>NC_090384.1:93704373-94044956 GCF_036365525.1 Heterodontus francisci | reverse complement strand
TCAGAGAGACAGGCAGAAATCTGTACATATCACAAAGTGGAGAATTTCTTTCCCTTTCAAGCCTCCAATATCCAAGCCCAGATGGGTTACACATATTGGGAAGAACAATGACCCCAACATTGACCCCTGGCAAACATTGTTTACACCCCTGTAGTCTGAAAAGCATTAACTGAGCACTACTTTCTGTTTCCTGACCACCTTTTCCCTACTGCCGGATTCCCCCTTAATATAATACTTCAATCCTAAATATAATACTTCTAAATCCTACCAGCAAGTCTCTTATGCAGCAGATTTCTCAAGATCATTTTTACAATGTGTGTCCACAATGCTCACTGCAATTCTTTTATCAATGTACTTCAATATTTCCTCAACTTTGGAAGATCAACGAGCATCCCAGATACACCGTGTAACCCGGGGTTTCCATGAAAGTTATATCAACTGTTCAGGAGCCTCGCCCACCCACCCCCCCCCCCCCCCCCCAAAGAAATTAGCACGATGAAACTGGCAGAACATCACCTGCTTGCATTGCCAAAAGTCTGATTGAGAGGATATGATGCAGGTCTTGACAATGCTGAGAGTGCAGATAATTTAGACATTAGATATAATATAAACTATGCTCATAAAACTAGAGGACAAGATTATTAAATTGTAACGCTTCAAATCAAACTAGATAATGCGTTTATTTTCTCCCATACAGGAGTAGTAGTATGAAATATTCTCCCGCCAAGAGCAGTTAAAGCCATGGTAATTCCTTAAGAGTGATCTAATTAAGAACAAGATTTAAGGCTTAAAGGGATAATTATAAGGAAAGGACATTATGCTTCCAATCCTGCTAGTTACCACAAAAAATTTCACCTAAGGGATTATGAGCAGTCAGAGTACAATGTTCAGTTTACGTCTTAGATTCATTTGATTGTCTTCAAAGATCAGAGAGAGAATTCACGCTTTATCTTCTTAGACGTGAACTACAGGAAAACTTTCCATCTCTGTAACCACCTCCAGCCCTACAGGCCTCTGCAATCTCTGTGCTGCTCTGACCCTGGCCTCTTGCACATCCCCAATTTCCATCACTCCACCATTGGTGGCCATGCCTTCAGCTGCCAGGGCCCTAAGCTCTGGAATTCTCTCCCTAAACCTTTCTGCCTGTCTACTTCTCTTACTTCCTTTAAGTTGCTCCTTAAAACCTACCTCTTTGACCAAGCTTTTGTCCTAATGTCTCTTTGTGACTCGGTGTCAAATTTTGATAATGCTCCTGTGAAGTGCCTTGGACCGTTATACTACTTTAAGGGCCCAAGGAAAGTAGCCATTGTAGGAGGCCGAATTGTGCCATTTGTCTTCCATGTTTTCTTTTGCTGTACCAGGCATGAAATTAAATGTGAAAAATTATATAACTGAAAAAAAATTCTCACTAAAGATCACCCTGCTTCTTAAGAAAACAATGGGTTCTTAGAGATTCACACAAAGTAATTAGGGCGTGCTTTGGGCAAGGTTAGCTGTTTTACTAAAACAAATCTTGCAGTTTTACCTGTGATCAAAAATTTAAGAAATCAAAATTAATGCTTATCTTTATGACCCAAACCAAAGTTATTCATAACGTTCTCTGCAATTGTGACCATGATGTTTGTATTCCTACCTGTTCCCCTCAATCTCTGTGTAGTCAACCCACACTATCCTCCTCCAAATGTCTTGGACCTGATAGCCTACATCTTAAGGTTCCAAAAGGTACAAATGTAACTCCGAAAGGAGGGAGAGGGAGCCTGTTAGCCTGACATCAGTCATTGAGATATGCTTGAATCCATAATTGAGGAGTTAACAAGACACTTAAATCATATGATTAGGCAGAGTTAACATGGTTTTATAAAAGAGAGGTCATGTTTGACAAACGTTAGGGTTTTTTGATGCTGCAACTAGCAGGGTAGATAAAGGGGAACCAGTGAATGTAGTATATTTGGATTTCCAAAAGGCATTTGATAAGGTGCCACATAAAAGGTTGTTCGATAAGATAAGGGCTCATGGGGATTGGGGTAATATATTAGCATGGATATAGGATTGATGAATGGAGAGAAAACAGTGAGTAGGAATGAACACGGCATTTGCAAGTTAGTAGGCTGTAACCAGTGGGATCCGCAAGGATCAGTGCTGGGGCCTCAACTATCTACAATTTATATTAATGACTTGGATGAAGAGACTGAGAGTAATGTATCCAAGTTTGCTAATGATACAAAGCTAGGTGGGACAGTTAGCTGTGAAGAGGACATAGACATTAAGTGAGTGGGCAAGAAGGTGGCAGATGGAGTATAATGTGGGGAAAGGTAAGGTTATTCACTTTGGTACAAAGAATAAAAAAGCAGAATTTTGTAAATTAATAAATGTCAATGTTCAGAGAGACTTGGGTGTTCTCTTACCAGAAACACAAAGTTAGCATACAGGTACAGCAAGCAATTGGGAAGCCAAATGGTATGTTGGCCTTTATTGCAAGTAGGTTGGAGTATAAAAGTGAGGCAGTCTTGCTGCAGTTGTACAGGGCTTTGTTTTTTTAAAAATTCATTCTTGGGGTGTGAGCATTCCCGGCAAGGTCAGCATTTATTGCCCGTCCCTAATGGCCATTGAGAAGGTGGTGTTGTCCATGTTCTCTAGGTACACCACAATGCTGTTTTCCATATCGATTTGATACAACTGAGTGACATGGTAGACGATTTCAGAGTTGAGAATCAACCACATTGCTGTGGATCTGAATTCAAGTGTAGGCCAGACCAGATAAGGATGGCAGATTTTCTTCCCTGGAGGACATTAGAGAGCCAAATTGGCTCTTGGGATAATCTGGTAGTTTCATGATTATTAATGAGACTAGCATTTTATTCCAGATGTATTAATTAATTGAATTTAAATTCCCCAGCTGCCATGATTGTATCTGAACTCCTGTCTCTGGAACTTTAGTCTGGGCCTCTGGATTACCAGTCCAGTAACATCCAGTAACATTACCACTATGCTATTGTCCCCATTGTGGCCTTACCTGGAGTACTGTGTACAGTTTTAGCCTCCTTATCTAAGCAAGGATGCATTTGCCTTGGGGATGGTGCGGCGAAGGTTCACTAGATTGGCTACTGCAATGAGAGGGTTGTTCTGTCACGAGAGGTTGATTGAAATGGGCCTATGTTTGCTGAAGTTTAAAAGAGTGAGAGGTGATCTCATTGAAACATACAAGGCTCTGAGGGGTCTTGACAGATTAGATGCTGAGAGGTTGTCTTTCCTGGCTGGAGAGTCTAGAACTAGGAAGCACAGTCTTGGGATAAGCGGTCGATCGTTTAAGACTGAGATGTGGAGGAATTCCTTCACACGAAGGGTTGTTAATCTTTGGAACTCTTTACCCGAGAGGGCTGTGGATGTTCAGTTGTTGAGTAAATTGAAAGCTGAAAAAGACAGATTTTTGGACTTGGAAATCAAGCGATGTGGAGATCAGATGGGAAAGTGACGTTGAGGTGTAAGATCAGCCATGGTCTTATTGAATAGCAGAGCAACTCGGGGTCACATGACCTGCTCCTGCTCTTATTTCTTATGTTCACCTTCAGCTTCCCCCGCCACCCCCCGCCTCCTCTTGCATCACCAACTTTGTTCCCTGACCCTGACTTTATCCTCGACCCCAGGCATCCAAACTGTTTGCAACCTTGGCCTCTTATTTTTTTCAAGCACGAGTTGAGTGCTTGAACCCATGTCATCCTCAAAAGAATTGCCCCCTCCCCCATCTCAGCCCATTTGCTGCTGAAATTCTGATCAGCCCCGAACTTTTTTGCCCCATTACAGCAACAAATACAAAAGCAAATTCCTGCAGATGCTGGAAATCTGAAATAAAAGCAGAAAATGCTGGAAACCCACAGCAGGTCTGGTGGCAGAGGCAGAGTTTACGTTTCAGGTCAATGGCCCTTTCACCAGAACTGTTCTGATGCTGCCTGACCACCTGAGTGTTTCCAGCTTTTCCTGTTGCTATTGTCCCATTGTTTTCCTGTCCGGCCTCCCATCTACAGCTTTTCCAAAGCTCTGTTGCTTGTATCCTATCCCACATCAGGATCCACTCATCTAATGGCAATATGTGTACCATCTACAAGATGCACTGCAGCAATGCACCAAGGCTCCTTAGACAGCACCTTCCAAACCCGCGGCCTCTACCACCTGAAAGGACAAGGGCAGCAAATGCATGGGAACACCACCACCCGCAAGTTCCCCTCCAAATCACACACCATCCTGACTGGGAACTATATCGCCGTTCCTTCACTGTCGCTGGGTCACAATCCTGGAACTCCCTTCCTAACAGCACTGTGGGTGTACCTACCCCACATGGACTGCAGTGGTTCAAGAAGGCAGCTCACCACCACCTTCTCAAGGGCAATTAGGGATGGGCAATAAATGCTGGCCTGGCCAGTGACACCTACATCCCATGAATGAATAAAAAAAAAAATAGGGTGAGAAAATGGAGTTGATGTAGTTCAGCCACGATCTTATTGAATGGAAGAGTGGGTTCGAGGGGCTCTAAGACCAATAATGGGGATGGTAATGGGACAAGTGCAGAAACAAAAGTTGGTCTAGAGGAGGTGTAAATGGTCGTCTGGTTGCTTTTTCTTCATCCTGGCCTGACGCTTCTCAATCCCACTCCAATCTTGGCAATGGTTGTCTACTTGGTGCAATGCTTGTATATAATGCTCCCTGGAAGCTTTCAAAACTTCTTGTCATTTTCTTTGTGAAATTCCTGTTCCCATCCCTTTAAATTTGACTTCCACGCAATCTTGGTCTCCTATCAATTTTGATTTTTGGGTGAGGGGTGTGGGATACTTAAAATAAGCGGCCAAGCCACCTGGCCAAAATAGGTGGGAGCCTCATTAATATATTTAAATTGGGGAACTCACAGCCGTTGATAGCTGGAGATTCCTCCCCCACCCCACCCCCATCCATCACTCCCTCCATCCACAGCCCAAAAGCAAATAAACTAACTCTTCTGTCTTGTTTATTCTGCAGGATTTCTGATGGAGTGAACAGTACTTCAGGTGTACAGCGGAATGCAACAGTAACTTTCACCATTCGGCCTGGAACCAGCCAACCCATAACCGTTCAGAACCGGACGTCAGATTTTGACAGTATGACCATTTTAAAACGAGCCCCGAGCCCCGTGGTCTCCCCGACAGACACTGGCCAGGCTCCCAGGCCTTCCTCTCTCCCTGCGGCTGCTCCATCGCCTACTCTTTCTGATGCCTTTGGCTTCCAAAGTCCGCCGGTGGCTGGGGAAGGGCATTTTGGCACCCAGCCGGGCCGCAGCCGATCCCCTTCTCCGTCTGCTTTGCAACAGCCAGTCTCAAACAAACCTTTTGCATCCAAGGCTGTCCTCCTTTGGACTAAACATGACGTGGCAGACTGGCTGGACACTTTGAACCTCGGAGAACACAAAGATGCGTTTTTGGATAACGAAATAGATGGGACACATTTACCGTCACTTCAGAAGGAAGATTTAATCGATCTCGGGGTGACGAGAGTTGGACATCGAATGAACATAGAACGAGCTTTAAGACAACTACTATCGGTTAGATAAACATTTATTTGAATGCTTTACAAAGTAACTAAAAGATCTCTCATTATTTTTGTCAACAGTCTACATTCACCATAGCTCTGGCTGGAATATAATGTGCGACTGAAATATTTTTAAAAGCTCAGCATGAACATTTGTTCCGATAAAAGCCTCTAGTACATTTATAAGCACAATAAGTTGACAGTATCAGTGGCTCGTCAGTCAAGCAACGCCATGTGCCACTGATGTGCTGAGAAGAATAGTGCAAAAGTGAAGATCCTTTTGTGATGTAAATATACTACAGCATAATCTATATTTTGAACGATGACCTTTTAATATTGACCTCACTTGGACATGTCTTAATGATACTGTAGTTGAACCAGCAGAGCTGTGTTATATACTTTCTACCTTTGCTAGTACAGTATTTCTTCACAAGGATCACAATCAATAATGTAGAAGATGTGCAGCAGATCAGCTCACTCCTGTTTTACTCCTTTTTCCTTTGGACAAGAAGTGACGCTGACTAGAATTTTATTTCCTTTCTGCTGAGCAGTCTAATCCTTTCCAGTATTGTGTGGGGGGGCGAAAGAAGTATGGAGCTCTTTTAACTTTTCACATTTTGACACGCTCTCTTAATACTCTACCATGATGGGGCTCTGTTGTAGCATTTGTCCAATTCTTTCCTCAAAAGCTAATAGAGATTTGTTTTTGGTGTTGCTGTGTCTTTCCCCAATGCTGTTGTCAGGAGCTGCTCTTGAGAACAGTGACAAGGGTGTTAAACTAATCATTATTGTCTTCCATAAGAGCGCAGGTGATTTACCACAACTATTTACTAGAGCATTCAGGAGTGCTCTGAATGGGCCATGTCTATATTCAGTTTCAGAACAGATGGGTTCGGCTCGTTTGAGCTGTGTAGGAAAAAATGTCTCGCTTATTGAAAATAAAATTTAAAACAAAAAGGGGGTTTCTATTTGTCATTTTAGCTGCTATTCTTTTTCACAGCGGTGTATGCGTTTAATCTGATTAATTGGGTAATGACGTGTAAAGTAAGTTATTTCAATTGAGGAATGTAGCTGCACAGTAAATTTTAATTTTTTAACGCGCTCTGCCAAAATACAAGTGAAGTTAAATCTGAGCGGATTGCTTTGTGAGGCAGTGATGTTAGTGGGTGATTTCATCCTGGCCTTTTCTTACGGCTGGACATTGATCCTGGCACAAAAGATTAATTATATCTGTATAACGACAGGTGCATTTTCTCCACCACATTACACACTCACTCACTTTTAAGGTCTGCATTTCTGTTGCATATTGTAATTAAAACTGGCAATCTTAAGCACTTAGTTTGTGTAACAATTGTGTATACAGTACCAAATCTCGCAAGGAGTAAATTGTGTATTAACATACAGGAACCCCTGTTTCCGGGAGACTTGAGTCATACTGTTAACTTCAACGGGAGCGATTTGCTGCGACTGTTGGGGAACATTTTAATTTACAGGTTTCAGTTCTTGCACAGCTCTTAGTATTTATTTGTGGTATTTATCATACAGCTATACAGTTGATTCACGGACTCCTCTGTAATTGCAGCTGAAGAATTATCCAGTTGATCTGGCAATGATTACATCAATGAGCCTACAATATCACTTTCTTTACAAATAATAGTCATTTTTATTTTTTTATTTTGCTGGTGCATTAAGGTGTATTTCACTTTGATTTGTGTAAAAGACTTGTGTTCAGGTTATTAATGTTACTGTAATTTCTGTGATTTATATATCTTCATCTAGATTCCATTAAAAGTTCCTGTAACTTGCACTTTCCCAACTCCTCAATAACTTGTATGGCAACCAAATTATATAAGAAATAAATATTATAACAGCGAATAAAAGTTGTGTTACTGACTAGACATTGTGCCCATTAACCAGAATCATCAGGTCCCTTTCTATTGGCCTGTGATGGCTGCAGATGCAAGAACTGGAAACTGAATTTAAGTTCTATTTTGCTCTAAATCTTTCAAAGTACCCATAGTATTTAAACCTTTTCCCCCAATTCTCTGCTGTTTGTTTCTCCATGATCAGGACCACTCGCTGGTCTCAAGGGCAGGAATGAAAGCACACGAGAGCTTCTGATATTCTCTCTCTCCCTCTCTTTGTATTTTTTCCCCCACTGCGCTCTCCATCTTTTCCTTTCTCCACATTTCATTCTCCCTCTCCATCCTCACTCTTGCTCTTTCTCCCTCTCTTTACCCCCTCCTCCTCCTCCTCTCTTTTCCCCTCCCCCTCCTCCTCCTCTCTTTTCCCCCTCCTCCTCCTCTCTTTTCCCCCTCCTCCTCTTTCACCCCCCCCTCCTCCTCCTCCTCTTTCACCCCCCCTCCTCCTCCTCCTCCTCTCCTTTCCCCCTCCTCCTCCTCCTCCTCTCCTTTTCCCCCTCCTCCTCCTCCTCCTCTCCTTTTCCCCCTCCTCCTCCTCCTCCTCTCCTTTTCCCCCTCCTCCTCCTCCTCCTCTCCTTTTCCCGCCTCCTCCTCCTCCTCCTCTCCTTTTCCCCCTCCTCCTCCTCCTCCTCTCCTTTTCCCCCTCCTCCTCCTCCTCCTCTCCTTTTCCCCCTCCTCCTCCTCTTCCCCCTCCTCCTCCTCTCCTTTTCCCCCTCCTCCTCCTTTTCCCCCTCCTCCTCCTCTCCTTTTCCTCCTCCTCCTCCTCCTCCTCTCCTTTTCCCCCTCCTCCTCCTCCTCCTCCTCTCCTTTTCCCCCTCCTCCTCCTCCTCCTCCTCTCCTTTTCCCCTCCTCCTCCTCTTCCCCCTCCTCCTCCTCTCCTTTTCCCCCTCCTCCTCCTCTCCTTTTCCTCCTCCTCCTCCTCCTCCTCTCCTTTTCCCCTCCTCCTCCTCCTCCTCCTCTCCTTTTCCCCCTCCACCTCCTCTCCTTTTCCCCCTTTTCCCCCCCTCCTTTTCCCCCCCTCCTTTTCCCCCCCTCCTTTTCCCCCCCTCCTTTTCCCCCCTCCTTTCCCCCCCCTCCTTTCCCCCCCCCTCCTTTCCCCCCCCCTCCTTTCCCCCCCCCTCCTTTCCCCCCCCCTCCTTTCCCCCCCCCCTCCTTCCCCCCCCCCTCCTTTCCCCCCCCTCCTTCCCCCCCCTCCTTTCCCCCCCCCTCCTTTCCCCCCCCCTCCTTTCCCCCCCCCTCCTTTCCCCCCCCTCCTTTCCCCCCCCCTCCTTTCCCCCCCCTCCTTTCCCCCCCCTCCTTTCCCCCCCCTCCTTTCCCCCCCCTCCTTTCCCCCCCCTCCTTTCCCCCCCCTCCTTTCCCCCCCCTCCTTTCCCCCCCCTCCTTTCCCCCCCCTCCTTTCCCCCCCCTCCTTTCCCCCCCTCCTTTTCCCCCCTCCTCCTCCTCCTCCTCTCTTTTCCCCCCTCCTCCTCCTCCTCTCTTTTCCCCCCCCCTCCTCCTCCTCCTCCTCTCTTTCCCCCCCTCCTCCTCCTCCTCCTCCTCTCTTTTCCCCCCCTCCTCCTCCTCCTCCTCTCTTTCCCCCTCCTCCTCCTCTCTTTTCCCCCTCCTCCTCCTCCTCCTCTCTTTTCCCCCTCCTCCTCCTCTCTTTCCCCCTCCTCCTCCTCTCTTTTCCCCTCCTCCTCCTCTCTTTTCCCCCTCCTCCTCCTCTCTTTTCCCCCTCCTCCTCCTCTCTTTTCCCCCTCCTCCTCCTCTCTTTTCCCCCTCCTCCTCTTTCACCCCCCCTCCTCCTTTTCCCCCCCCTCCTCCTTTTCCCCCCCCTCCTCCTTTTCCCCCCCCTCCTCCTTTTCCCCCCCCTCCTCCTTTCCCCCCCTCCTCCTTTTCCCCCCCTCCTCCTTTTCCCCCCCTCCTCCTTTTCCCCCCCCTCCTCCTTTCCCCCCCCTCCTCCTTTTCCCCCCTCCTCCTTTCCCCCCTCCTCCTTTTCCCCCCTCCTCCTTTTCCCCCCCTCCTCCTTTCCCCCCCTCCTCCTTTCCCCCCCTCCTCCTTTTCCCCCCCCTCCTCCTTTTCCCCCCCCTCCTCCTTTTCCCCCCCCTCCTCCTTTTCCCCCCCTCCTCCTTTTCCCCCCCTCCTCCTTTTCCCCCCCCTCCTCCTTTTCCCCCCCTCCTCCTTTTCCCCCCCTCCTCCTTTTCCCCCCCTCCTCCTTTTCCCCCCCCTTCTCCTTTTCCCCCCCCTTCTCCTTTTCCCCCCCTCCTCCTTTTCCCCCCCTCCTCCTTTTCCCCCCCTCCTCCTTTTCCCCCCCTCCTCCTTTTCCCCCCTCCTCCTTTCCCCCCCTCCTCCTTTTCCCCCCCCTCCTCCTTTCCCCCCCTCCTCCTTTCCCCCCCCTCCTCCTTTCCCCCCCCCTCCTCCTTTTCCCCCCCTCCTCCTTTTCCCCCCCTCCTCCTTTTCCCCCCCTCCTCCTTTTCCCCCCCCCTCCTCCTTTTCCCCCCCCTCCTCCTTTTCCCCCCCCTCCTCCTTTTCCCCCCCCTCCTCCTTTTCCCCCCCCTCCTCCTTTTCCCCCCC
This sequence comes from Heterodontus francisci, assembly GCF_036365525.1. NCBI lineage: Eukaryota > Metazoa > Chordata > Chondrichthyes > Heterodontiformes > Heterodontidae > Heterodontus > Heterodontus francisci. The sequence continues at coordinate 94,034,928 of NC_090384.1, read as the reverse complement.
CTCCTCCTTTTCCCCCCCCTCCTCCTTTTCCCCCCCTCCTCCTTTTCCCCCCTCCTCCTCCTCCTCTCCTTTTCCCCCTCCTCCTCCTCTCCTTTTCCCCCTCCTCCTCCTCCCTTTTCCCCCTTCTCCTCCTCTCCTTTTCCCCCTTCTCCTCCTCTCCTTTTCCCCCTCCTCCTCCTCTCCTTTTCCCCCTCCTCCTCCTCTCTTTTCCCCCTCCTCCTCCTCCTCTCTTTTCCCCCTCCTCCTCCTCCTCTCTTTTCCCCCTCCCCCTCTTTCACCCCCCTCCTCCTCTTTCACCCTCCTCCTCCTCCTCCTCCTCCTCCTCTCCTTTTCCCCCCTCCTCCTCCTCCTCTCCTTTTCCCCCCTCCTCCTCTTTCACCCTCCTCCTCCTCCTCCTCCTCCTCCTCTCCTTTCCCCCCCTCCTCCTCCTCCTCCTCTCCTTTTCCCCCCTCCTCCTCCTCCTCCTCTCCTTTCCCCCTCCTCCTCCTCCTCCTCTCCTTTTCCCCCTCCTCTCCTTTTCCCCCTCCTCCTCCTCCTCGTCTCCTTTTCCCCCTCCTCCTCCTCTCCTTTTCCCCCTTCTCCTCCTCTCTTCCCCCTCCTTTTCCCCCCCTCCTTTTCCCCCCCCTCCTTTTCCCCCCCTCCTTTTCCCCCCCTCCTTTTCCCCCCCCTCCTTTTCCCCCCCTCCTTTTCCCCCCCTCCTTTTCCCCCCCCTCCTTTTTCCCCCCCTCCTTTTCCCCCCCCCTCCTTTTCCCCCCCTCCTTTTTCCCCCCCCTCCTTTTTCCCCCCCTCCTTTTTCCCCCCCTCCTTTTTCCCCCCTCCTTTTTCCCCCCCTCCTTTTTCCCCCCCTCCTTTTTCCCCCCCTCCCTTTTCCCCCCTCCCTTTTCCCCCCCTCCCTTTTCCCCCCCTCCCTTTCCCCCCCTCCCTTTTCCCCCCCTCCCTTTTCCCCCCCTCCCTTTTCCCCCCCTCCCTTTTCCCCCCCTCCCTTTTCCCCCCCTCCCTTTTCCCCCCCTCCCTTTTCCCCCCCCTCCCTTTTCCCCCCCCTCCCTTTTCCCCCCCCTCCCTTTTCCCCCCCTCCCTTTTCCCCCCCTCCCTTTTCCCCCCTCCCTTTTCCCCCCCTCCCTTTTCCCCCCCTCCCTTTTCCCCCCCTCCCTTTTCCCCCCCTCCCTTTTCCCCCCCTCCCTTTTCCCCCCCTCCCTTTTCCCCCCCTCCCTTTTCCCCCCCTCCCTTTTCCCCCCCCTCCCTTTTCCCCCCCTCCCTTTTCCCCCCCTCCCTTTTCCCCCCTCCCTTTTCCCCCCCCTCCTTTTCCCCCCCCTCCTTTTCCCCCCCTCCTTTTCCCCCCCTCCTTTTCCCCCCCTCCTTTTCCCCCCCTCCTTTTCCCCCCCTCCTTTTCCCCCCCTCCTCCTCCTCCTCCTCTCCTTTTCCCCCTCCTCTTTCCCCCTCCTCCTCCTCTCCTTTTCCCCCCTCCTCCTCCTCTCCTTTCCCCCCCTCATTTCCCCCCCTCCTTTTCCCCCCCTCCTTTCCCCCCCCCTCCCTTTCCCCTCCCCTCCTTTTCCCCTCCCCTCCTTTTCCCCCCCCCCTCCTTTTCCCCCCCCCTCCTTTTCCCCCCCCTCCTTTTCCCCCCCTCCTTTTCCCCCCCTCCTTTTCCCCCCCCCCTCCTTTTCCCCCCCTCCTTTTCCCCCCTCCTCCTTTCCCCCCCCTCCTTTCCCCCCCCTCCTTCTCCTCTCTTTTCCCCCTCCTCCTCCTCTCCTCCTCCTTTCCCCTCCTCCTCCTCTCCTTTCCCCCTCCTCCTCCTCTCCTTTTCCCCCTCCTCCTCCTCTCCTTTCCCCTCCTCCTCCTCTCCTTTTCCCCCTCCTCCTCCTCTCCTTTTCCCCCTCCTTTTCCCCTTCCATTCCTCCTCCTCTCTCTCGCCCCTCACCAATCACTCTGGCTTTTATTGGGTAATTGCTAAGTGTGTGATCAAAGGTATCCACAGATGTGCCACCTTGTACATCGCACCTGGGTGCCTCTGAAATGTGTTGAAATGCTGCCCTCACTTTTCTTCAGAGAGCTGATTGAAAGCAATGACTGAGCAAATAATGGTTTCCAATGATTCCACATTAACAGAAATGTTCTGACACAGACACACGCACGCGCGCGCGCACACACACACACACACACACACACACACACCCAGTTCCGTGTGAGAGGTGTACCACAATTAACACTTGGGGAAGGTATCAGCTTGTAGGATTCCGTTTCTGAATACAAGTAACAGGTTGTACAAATACTTCACAATATACATGTATGTAATTTTCTGGATGTGAATAAAATGAATGAAAGAGAAAAATAGCATTGGCCTGTTATCGAAATGAGCTCAAGCTGGAGGCACGCTGGAGCGTATAGGATGATAAAATGCTACAACACAGCATTGGGACACCAGTCCATCAACCCAGCGCTGGTGTTTTCTGCTTATGATCTAGTTCCTTCTTAAAAACATTTAGCGGATTCTGCCTCAGAAACAGCTTCTAACTGCCCTCCATGTGAGGCTTTTTTTTTCTCTAATATCCCCTTTAATCCTTATTCCAACAACAACTTGTATTTATATAGTCCTTTTAACAAGATAAACCTTCCCAAGGCATGTCACAGGAGTGTGTATAAATTAAAATTTGACACTGAGCCACATGAGATATTCAAAGGAGATGACCAGAAGTTTTAAGAAGGGTCTTAAAGGAGGAAAGTGAGTGAAGAGGTGGAGGTTTAGGGAGGGAATTCCAAAGCTTGGACCCAGGCATTACAGCTGCCAATGGTGGAGTGTTTAAAATCGGGGATGCTCGAGGTCAGAATTAGATGAGCACAGATACCTGAGTGGGTTGTAGGGCTGGAGGAGATTACAGATAGGGAGGGGCAATGTCATAGAGGGATTTGAGGACTAAGATGAGAATTTTAAAATCGAGGCAATGCTTAACCGGGAACCAGTGTAGTTCAATGGGTACAGGGGTGATGGGCGAACGGGACTTGGTGTGAATTCAAGCAGTGACGTCAAAATTTTCAGAGGGTAGAACGTGGGAAATCAGCCAGGAGAGCAGGGGTGGAGTCGGGTGATGTTAACAGACGTGGAAGTAGGCGGTCTGAGTGATGGCGCAAATATGTAGTCAGAAGCTCACCTTGGGATCAAATATTGACACCGAGCTTGTGAACCATCTGGTTCAGCCTCAGACAGTTGCCGTGGAGAGGGTTGGAGTCAGAGGCTAGGGAATGGAGTTTGTGGAGGGCCCGAAGATAGGTGTGGCCCCTAGTTACCCATTTTGCCAACCAGTGGAAACAGTATCACAATTCACCTTAGCACAACGCTTTGTAATCTTGAAGCTACCTCTGGACACACTTGGTAGTTAAAAGGTAGTAAGATTGTAAATGCCAAAACACAATAAGGTGGCAGCACTGCTAAAGGTTGATGTAATCCACTTGAGACAAGCTCTTCCATCATTTTCTCATCTGTGGCTCAGTGGGTAGCACTTTCACTCCTGAGTCAAGAAGGTTGAGAATTCAAGTCCCACTTCAAAGACTTTTGTGCAAAATCTAGGCTGACATTCCAGCGCAGAACTGAGGGAGTGATTCACTGTCAGAAGTGCAATAATTCAGATGAATGTTAAGCCGAGGCCCTGTCTGCTCTCTCAAGACAACATAAAAGACTCCACAGTACTAATGGAAGAGCAGGGAGTTCTCCCTGATATCCTGTTGTTTATCCCTCAATCCACACTGCTTAATGAGGTTATCTGGTTATGACATTGCTGTTTGTGGGAGCTTGCTGTGCACAATTTGGCTGCCACATTTCCTACGTTACAACAGCAGCTACAGTTCAAAAGTGCATAATTTGCTGTAAAGGTTGTGAAAGGTGCCAAATAAATGTAAGTTCTTGCCACTTTCTAAAGGTATCTGTCTCTGCAAAAGTACATAGTTTCACCCATCGAGCTGCTACTCAGCTGTGTCTCTCCTGGCAACATTGCAGCATTCACACTTCATAACTCAACGGTAAAGGTCATACAGGCTGGTTCCAGGTTTCATTTAGAGGAGGAGGCGTGAGAACAATCTTGACATAATGAATTCAGCAAGTTTCGCATTCGTGTTAGCTGGGGAGAGGCTGTATGAAGGGATGAACCTGGTCTGCGCTTAATCATGCAGTCAAGTAACAATGATGCAGCAGTGAACCCAAATGAAGTTCGTTAGCACAAGAAAGAATGTATTAAAAATGGGCGATGCACTTAATACGGCAGTTTGTAAGAAATTTGCATGGGGAAAATATAACCAATTGTCCTAATGTATTAAAAAAAAAATTGCCCACGCACTGGTCAATGCTGAGTTACCATAAAGGATAGATTACAAGTATGACTGTTATGTGAATGTCAATAGCAATGACTGATGGTTGTCTCATTGTCTGATCTACATTTCCTACAACAGTGACTGCAATTCTAAAATGCTTCATTGGCGCTTGGGGACATCTTGAGCTCATGAAAAGTGCTATATAAATGCAAGTCATTCTGTTTTGATCTGAATCCTAAGTCCTTGATGTTACTATCTATTTTCAACTTGTGTTTTTATTCCAGCTAAGATTGTTCCTTATTGCCTAAATGCATATGCTTTCTCCAGCTGTGCTGCAAAATATATCGACTTACTCGGGACTAATATGAATGGTTGACCCCAGCCAGTGATTTGTTATCACATTGATCTCAAATGCTGTTACTGCCTCAGGACACTCATGCAAATTTGCAGTACTTGAGTAGCAAATCACACTGCACATGTTCAGTGGAAATGCACTGGGTCCATTGAGGTTTGGTGTCTTGTGGTAAATTGCTCAGAAGCTCATGGCTTATACAGTAGAATGGTTTTTAAAAACATACATATACTACCCCTAAAAGTATTCAAAAACGGTTAATTGCTCTCTTGCTTTTTGTAATGTTTTGAAAGTCCAGTCAGTCACTAATCAAATAGCTTAAATTATCTAAATGCAAAATAGAGACTTGTAAGGTGATTTGCATCAGACACCTCAGAAAGAGGCCATTTGATCCATCCTACCTGGGCTGGCTCCATGAAGGTGCTATCCAATTAGTCCCACTCCCCTGCTCTTTCCCCATAGCCCTGCAAGTTTTTCCTTTTCAGGTATATAGATAATTCTGTTTTGTAAGTTGCTATTGAATCGGCTTTCACCACTCTTTCAGGCTGTGCATTCCAGATCCTCCGTAACTCGCTGCGTAAAAATATTTCTCCTTGTCTTCCCTCTGGTTCTTTTGCCAATTATCTTAAATCTGTGTCCTCTGGTTCCCGACCTTCCTGCCAGTGAGAACAGTTTATCCTTACTTCCTCTTTCAAAACCTTTCACAATTTTGAACACCTCTATTAGATCTCTCCTGAACCATCTCTACTCTAAGGAGAACAATTCCAGCGTCTCTACTCTCCACATAACGAAAGTGCCTCATCCCCTGATTAAATCCCGATGCAATTTTTCCACTTGGTTTAGCACGCTGTATGATTAGGCAACCCCATGGAACTGCCTTGTTATGCAATGCTGGGATTATCAAACTCCACGCTGTTATGGAAATCTTACTTGGAAAACCCAGCAAGTTGTTTTACCTTCCTGCTCACTTAAAGCTGAAATGCATTCTGCCACTAGAGTTAGAAGAATTTTCCCAGGCTCACCTCTGAATCTTCTACATAACGGCGCACGATTTGAGCTTTCTTCTTGTTATGTGTTACCAAATTACTGTCAGTAATACTGCTGTGCATTGAATACGAACAAAAAAAGCAAAAATGACGCAGATGCTGCAAAATCTGAAACCAAAAAACAGAAGGTGTCGGAAATGATCAGCACCTGCCGAGAGAACGTAAGTCGGGTGTTCTGGGAATTAAACTATTCCTTAGGACTAAAAAGAGACGAGCACATGTCAGTTCTGCCATTTAACCATCTCCCATTTGCTAACTAAACACTGCAGCTCATTCTATTTGCTAGTGTTTGTGGGATGGGGTGGGGGTCCCCTTTTCCCTTGCTCTGTTCTCGTATCTTCCAGCCCTGCGGAAGGTGTTTAACACCTGAACTCGAGACTTCTGTTTCTCCTGATGGGTGTACCTGCCCAACTAAAAGTAAAAGTACCTCTGTCTCTTTATCGAGAAAATGGGATTGACCGGAGAGGACTGAACTTTGTGGTACTGACTGACTGGATCCCAGCGGAAGCCATGTTGAAATCTTCTGTCGTCTAGCCTTTGAATGTTTTGTACTATGATTAATGTGTTATGTACACATAATGAGTATGTGGTATTTGGATGCAGATAATCATGATTTATTTCACTCCATGAAGTAAGATCAAGGTGGCTCGGTGCCAATCGTGTCAAATCGATTAAGGGACTAAAATAGACCATTTTTATAACTTTATATTTGTATTTCAATGTGGTGACTTACAGGAATGTTCTAGCAATAGGTGTGCAAGTTACGCCTTCAGTTGTTCACTGTTCACTTTTTTGTATATGTGCAACAACAACAACTTATCCTTCTATAGCATCTTTAACATAGTAAAACATCACAAGGTGCTGCACACGAGCATTACTGAATAAAGTTTGACACTGAGCCACATAAGGAAATGTTAGGGCAGATGACCAAAAGTTTGGTCATAAAGGTAGGTTTTCACTCCAGAAACTGAACTGCAGTAGCCATATAAATACTATGGCTACAAGGGTAGGTCAGAGGCTAGGAATCCTGTGGTGAATAATTCACCTGTCCACCATTTACAAGGCACAGTGGTGCAGTGGTTAGCACAGCAGCCTCACAGCTCCAGCGACCCGGGTTCAATTCTGGGTACTGCCTGTGTGGCGTTTGCAAGTTCTCCCTGTGTTTGCGTGGGTTTCCTCCGGGTGCTCCGGTTTCCTCCCACATGCCAAAGACTTGCAGATTGTTAGGTTAATTGACCATTATAAATTGCCCCTAGTATAGGTAGGTGGTAGGAAAAATATAGGGACAGGTGGGGATGTGGTAGGAATATGGAATTAGTGTAGGATTAGTATAAATGGATGGTTGATGGTCGGCACAGACTCGGTGGGCCGAAGGGCCTGTTTCAGTGCTGTATCTCTAAACTAAACTAAACAAGTCAGGAGTGTGATGGAATACACTCCACTTGCCTGGATGGGTGCAGCTCCAACAACACTCAAGAAGCTCGACACTATCTAGGACAAAGCAGACGGCTTGATTGGCACCCCATCCACAAACATTCAATCCCTCCACCACCGATGCACAGTGGCAGCAGTGTGTACCATCTTCAAGATGCACTGCAGCAACGCACCAAGGCTCCTTAGACAGCACCTTCCAAACCCGTGACGCTTACCACCTAGAAGGACAAGGACAGCAAATGCATGGGAACACCACCACCTGCAAGTTCCCCTCCAAGTCACACACCATCCTGACTTGGAACAAGATTGCCGTTCCTTCGCTGTTGCTGGATCACAATCCTGGAACTCCCTTCCTAAGAGCACTGTGTGTGTACCTACCTCACACGGACTGCAGCGGTTCAAGAAGGCAGCTCACCACCACCTTCTCAAGGGTAATTAGGGATGGGCAATAAATGCTGGCATAGCCAGTGACGCCCACATCCCATGAACGAATAAAAAAAGTGACTTAAAGGAGGAAAGTGAGATTTAGAGAGGAAATTCCAGAGCTTGGTGTCCAGGCGGCTGAAGGCATGTACACCATTGGAGGAGTGATTAAAATTGAGGATGCTGAAGAGTCCAAAATTAGATAAACGCAGATATTGTGGAGGGTTGTGGGGCTGGAGGAGATTACAGAGATCGGGCGGGGCAAAACAATAAAGGGATTTGAAATCAACTATGAGAATTTTAGTGTAGGTTTAGCACCCTATTGAAGGAAAGACTGTGGTGTACCAACATTCCATACAAGGATGCATCAGCAGTTCAAACTTTTGATTTCCCTCAACCCTCCCACCCCACCGCATTGTGCACTCCTGTTCTCAGCCAGGACCATGAAGAGAGAATCCGAGTGGAGGTATCATTCCCCCCAGCAAAAGTAAAATGAAGAAAATGCAAGGAGAAGTCAGTGTCTTTGGTTGGCAGGTCACAGGACTGGACTGACAAGGTTCTGAAAGGACTGTCTATATATTTGACTGGGAAATGATGTCACGTGTTTTTGGGGGGATGGGGATGGGGTTAGGGAGGGGGTGGGTGTTGAAAATAGGGTTGCCGTTTAATTTTTAAATGAGGGATACAAAATTTCAAACATATCGGGTTGAATTTTTCTGGCCCTGTGGTGGCAGGCCAGGAAAATTGGGGGAGTGGTGGTGGGACAGCTCCCAACACATTCCTGTCACCGGGGAGCTTTCCCAGAGAGGGATGGGCACCAGGATTGGTTGCCCACTCCAGGGAAGCGGGCCCCCAATTAACATTAAGTACCCCAGTTAGAGGTGATTTTGCAAATATGTTGGCATTTTGTCAGCAGTGAGTGGCCTCCCTGTCAATGGAGGCGGCCTATCTATGACAGGCCAGAGGGCTAGTGGAGCTGAAGGCTCCATTCAATGTGGAACGCACCACACTAATTAACAGCGGCAACTGAAGCAGTGCCCGTTACTGTGGAGGCAGGGGGGTAGCTTTCCATCTCCTTTCCAATGGCCCTAACCCTTTTAGCCCTTCTCATAACCCCTGTTTGTGGCAGGTAACTGGGAATGGAGGAGCCCTTGTGCCACCCTACATGCTTCAGCAGCGGCCAGCTCTGACAGTGGGGCTGCTGAGGCTCTAGAGCTGCAGGCCCTCTAACTGGACTGGCAGCATCATGACAAGCATAGAGGTGGCCAATTAGGAGGCTGCCTCAGGGAAAATAGCTCCTCTAGTCTGGCTCCTGGCAAATGCGGGCTTGGGACCCCAACTTGTTCCTAATGTTGGGGTCCCAAGCCGCAGGAAAATCCTGCCCATCATTTCAGTTCATTGATTGACTGCAGAAGCCAATGTGTAAAGTGCCGTCGACTTTTATTATCTTTGTATACATTATTCTCAAATTCTCCCTAGCTCTGATTTTACTTGCTTTGTTTGAATGTAATTCTATCCTGATATATATTTATGTTTAAAGTGTATTGGGTTTAATATTCTCCCTCACCTCTTCAGTAATGGATGGTGAGGGCCACCATGTGGTCATGTGACAAATTGAATCCTCCATAGACAAAAGCAAAATGCTGCAGATGCTGGAAATCTGAAATAAAAGCAGAAAATGCTGGAAAACTCACAGCAGGTGAGGCAGCACCTGTGGAGAGAGAAACTGAGTTAACATTCCAGTTCTTATGGAAGGTCATTGACCTGCGATGTTAATTCTGTTTCTCTCACTATAGACGCTGCCTGACATGCTGAGCATTTCCAGCATTTTCCATTTTTGTCATCACAGAACCTTTTAAGCCAATTGCCTAGCAGTTGCAGGCATTGAAATGCAATTCATCTTCAAATGTTGGTTAAACTGTGATTGATAACGTCCCCTGAGATGGGTCTCAGACGTCAAAGGAAATTCAACATAATAAATGCTTTTCACGGGAAGAAGAGAATGACCCATAAACCAAGAGTTCATATAGACCTGATAGCCGATTCTGTACAGATACCACTTCAAAAGAATATATGTAATCCTACAACACAACCACCCCAAACAGATCATCCAGCACTCTGCATAAATGCTTGGGCTGATTATTCTGCACTCAATGCTCCATTTTAGCAGTTTGCTGATAGTGTTAGAGTTAATCTTATTAATTATGCTTCTAGATTTGCCAGTTTTCCAAGACAGATATGCAAAGCACATTCAAAGCAATTCCGCTTGGATTATGTTCAAAAGCTCAGGGAATTTTCTTCTTATTTATGGTTCTACGGTGCTGATTGATGATAACACAACGTAGAAATATTTCAGTCCCCTTCATTTTGCAAGATGTTGTGTGATCTGAGCCGACAGAATACGAAACAGTGTGGAATATAATTTGATTCCTGGCGTGTTCAGCTAATTATTTTGAATGGGTTACAACTGTGCCTGTTCCGATTGGATATGATGTAATCAGCCCCAAAGCTACTTTGCCGTAAAATGTCTCTTTCTCTGGGGCTATTCTGTAGAACATTGACTGTTCCAACACTCCCACCTCTATAAACTTGAGCTCATCCTAACTCACACCAAATCCCATTGACTCATCACCCCTGTGCTGGCTGACCTGCATCGGCTCTTAGTTCGGCATGTGACCTCAATGAACAAGCTTCACTTCAAACTCTACCTCGGCAATAAATCTGAAATTGTGATTACGGTATGCTGTACTCTTTCATTTTATGTACTCCATTTTGTGTGATAGCTTTATATTATCGGCACTTTTTCAGTCCAGGCAAGGAAGGCAAAGTGGATCACTGTAAATATATGCATTTCCCTCACTATAATGCATGTTTTAATGTATGTATTAAGTTGTGTTTGTTATAGCTTTCTTTCAGTCCCTGGCCAGTCTTCCCTAAACAAAGGAAGGACATGCACTCAAGTTTCTAAAACTTAGCCCAAATTTGCTCAAAGCTGGTTTCAGACACTCAAACTGCTTCAGTGCAATTGACTTACTTTAGTCTACAGATCTGTAATTTCTGCTATCCTATACTTTGACAGCACCTCCCAAACCCATGGCCTCTACTATCTAGAAGGACAAGGGCATCCTGACTTGGAACTATATCACCATTCCTTTATTGTCACTGGGTCGAAATCCTAGAACGCCCTACCTAACAGTACTTCACCATATGGACTGCAGTGGTTCAAGAAGATTTTATAAGTATATTAAGGGCAAGAGGATAACCAGGGAAAGAGTAGGGCCCATTGGGGACCAAAGTGGCAATCAGTGTGTGGAGCTGGAGGATGTAGGTGAGGTTTTGAATGATTACTTTTCATCTGTGTTCACTATGAAGTAGGACGATGTAGGTGTAGAGATCAGGGAGGGGGATTGTGATATACTCAAACAAATTAGCATTGAAAGGGAGGAGGTATTAGCGGTTTTAATGGGCTTAAAAATGGATAAATCCCCAGACCTAGATGAGATGTATCCCAGGCTGTTATGTGAGGAAAGGGAGGAGATTGCAGGGGCTCTGACACAAATTTTCAAATCCTCTCTGGCCACAGGAGAGGACTGGAGGACAGCGAATGTGGTACCATTATTCAAGAAGGGTAGTAGGGATAAACCAGTAATTACAGGCCAGTGAATCTAACATCAGTGGTAGGGAAACTATTGGAAAAAATTCTGAGAGACATCTCCACTTGGAGAGGCAGGGATTAATCAGGGATAGTCAGCATGGTCAGGGGAGATCGTGTCTAACAAATTTGATTGAATTTTTCGAGGAGGTGACTAGATGTGTAGATGAGGGTAAAGCAGTTAATGTAGTCTACATGGACTTCAGTATGGCTTTTGATAAGGTCCGCATGCGAGATTGGTTCAGAAGGTCAGAGCCCAGGCGATCCAGGGCAATATGGCAAATTGGATCCAAAATTGGCTTAGTGGCAGGAGGCAGAGGGTGATGGTCGAGGGTTGTTTTTGCGATTGGAAGCCTGTGACCACTGGTTTACTGCAGGGATCGGTGCTGGGACCCTTGCTTATTGTAGTGTATGTTAATGATTTAGATGTGAATATAGGAGGTATGATCAGTAAGTTCGCAGATGACACGAACATTGGTGGTGTCGTAAATAGTGAGGAGGAAAGCCTTAGATTACAGGATGATATAGATGGGCTGGTAAGATAAACAGAGCAGTGGCAGATGGAATTTAGTCCTGAGAAGTGTGAGGTGATGCATTTTGGGAGGACTATCAAGGCAAGGGCATATACAATGGATGGTAGGACCCTAGGAAGTACAGAGGGTCAGAAGGACCTTGGTGTACTTGTCCATCGATCACTGAAGGCAGCAGCACAGGTAGATAAGGTGATTAGAAAGGCATATTATTAGCTGAGGCATAGAATATAAGAACAGGGAGGTTATGATGGACCTGTATAAAACGCTAGTTAGGCCACAGTTGGAGTACTGTGTACAGTTCTGGTCACCACACTATAGGAAGGATGTGATTGCACTGGAGAGGGTGCAGAGGAGATTCGCCAGGATGTTGCCTGGGCTGGAGCATTTCAGCTATGAAGAGAGTCTGGATAGGCTAGGGTTGTTTTCCTTAGAACAGAGAAGGCTGAGGGGGGACCTGATTGAGGTACACAAAATTATGAGGGGCATTGATACGGTAGATAGGAAGAAACATTTTGCCTTAGCAGAGGTGTCAATAACCAGGGGGCATAGATTTAAGGTAAGGGGCAGGAGGTTTAGAGGGGATTTGAGGAAAAAAAATTTCACCCAGAGGGTGGTTGGAATCTGGGACACACTGCCTGAAGGGGTGGTAGAGGCAGGAACCCTCACAACATTTAAGAAGTATCTAGATGAGCATTTGAAATGTCATAGCATACAAGGCAATGGGCCAAGTGCTGGAAAATGGGATTAGAGTAGGTGCTTGATGGCCGGCACGGACCTGTTGGGCTGAAGGGCCTGTCTCTGTGCTGTATAACCCTATGATTCTAAGATGGCTCACCACCACCTTCTTGAGAGCAATTAAGGATGGGCAATAAATGCTGGACTTGCCCACGATGCCCACATCCCATGAATAAATGAATTAAATAAATTATACTGTGCTTCTGAAAGGTTGAAGACCAGATCAGGAGTAAGGACAGAATTAGACACTGGCCCCAACTCTGTTCTGTCATGCAATGGACTGGATTGGATACTCAACACCAACTATGTAAATATGGGTATTCCCGTCACTCCGACCTGGGCGACACGGGTGATGGCTCCCTCCTCCTTGGTCTGGATGCGAGCAATCTCGGAAAAATGGTTGGCAAGTTTTCAGCATGAAGCGGCCACTGGCTTTCCAGTTTCTTGGGCCGAGGCAACAGTCCAGAGCGTCAGGGAAAATGCTGCAATACAGGGCATTCAAGTTGACAGACAAAACCTGAAGGCAGCAGAAGACTTCATCTGACAAGGAAGCAAGCTGTCATCAGATGGACCTAGTCAGCCAGGCACACCGAGGAGAAGCAACAATGAAGGTCCCGCACAGGTTCTGAAGTCAAAAGAAGGCAACAATCCATTGAAAAGCACAGATCTATCAGACGTGGGGCATTCCAATATTTTTGTATGGATCTGATGCCACCAAAGGACTGGTAACATTCCACATTCCATACATGCACTTTCAAAAGTGACTGCTGGGAATTAGATGGTTTGACTCCGTCCACAATTTCAATCAATAATAAACTGTATTTGAGAAGATTGATGTCATCATTAATCATCACCTCTGACATTTCTTTGGTCTCGATTATCCGTCTCAGAGACAAAGGCTTTGATTTTAATCACCTTCCATCCACCCCTCAGGCAGGGGAGGGGGGGAGGTGGTGGTGGTTAAAATATCAGGATTGAGCAACTGCACCCCAGCAACACCTGTTTAAAATTGTACAAATGCGGTTCAAGCATTCAACGAGGTTCCCAGAAAAGACAAGCGGGGGCCTAATTAACATTCAAAAGTTACTGCCCGATGACATCATTAGCATTGCGACATAATTTTAACAGTAAGTTAAAGGGAGGCCCAAGCTGTGGGAGCCTCGGCAGCAGATCCAGGGCAGGAGGTAACAGCCAGCTCGGGTCTGCAAATGAGACCCAACCCGAGCCCAACAGAACCCCATCCGACCCCGAGCCCAGCCCGGCCCAAGTCCTTCCATTTTTTCCCGCATCTGACCCGACCATCAGTTATCTTACCTTCCATTTTTTTTACTTTGTTGCTTACCTGCACAAGCTTACAATAACTGTAGCAAAACCACCTTTAAAGTCCAAAAAGTAAGTTAATATTGGAATCACTTACCTGAGGTGGTGATAGAGCGTGTCCTGACCCGACCCGACCCGAGCCCGAATGCCGGACCTGCAAATGCGACCTGACCCGAGCCCGAATGCCGGAGCCGGAAGTGCGACCCGACCCAACCCGAACCTGACACATCGTCGGGTCCCGTCAGGTTCGGGTCAGGTAGGAGGCCTTTAGCAGGAGGTAGCAACTGGCCAAGGTGTAGGGGCTGGTAATCAGCTCATTTAACCACTTGAGGTGTGCCAGGAGGAACAGGAGTACTAACCCCCCCCAAAATCAGGCCTCACAAAGAAGCCTTCATCCCCTCACCCCTCACCCCCATCTCCCAGCCTACACACCACCCCCCCCACTACTTCGATCACAGCCCCAATGTCCTTGATCCCCACCTTCCCCAAGCCCTGAACAAGGCTCAAAGCCTTCAATATCCAGGCTTGGGCTGATAAGTGGCAAGTAACATTCGCGCCACACAAGTGCCAGGCAATGACCATCTCCAACAAGAGAGAATCTAACCATCTCCCCTTGACATTCAATGGCATTACCATCATTGAATCCCCCACTATCAACATCCCGGGGGCTACCATTGACCAGAAACTGAACTGCAGTAGCCATATAAATACCGTGGCTCCAAGAGCAGGTCAGAGGCTAGGAATCCTGTGGCGAGTAACTCACCTCCTGATTCCCCAAAGCCTGTCCACCATCTACAAGGCACGAGTCAGGAGTGTGATGGAATACTCTCCACTTGCATGGATGGGTGCAGCTCCAACAACACTCGAAGCTCGACACCATCCAGGACAAAGCAGCCCATTTGATTGGCACCCCATCCACAAACATTCACTCCCTCCACCACCACAATGGCAGCAGTGTCTACCATCTACGAGATGCACTGCAGCAATGCACCAAGGTTACTCGGGCAGCACCTTCCAAACCCGCGACCTCTACCACCTAGAAGGACAAGGGCAGCAAATGCATGGGAACACCATCACCTGCAGGTTCTTGTCCAATCCACACACCATCCTGACTTGGAACTATATCGACGTTCTTTCATTGTTGCTGGGTCAAAATACTGGAACTCTGAACAGCACTGTGGGTGTACCTACCCCACATGTACTGCAGCGGTTCAAGAAGGCAGCTCACTACCACTTTCTCATGGGCAATTGGGGATGGGCAATAAACGCTGGCATGGCCAGTGACGCCCACATCCCATGAAACAAATAAAAAAAAATCTCCAATAACTGTATATGGACTCCTACTGTGAATTCCCACTCCCACCCCCGGCCAGACTGTCGATCTGGCTGCCTGTTGGGTAGGAGTCTGCAGAAAATTATTTAATGAGGCCCTACAATTAAGATCGGCAGTGCCTCCACATCCCGCCATACCCAGCACTGTCCCCATTAATACTGGGATCAAAGTTCCCATAAACCTAGCACTGAAGATCAGATTCAAGGCCAAGAGGGATGCTGGCCTGCTCCAGGCTAGAGGCAACTATGGTGTTACCCTCAGTTAACCTGGGCTATACCAGATCACTATCAATCCAGGGGAACTCTCTGACAACTTGGAATAAAGCCACGCTGGTGATCAATGCTGTGGATCTCTGCTCGCCCAGTGTAATTGCTTGCTTCTGAATTCTGATGAAAGGTCACAGACCTGAAACGTTAACTCTGCTTCTCTCTCCACAGATGCTGCCAGACCTGCTGAGTGTTCCCAGCACTTTTGTTTTAATTTCTGAATTCCAGCATCCGCAGGATTTTGATTTTATATAATAGCGTGCTTGCAACTATATAACTGCTGTTTCGTCACTAAATAATTAGCTGTACAGCATCTTCCAAGCAAGTCCTATCTGAAATGGTTCCTTTATGGAGCAGAATAGTTTGATTGTTATAGCAAATTGCCTAAAACCTTAAATAACATGGACCATGAAAATGTTTAGTACCCTTATGAGAGAGGCACTGTCACCATTAGAAGCCTTTAAAGAATAATAATTGTAATGACATAGTATCACATTTATTGATGCTCCTTCAAATCAGTAGAGGTCAAAGGGCTAACAATTTGATCTGGTCAGTTTGTGGGCCCCGGGATTGTAATACATGATTGCCCCGCGTCTGATCAAGGTGATGCAGGCAGCACACAAACTTTGTGTTACCTGTTCATCTTGATGATTGCAGCGTGCAGCCCAGTGCTAAACATATTGCTGACTGGCTGCACACTCAGCAGGGGACCTAGATGTGTGCATGAGTTAAAGCTAGACTGCACTTCTTAAAAGCAGCCTGCACTTCTTTAATGGGAGGTGCCTTCCAGCTGCGGCAGGTGTTGGAACAGTCTCAGACAGTGTTCCTCGTAAGGAATAAAGAGGGGCAATTGAGGAGCAGGTCAGAACGAGGGTTTCCAAGCTGTCTGATGCAGTGCTGGAGGCCTCAGTCCAGGAAGTGAAAAGGAGGAGAGAGGGGTTAGGAGTTCTTTCAGGCATACACTGTGGGCTGTATTTTATTGAGCCCTCAATGTGGGGATCCGTGGCTGGGGTAGTGGGGTGGGGGGGGGGTGCCAGAAGTCGGCCCCAGATGACGCCTGCCACGGACCTCTATGCCAACAGCACCCGGCCCGATATTGGCGGCCCCCCTCCCCCCCGCCACTCGGCAACGGGACTGTCATTTAAATATTTAAATAAATTAACTTACCTGAAGAAATGAGTCTCCCATTGCCTCCTGAAGTCTCGTTGCGATCTTCACCCCAGCAGTCGGCACTGCCCCACCTTCGGATCTGCATCCGGGGAAACGAGGTGCAACACTGAGGGGGAAGGAGGTACATTTCTCAGTGTGGGAGAGTCGGGGTGGGGGTGAACGGGTCAAACGAATGTCATGGGTGTAGGGAATGGTGGGATAGGTTATAGTTTAAAGTTTGTGCAGTTTGAGGGGGGAAGGTCAGATTATGAAGGAAAGTGTTTTGGGGGGAAGGGAAAATAATTAATTTAATTGATAGTGGGGGATAGGAGAGGGGCAAAAGAAACATATTTTTTTTTAATTCAATGTCACTTTAAATATTTAAATGTTCCAATAGGGCTGACTGCCCTTTAAAAATTCTACATGATGGGGAGGGGGTGGTACGGCCCACCCCTGGCTATTTAAATGAGCTGCCGTGCTTGGAATCTTGGCAGCTCTTTGGCATTGGCGGCAGCCTTATAAAATTCAGCCTTGTGAAGGGAATTGCAGGAGGTCAATGCCATGAGTCTGGTCCCCAGGACCTACTAGCAGTGACGGAAAAGGTTCAGTGACCTGACACAAGTGGTCAAGGTTGATGAATAGATCTTCAAATGACATCTCATACCCACCACATAAAGAACCTCAGTGCTCAATACACCCCACCCCCATCACTCACCCATCAGCAATCTCTAGCAACCAGGACTCATGCCTAACATTCATATGCTGCAAATCCCACACCAGTATCTCGCAGCTTCCACATACTTCCTGCTATTTAACTATGACAGGCACATCGCTCAGACACATTGCAACAGACTCATTGATACTCTGTCCTCTCTCTTGCAGGACAAATTGGCATGTAACTGGAGGGAGCGTCAGAGAATCAGCGGGGGACAGGCACGGCTGCATCTCTTGAGTCTCTTGGAGACAACAGTGTTTCGCATTATTGGCAGGGCCGTCACTGCGGCCATGGCACCCAGCGTCACCGGATGAAACCATCCAGGTTGACAGCATGTCAACTTTATGCACCTTCTGAAGTCCCACTTCACCCTCTTCCGCAGTATGAAGTACAAGCTGCAGATGTGTAACCATGCACCTCTTGCTTTCCATCCACCACCCCTTCTCTTACCCCAACCCTCCTCTTCTGCATTTATGCTTTCAGATATCCAAGCACTGCCGCCTAGCCTGCCAGGGTAGAGTGGCAATGGCTCTGTTGTGCAAGAGCCTGCTGTCTTCTCTCAGTAGTTATTTAAAGAGCTGCCAACCCTGCATTTGTTGCTGCCTGAACAAAGGATTTCCTCCTCTTCCTGCAGCCTTGAACCATCCTGCTGTTGCTCCATCACCTCTCACTGAAGACAAAGCAACCAAGGACCTCACCAGAAGCAACACCAACACTGGCAGGAGGAAGACCCCAGGTAGTCCCATGGTTCAGCGATGCCTCCCAGCAGGTTCTCCTCCAGACGGCAAGAGCAAGGTGGGAGGTCCTCTTCCCAAGGGACGGGAGGAGGTGAGGGCCCTGCCTGATCAAACAAGCCTGGACGGAGATCACAGAGGAGATCAGCAGCCATGGGATCACCCCCCAAACCTGGAGCCAGTGCCGCAAACGCATCAATGATGTCATTCGGTCCGCCAAGGTGAGTACTCCATAACCTCTTCTCCTTTCGGGGCTGGTATGTGGTGCCGAGGGAGTAACCACACAGTCAGTGGCAAGTGGGTGAGGCAGCACCATATCCTAACAGAGGCATGGCTGCCTTTGAGTGACAGGCGCCCGTCTGTCATTGTTGATCCCCACAAAGATCTCTCCAGAGTGGCCAGTTGCGGGTGGCATTTGTGTGCCCCCATCATGGCCCGCTGGGCCACCAAATTGTGCTTGTTTCCATGGGGGAACTAATAGTCTTTTTGTGCACGCAGGAAAAAGACAGCACACAACACTAAAGAGAGGGCCAAGATCGGCGGAGGGGTGCTGTATCTCTCCATCCTCACCCCATGGAGGAGGAGGCCTTGGAGTTGGCAGGCCACCAGATAGCATACAATTGCTGATGGGGAGACAGGAGTGCCAACTCAAGAAGGTGAGCTAACGAGTGTGGTGCACAAGGGTTCATCTGGCACACACAAGGCACAGTGCCCATGTGACCAACGCTGATTGCATGGCGTTTCACAGCAAGCATGGTTGGGATGAGAAAATGGGAAGCCCGTAACCCTACCATGTTTATGTTCCCTCATGCAAGTCAGGGTCAAGCCAAGGCCAGAAGAGCTCGTGAGACCGGGGGCCAACCAGGCACCTCTGAGGAAGAGGAGGGTTTCTCAAAGGGTGCAGCCTCACATTATTCCCCTGAACCCTCCACCAGCTCAGATACAGTCATGTCGGTGGGTCTGAGTTCGTGCTTAGATTTAGGGTCACAAGCTAGTGACCACATCACAGATGCCTGGGCAGCTGATGGTGGCTGTGACAGCCGAGGTTACTGACAGTTGGAGTATGGTGAAAGGTCACGCCCATGCTGAGCCCCAGGCTGATGATGTGCCTTTGGAGTTGACCATGAAACGGCAACTGTTGTAGCTGCAGCAAGAGATGATGGGGTGTAGGTACACTCACAGTGCTGTTAGGAAGGGAGTTCCAGGATTTTGACCCAGCGACAGTGAAGGAATGGCGATATAGTTCAAAGTCAGGATGGTGTGTGGCTTGGAGGGGAACTTGGAGGTAGTGGCGCTCCCATGCATCAGCTACCCTTGTCCTTCTAGATGGTAGAGATCGCCTGTTTGGAAGGTGCTGTCTAAGGAGCCTTGTTGTGTTGCTGCAGTGCATCTTGTAGATGGTACACACTGCTGCCAAATAATTTTGCAGTGGAGCCCAAATCATAAAGGAGCAAGTTAAATATCTCTCTCATGAGAGACCTGGGAACAGTACCCAAGATAGAGGCTAAAGAAACAATGGGGTAGATTTTGACTTTGTGCAATCGTGTAAGACAGACAATATCAAGTCCGCAGCCTGGATTACACCTTGGTACATTTTTATTTTCATTGACTTCAATTAGTCACACAAAGTCAAGATCAATCAAACAGAAAAATGCGCAATGTAATCCATCAAAGTTAAACAGAGAAAGAACAGAGGAAATTGTGTGGATAATGCAAATGCTGCAATTGTATAAAGGATATCACAGTTACGGTCAGAATAGTGCACAAAGTGAGTAAAGTTGCACTGGCAGAAAGTTTATGAGAAGGAATTGTTGCACAAAGAACAAAGAACAGTACAGCACAGGAACAGGCCATTCGGCCCTCCAAGCCTGCACCGATCTTGATGCCTGCCTAAACTAACACCTTCTGCACTTCCGGGGTCCGTATCCCTCTATTCCCATCCTATTCATGTATTTGTCAAGATGCCTCTTAAACGTCTCTATGGTATCTGCTTCCACCATCTCCCCCGGCAGCAAGTTCCAGGCACTCACCACCCTCTGTGTAAAGAACTTGCCTCGCACATCCCCTCTAAACTTTGCCCCTCTCACCTTTAACCTATGTCCCCTAGTAACTGACTCTTCCACCCTGGGAAAAAGCTTCTGACTATCCACTCTGTCTATGCCGCTCATAACTTTGTAAACCTCTATCGTGTCGCCTCTCCACCTCCGTCGTTCCAGTGAAAACAATCCGAGTTTATCCAACCTCTCCTCATAGCTAATGCCCTCCAGACCAGGCAACATCCTGGTAAACCTCCTCTGTACCCTCTCCAAAGCCTCCACGTCCTTCTGGTAGTGTGGCGACCAGAGTTGCACGCAATATTCTAAGTGTGGCCTAACTAAAGTTCTGTACAGCTGCAGCATGACTTGCCTATTTTTATACTCGATGCCCCGACCGATGAAGGCAAGCATGCCGTATGCCTTCTTGACTACCTTATCCACCTGCATTGCCACTTTCAGTGACCTGTGGACCTGTACGCCCAGATCTCTCTGCCTGTCAATACTCCTAAGGGTTCTGCCATTTACTGTATACTTCCCACCTGCATTAGACCTTCCAAAATGCATTACCTCACATTTGTTCAAGTTAAACTCCATCTGCCATTTCTCCGCCCAAGTCTCCAACCGATCTATATCCTGCTGTATCTTCTGACAATCCTCATCGCTGTCCGCAACTCCACCAACCTTTGTGTCATCCGCAAACTTACCAATGAGACCAGCTACATTTTCCTCCAAATCATTTATATATGCTACAAACAGCAAAGGTCCCAGCACTGATCCCTGCGGAACACCACTAGTCACATCCCTCCATTCAGAAAAACACCCTTCCACTGTTACCCTCTGTCTTCTATGACCGAGCCAGTTCTGTATCCATCTTGCCAGCTCCCCTCTGATCCCATGTGACTTCACCTTTTGTATCAGTCTGCCATGAGGGATCTTGTCAAAGGCTTTACTGAAGTCCATATAGATAACATCCACTGCCCTTCCTTCATCAATCATCTTCGTCACTTCCTCAAAAAACTCAATCAAATTGGTGAGACACGACCTCCCCTTCACAAAACCATGCTGCCTCTCACTAATAAGTCCATTTGTTTCCAAATGGGAGTAAATCCTGTCCCGAAGAATCTTCTCTAATAATTTCCCTACCACTGACGTAAGGCTCACCAGCCTATAATTTCCTGGATTATCCTTGCTATCCTTCTTAAACAAAGGAACAACATTGGCTATTCTCCAGTCCTTTGGGACCTCACCTGTAGCCAATGAGGATGCAAAGATTTCTGTCAAGGCCCCAGCAATTTCTTCCCTTTCCTCCCTCAGTAATCTGGGGTAGATCCCATCAGGCCCTGGGAACTTATCTACCTTAATGCTTTGCAAGACACCCAACACCTCCTCCTTTTTGATAATGAGATGACTGAGACTATCTACACTCCCTTCTCTATGCTCATCATCCACCAAGTCCTTCTCCTTGGTGAATACTGATGCAAAGTACTCATTTAGTACCTCGCCCATTTCCTCTGGCTCCACACATAGATTCTCTTCTCTGTCCATGAGTGGGCCAACCCTTTCCCTGGTTACCCTCATGCTCTTTATATACGTATAAAAAGCCTTGGTATTTTCCTTAATCCTGTTTGCCAATGACTTCTCATAACCCCTTTTAGCCCTCCTGACTTCTTGCTTAAGTTCCTCCCTACTGTCTTTATATTCCTCAAGGGATTCTTCTGTTCCTAGCCTTCCAGCCCTTACGAATGCTTCCTTTTTCTTTTTGACGAGGCTCACAATATCCCGCGTTATCCAAGGTTCCCGAAATTTGCCAAACTTATCCTTCTTCCTCACAGGGAGATTCATGATGGTTATAAAAACAGAAAGTGCTGGAAATACTCAGCAGGTCTGGCAGCATCTATAGAGAGAGCAGCAGAGTTAACGTTTCAGCTCTGTGACCTTTTTTTCAGAACTGGCAAAGGTTAGAAATGTAACGGGTTTTAAACAGGTGGGGCGGGGAGGAGTGGCGGATGGGGACGGTGGAGGAAGAGAGCAAAAAGGAAGATGTGTGATAGGGCAGAGGGCAGGAGACATTAAATGACAAAGATGTCATGGGACATCTTTTAGTTTATTTATGATGGCAATGTGGGCATGGACAAATTGACTGCTATATTTGTCTAAGTGTTAGCTGTGGGTAGCACTGGCCTTTGAGTCACAAGGCCAGGGTTCACGTCCCACTCCAGGAGACCTGAGCACAAATCCTAGCTATCAAAAGGTGGTATCTTTTGAAGGAGGCATTAATCCAAGGCCCTATCTTCTGCAGTAGATGTAAAAGATCCTATGGCACTATTTCAATGAAGAGTAGGGATGTTCTCCTTGGTGTCCTGGCCAATATTTATCCTTCAACTAAAAGCACCATAACAGTAAAGTTGGTCATTATCAAATTTTTAAAAATTTGTTCCTGAGATGTGGGCGTTGCTGGCTAGGCCAGCATTTATTGCCAATCCCTAATTGTCCTTGAGAGGTGGTGAGCTGCCTTCTTGAACCGCTGCAGTCTTTGGGGTGTAGGTACACCCACATTGCTGTTAGGAAAGGAGCTCCAGGATTTTGACCCAGTGACAGTGAGGGAACAGTGATATAGTTCCAAATCAGGATGTATGTGGCTTGGAGGGGAACTTGCAGGTGGTGGTATTCCCATGCATCTACTGCCCTTGGTGGTAGAGGTCACAGGTTTGGAAGGTGTTATCTAAGGAGCCTTGTTGCGTTGCTGCAGTGTATTTTGTATATGCTGCCACTGTGTGTCGGTGGTGGAGGGAGTGAATGTTGAAGGTGCCAATCAATTGGGCTGCTTTGTCCTGGATGGTGTCATGTTTCTTGAGTGTTGTTGGAGCTGCACTCATCCAAGCAAGTGGACAGCATTCCATCACACTCCTGAATTGTGCCTTGTGGACAGGCATTGGGGAGACAGGAGGTGAGTTACTCGCCGCAGAATTCCCAGCCTCTGACCTGCTCTTGTAGCCACAGTATTTATGTGGCTGGTCCTGTTCAGTTTCTGGCCACTGGTGACCCCCAAGATGTTGATGTTTGGTGGTTTCAGCGATGGTAATACCATTGAATGTCAAGGGGAGATGGTTAGATTCTCTCTTGTTGGAGATGGTCATTGCCTGGCACTTGTGTGGCGCGAATGGTACTTGCCACTTAACAACCCAAGCCTGGATATTGTCCTGGTCTTGCTGCGTATGGACATGGGCTGCTTCAGTATCTGAGGAGTCGTGAATGGTGTTGAACATTGTGTAATTTGCGGGTTCTTGCTGAGTGCATATTGGCTGGTGCATTTCCTGCAACAGTGACCACACTTCCAAAGTACTTCACTGGCTGCAAAGCACTTTGGGTCATCCTGAGTTTGTAAAAAGCACTATTTAAATGCAAGTCTTTGTCTTTTCTCATGACAATGACAGTCCGCTTCGACAGTAACATCCTGAGGATGTGATAGGTGCTCTCAAATGCAAGTTCTTTCAGTCAAACTTGAATTGCAAAGAAACCTGAAACAATTTAAAGATCAGAACATTTCTCTAACTACCTTTGATAGATGCCTTCTGCCAAGTATTGTGTTCAACAAAGTCATGTTACTATGCAGGAGATTAAACCATTTAATGGATTGGATTCCTTCATATGTATGTGATACATCATCTCTAATGTCACCCATGTAACGCTGTAACCCTTTCTTTAACTGTGCTTGACATGGATTTTGTGAGTTGTAATTAAATCATTGTCCAACTATCATCCAGCTACGTATTTGTGATCCAGCTGGGCTGGCTTCATTATCCAGCTGGTCTTTTGAATGATTTTTAACAACAGCTGAAGCATGCGACTAACATGCTTGAGATCATACTGGGAACTTTCTGCAGATTAAATTGTTCTGCAAACAACATGATAAGAATATCTGTTATTTCAGTCCGGCAAGCATGTCGCAAACGCACAGGGCCGTAACTGGAACTTGAACTGCTTCCAAATAGTGAGCGAACATGAGCCACAATGTTAAACAGTCAAACCACAGCATTTCGAAATTCTAATTACCGGTAAATCATCACACAAGAGCAACTGCGAACAACGCTTGTGATTTAGTTCGTTTATTTAAGATATGTGCCACTGTTATAAAGGTTAGTTGTACCCCATTACTGATTCTAATGCCACGTTATTTCCTTCTGAGCAATATGAACTATGCCCTCCTGACTTGAATTCCAATGGGCAGGCGTTTGCCGGAACAGAGCAGCCAGTAATTAGATTATTTCCTGCTCTCTTCCGCTCAAAGAATTATTTGCCCTGTAAATTGCGAGAAGTGCAAACTGATCGCAGGGCATCTGTGACCTTGGTGAATGACGAGACCAGCAGTCTATCTCCTTAATGAGATTAAAGGATTGAGAAATGAACAGAGGACGGACTGAGAAGGAGGGTGAATTAGAGGGGGTGGATCCAATATCAAATTAAGTGCAGAAGGGTAAATAAAGCAAGGGGAAGAAAGATTGAATTATAAAAGAGGGAGAGAAGACAGAAAGGAAAAGTAAAAAAAGTTAGATTTAAAATTTGGAAATTTTAAAATCTCCCAACAATTCCCAAAGAACAAAGAAAATTACAGCACAGGAACAGGCCCTTCGGCCCTCCAAGCCTGCGCCGATCCAGATCCTCTATCTAAACCTGTCGCCTATTTTCTAAGAGTCTGTATCTCTTTGCTTCCTGCCCATTCATGTATCTGTCTAGATACATCTTAAAAGACGCTATCGTGCCCGCGTCTACCACCTCCGCTGGCAACACGTTCCAGGCACCCACCACCCTCTGCGTAAAGAACTTTCCACGCATATCCCCCCTAAACTTTTCCCCTTTCACTTTGAACTCGTGACCCCTAGTAATTGAGTCCCCCACTCTGGGGAAAAAGCTTCTTGCTATCCACCCTGTCTATACCTCTCATGATTTTGTACAACCTTGCCATCAACTCCATCGCTCACCCTGTCTATTGTCTGAGGCTCAAGCAGACGGCTCGCAACCTTGGCGTTATATTTGACCGGTGATGAGCTACCGACCACATAGCCACACCATCTCTAAGGCCTTCTACTTCCACCTCTCTAACATCGCCAGCTCAGCCCTTGCCTCAGTCTTCTGCAGCTGAAATCCTCATCCATGCCTTTGTACCTCTAGACTGGACTATTCCAGTGCTCTCCTGGTCAGGCTCCCAAGTTCTACCCTTCTCAAACTTGAGATAATTCAAAACTCTGCTGGTCCTGTTCTAACTTACGCCAAGTTCCGTTCACCCATTTACCCTGTGCTCGCTGACCTACATTAGCTCCCACTCAAGCAATGTCTTGATTTCAAAATTCTCATCCTTATTCTCAAATCTCTCCATGACCTCGCCCCTCCTTATCTCTGTAATCTCCTCCAGCCCATAAATCTCCGAACTCTGCCAATGCTTGAGCATCCCCGAATTTAATCGCTCCACCATTGGTGGCCTTGCCTTCAGCTGCCTAGAGCCTAAGCTCTGGACTTCCCTCCCTAAATTTTTCCACCTTTCTACCTCTCTTTCCTCCTTTCAGACACTCCTTAAAACCTACCTCTTTGACCAAACTTTTGGTCATCTGTCCTAATATCTCCTTATGTGACTCAATGTCAAATTTTGGTCTATAACAACGACAATGCTCTTGTAAAGCCCCTTGGGACTTTTTAATTACATTAAAGGTGCTATATAAATGTAGGTTGTTGTTGGGCCAGAGAGGTAGATTGATGGTCATTAATAATTATCACATCGTTAAAAAGATACTTACAGTATTATTTACTAAACTTAACTGTCTGTGGCGAGTTTAATGGGCAATTAATGTGCAAATGTAGCAACTGCATTAAACTCTCAGGAGGTTAATGGCAAGATGCTGATTTCGCAAGGCTAACGGAGGAGCAGCAAAAATCATCCAGGAGCTTGTGTCAATCTGCAATTCACTGGGTATCTCTTCCTTACTGCAAGTTGCTGGCCGATTTTAGCCTCAGATTTGCCCGGGAGAGCGAAGAAGTCAGTAGCTGGGGAACGGAGCTTGTAATGGGGACTAAAGATAAAGACTTTGGTCTTCCCAATATTTAATTGGTGTAAATTTCTGCTTATGCAGTATTGGATGTTGGACAATCAGTCTGATAAATTTAGCAACAGTGGAGTAGTTGAGAGCAGTGGTGGTGAGGTAGAGTTTGGTGTCATTAGCATACATGTGGAAATTGGTGCCATATTAACACTGCTCCAAATATAAATACCATTTTCTAACTATTTTAAAGCATTTGGTCACTTGTCCTAGTATCACCTTTTTGGTTCAGTGTCAATTTTTGCTTGAAGATCATGCAAAGCACCTTGGATGGTTTAACTACATTCATGGCATTGCTGTTAATGTATCCTGAAACTCTTCCACGTGGGACTGCTTGTACCTACTGAGAGATGACTAACCTGGAATGGTAGTAGGAAAGTTAGAGGCCAAAATGGCCACCTGATGATGCTCAAAATGGCCACCTCTTAATTTCTACCACCTGTATCTGGTGCATGGGAGCAGGAACTGGCTGTAATCCAGCCGGCAGAGATGAAAATGGCATCATGAAGCTTCTAGCTGTTTCCGGCATGAGTTCCATCCACGTCAGAGTGATGTCTGCCTGATAATTGGAGTTTCAAACTGTTATGCGATTTTGATCCCTCCTTGAAACACAATAGGCCATTGAGGACACAAAAACTGTCCCCAACAGTTTATGCGAAACATGTGAGGGAATCTATTTGCCACAGTTCAAATTAGAGCCCAGTCAAGTCCCCAACCGAAGCCCTGGACTACTTCTGACCTGTATTTCACCACCTTTTGACACCTTGATGATAGTGTAAATTGGAGAATATCAACGCAGCTGCCCATCACACATCTCTCCCAATTTTCATTCTATTAACAAAAAGCAAAAATCAGGAAAGATGTACAATGAATAGCCAATCCAGTATCACCTGTTCTACACCATTGGCAAAAGCTAAAGTTACAAGCTGTAATTACTGGCCCAAGACTTTATTGCACTGTATTATACTAGAACTCTCTGAGATCTCTGTGCTCCTTCAATTCCAGATTTTCAGTGCTCCACCATTGGTGGCCCTGCCTTCAGCTGCCTAGGGCCGAAGCTCTGGAATTCCCTCTACCAGCCTCTCCACCCCTCTTTGCTCCTTTAAGACGCTCCTTGAAACCCACTTGTTTGTTTATGCTTTTGTTCTAATACCTCCTTAAGTGGTTCAGTGTCAAATTATGTTTGATAATGTTCCTGTGATATGCCTCGGGGTGTTTTACTATGTTAGAAACGTTAACATATAAATGCAAGTTTTTGTTGTTATAGATGTAATTGTGAATCCATAGCACAGCATCATATATTGCCAAGGAAACCGAGGTAGGCTGCAGGTGAGTGGGGACAAACAGTTGGGATCTGCTCAGTGCTCAGTGGTGGTCTTGGCAATGTAGCAGGAGCGCTGCTGTTCATTTCATTAATTTGGTGCTTCTAATATTCCATTCCCAGTGTCAAAAATTAATTCTACAAAATGTAACACTCAAACTTTTCCTTTTTAATAGAACTGACACGTCAAAAATGAGTTCCAGTGAAATCAGGTCACATCAAATATTTAGAGTTTGTGTTTAGCATAACTTTGTTGTGGGTTTGGAGACTGGGGAGCTTAGAGTCTTGGTGGGGGAGCTGGCAGGGAGGTGGGTATACAGTCAGCACGTTAGGACAAGACAGTGGAACAGTCCCAATGCCGGAACTTAGGGTTGCATCTTGTTAACTGCCTCTTTCAGACTGCAGAGGGAGAGAAAGGGCTGGGGGGGCGATCACTTCATATCCCACAGAGTTGCATGAAGCGCATACTGCAGGATTTCCCTAAGCTCTTTCTCCTCCATTACCACACAATTACAGCATGGCTGCAGGATATCTACAACAATTGGATTTATAGGGTTTAGCCTCACTTCTCACCACCCGATAAAAGAAAGAGAGACTTGCATCTATACAGCACCTTTCACACTCTCAGGTCATCCAAAAGCACTTTACAGCCAAATACATACTTTTTTTTGAAGTGCAGTCAATGTTGTAATGCAGGAAACCAAGCAGCCAATTTGCACACAGCAAGATCCCACAAACAGCAATGACCAGATAATCTGTTTTAATGATGACGGTTGAGGGGAATACTGGCCAAAACACACGGGAGAACTTGCCCCCTCTTCTTCAAAATAACACCATGGAATTTTTTACATCCATCTGAGTGGGAAGACAGTGCCTCAGTTTAACATTTCATCTGAAAGGCAGCACCTCCGACAGTGCAGCCCTCCCTCAGTACTGCACTGGGACTGTCAGCCTAGATTCTGTGCGCAAGTCTCTGGAGAGGACTTGAACCTACAACCTTCTGATTCAGGGGCAAGTGGATAACCCTTTAGCACTAATTGTCAACATCTTACTGATTGTTATTAAGCCTATGAACTATGGGGGGATGGGACAAGCCATAAAAATTTATGCGACGAGCCTTTAAAATACAAAACAAATATTTTATTTTCAAAGCACTGCAGATAAACTTACTCAATGTCCCCATCATGTGGATTCCAGCAGAATGGAAAACAAGTTTCCAAATGTCTCCCAGGTGCACGGGTCAGGGATGTCTCAGATCGGCTGCAGAACATTCTGAAGGGGGAGGGTGAACAGCCAGTTGTTGTTGTGCACAGAGGCACCAATGATATAGGTAAAAAACGGGATGAGGTCCTACAAGCAGAATTTAGGGAGTTAGGAGACAAGTTAAAAAGTAGGGCCTCAGAGGTAGTAATCTCAGGATTGCTACCAGTGCCACGTGATAGTCAGAGTAGAAATGAAAGAATAGTCAGGATGAATGCGTGGCTTGAGAGATGGTGCAGGAGGGAGGGGTTCAGATTTTTGGGACATTGGGACCGGTTCTGGGGGAGGTGGGACTATTACAAATTGGACGGTCTAAACCTCGGCCGGACTGGAACCAATGTCCTTAGGGGTGCTTTTGCTAACGCTGTTGGGGAGGGTTTAAACTAATGTGGCAGGGGGTTGGGAACCAAATGAGGAGGTCAGTGGACAGTAAGGAGGTAGTAACTAAAGCCTGTAAGGAACTAGATAATGAAGTCAGCGTGACTAAGGGAAAGAGTAGGCAGGGAGCAGATGATGAAAGCAAAGGGACTGGTGGTCTGAGGTGCATTTGTTTTAATGCAAGAAGTGTAGTAGGTAAGGCAGATGAACTTAGGGCTTGGATTAGTACCTGGGAGTATGATGTTATTGCTATTACTGAGACTTGGTTAAGGGAAGGGCATGATTGGCAACTAAATATCCCAGGATATCGATGCTTCAGGCGGGATAGAGAGGGAGGTAAAAGGGGTGGAGGAGTTGCATTACTGGTCAAAGAGGATATCACAGCTTTGCTGAAGGAAGGCACTATGGAGGACTCGAGCTGTGAGGCAATATGGGCAGAACTCAGAAATAGGAAGGGTGCGGTAACAATGTTGGGGCTGTACTACAGGCCTCCCAACAGCGAGCGTGAGATAGAGGTACAAATATGTAAACAGATTATGGAAAGATGTAGGAGCAACAGGGTGGTGGTGATAGGAGATTTTAATTTTCCCAACATTGACTGGGATTCACTTAGTGTTAGAGGTCTAGATGGAGCAGAATTTGTAAGGAGCATCCAGGAGGGTTTTCTAGAGCAGTATGTAAATAGTCCAACTCAGGAAGGGGCCATACTGGACCTGGTGTTGGGGAATGAGCCCGGCCAGGTGGTTGAAGTTTCAGTAGGGGACTACTTTGGGAATAGTGATCACAATTCCGTAAGTTTTAGAATACTCATGGACAAAGACGAGAGTGGCCCTAAAGGAAGAGTGCTAAATTGGGGGAAGGCCAACTATACCAAAATTCGGCAGGAGCTGGGGAATGTAGATTGGGAGCAGCTGTTTGAAGGTAAATCCACATTTGATATGTGGGAGGCTTTTAAAGAGAGGTTGATTAGCGTGCAGGAGAGACATGTTCCTGTGAAAATGAGGGATAGAAATGGCAAGATTAGGGAACCATGGATGACAGGTGAAATTGTGAGACTAGCTAAGAGGAAAAAGGAAGCATACATAAGGTCTAGGAGGCTGAAGAAAGACGAAGCTTTGGAAGAATATCGGGAATGTAGGACCAATCTGAAACGAGGAATTAAGAGGGCTAAAAGGGGTCATGAAATATCTTTAGCAAACAGGGTGAAGTAAAATCCCAAAGCCTTTTATTCATATACAAGGAGCAAGAGGGTAACCAGAGAAAGGATTGGCCCACTCAAGGACAAAGGAGGAAAGTTATGCGTGGAGTCAGAGAAAATGGGTGAGATTCTAAATGAGTACTTTGCATCGGTATTCACCGAGGAGAGGGACATGACGGATGTTGAGGTTAGGGACAGATGTTTGATTACTGTAGGTCAAGTCGGCATAAGGAGGGAGGAAGTGTTGGGTATTCTAAAAGGCATTAAGGTGGACAAGTCCCCAGGTCCGGATGGGATCTATCCCAGGTTACTGTGGGAAGCGAGAGAGGAAATAGCTGGGGCCTTAACAGATATCTTTGCAGCATCCTTAAACACAGGTGAGGTCCCGGAGGACTGGAGAATTGCTAATGTTGTCCCCTTGTTTAAGAAGGGTAGCAGGGATAATCCAGGTAATTATAGACCCGTAAGCCTGACGTCAGTGGTAGGGAAGCTGCTGGAGAAGATACTGAGGGATAGGATCTATTCCCATTTGGAAGAAAATGGGCTTATCAGTGATAGGCAACATGGTTTTGTGCAGGGAAGGTCATGTCTTACCAACTTAATAGAATTCTTTGAGGAAGTGACAAAGTTGATTGATGAGGGAAGGGCTGTAGATGTCATATACATGGACTTCAGTAAGGCGTTTGATAAGGTTCCCCATGGTAGGCTGATGGAGAAAGTGAAGTCGCATGGGATCCAGGGTGTACTAGCTAGATGGATAAAGAACTGGCTGGGCAACAGGAGACAGAGAGTAGCAGTGGAAGGGAGTTTCTCAAAATGGAGACGTGTGACCAGTGGTGTTCCACAGGGATCCGTGCTGGGACCACTGTTGTTTGTGATATACATAAGTGATTTGGAGGAAAGTATAGGTGGTCAGATTAGCAAGTTTGCAGACGATACTAAGATTGGTGGAGTAGCAGATAGTGAAGGGGACTGTAAGAGAATACAGCAGAATATGGATAGACTGGAGAGTTGGGCAGAGAAATGGCAGATGGAGTTCAATCAGGGTAAATGCGAGGTGATGCATTTTGGAAGATCCAATTCAAGAGTGAACTATACAGTAAATGGAAAAGTCCTGGGGAAAATTGATGTACAGAGAGATTTGGGTGTTCAGGTCCATTGTTCCCTGAAGGTGGCAACGCAGGTCAATAGAGTGGTCAAGAAGGCATACGGCATGCTTTCCTTCATCGGACGGGGTATTGAGTACAAGAGTTGGCAGGTCATGTTACAGTTGTATAGGACTTTGGTTCAGCCACATTTGGAATACTGCGTGCAGTTCTGGTCACCACATTACCAAAAGGATGTGGATGCTTTGGAGAGGGTGCAGAGGAGGTTCACCAGGATGTTGCCTGGTATGGAGGGCGCTAGCTATGAAGAGAGGTTGAGTAGATTAGGATTATTTTCATTAGAAAGGCGGAGGTTGAGGGGGGACCTGATTGAGGTGTACAAAATCATGAGAGGTATAGACAGGGTGGATAGCAAGAAGCTTTTTCCCAGAGTGGGGGATTCAAATACTAGGGGTCACGAGTTCAAAGTGAGAGGGGAAAAGTTTAGGGGGGATATGCGTGGAAAGTTCTTTTCGCAGAGGGTGGTGGGTGCCTGGAACGCGTTGCCAGCGGAGGTGGTAGATACGAACACGATAGCGTCTTTGAAGATGTATCTAGACAGATACATGAATGGGCAGGAAGCAAAAAGATACAGACCCTTCGAAAATAGGCGACATGTTTAGGTAGAGGATCTGGATCGGCGCAGGCTTGGAGGGCCGAAGGGCCTGTTCCTGTGCTGTAATTTTCTTTGTTCTTTGTCTTAGAATATAAATTTATAAATACTTAGTCTGTAATTTTAATTGCATTTAATTCTGTTAAGCCAAGGTGGACAGTTTAATTGTTGTGATGAAAATGTCGAGAAAGCAAGGTTATTAGACAATACAGAAAGCTGCTGGAGTAAAAATATGGTATTACCTCTTCCCAATCATCTGTTGAACCTTCTAATTTGATATCATGCACAAACCTGGAGAGTTTTGTTTCTGCTCCCAATTGCAAATATCGACATACAGTGTAAACAGCAAATAGCTCCTGCAGTACACTACTGCAACAATATTTGTGCAGCATCTTTAAGGTAGGAAAACATCCTAGGGCACTTCACAGTAACACAAACGATAAAAATTTACAGCGAGCTAAAGAAGGAGATGTTAGTAGAGGTGACTGAAAACTTGTTCAAAGAAGTAGGATTTAAGGAGGGTCTTAAAGGAGATGAGAGAGATAGAGGGGCTTAAGATAGGAAATTCCAAAGCTTAAGAAGCATCTAGTTGATGACATGGCAGCCAATGGTGGGGCGAAGGAAGTCAGGGACACACAAGAGGCTAGAGTTGGTGGAATTCTGATTTAAATGCATATATGATTGATAAATTTGAGTATCAATTGCTTTACTCACACTGAAACCTTTGACATATTTCTATATTTAATATCATATGAATCGAAGAAAAAATTATGAGCAGAAAGCAGCAATTTAAAATGGAGTAGAGGTTTGTGTCTCTAATGGTTATTATTAAGAAAGAAGATTGCAATTAGCTATTGGTAAATCTACTGGATAATAATTAATAATTAATGTAAATAAGAAGCAAAAACTGCTGGAAATCTGAACAAGCAAAGAAAAAATGCAGAAAACCCTCAACAGGGAAGCCAGGGTGCTGACTGCCCCACACAGTGTTTCTAACATTTACTGTTATTGTTCTTAATAATTAATAACTAATTGATTTATGGTGTCTAATAAAAGGGACTTGCAAGTGTTATTACTTGACAATGAACGAAGACAGATTTTAATTTAAAATAAAACGGAAAAAAATCTGTCTACAAACCTATCTGACGAATTTTAACCAACCTTATATACTGTTGATGTGAACTTTTAATAATGTGGAACTTGCTAGCACGTGGAGGAATTGAGGCGAAAGACATAGATGCATTTAAAGGGAAAGCTAGATAAGTACATGAGGGAGACGAGAATAGAAGGTTATGTTGGTGAGTTTAGTTGAAATAGGATGAGAGGAGGCTTGTGTGGAGCATAAACACTGGCACAGACCAGTTGGGCGGAATGGCCTGTTTCTGTGCTTCACATTGTTACGAATGAGGCAGGAGGAGCGCACTATTTATTCGAGTTCCACTTCTCGACAGGTCAATACATATATTTAAATTTTCCCACTTACTGATACGGTCAATCAAATACTTTATTTTTCACAGAATAAAACACACCAACCAGGTTTCTTTAATGAACAACAAAATTATCAGTTTATTATAAAACAGGTTTTAACTAGTAATGAAATAAAGCATAAACACACAGATTGACATTTTTAAAGTTCCCTTTTTAGCTCAACCCCTCACACTCACATACACATACACATCGGTTGGGCTGAGCTGGGGTTCTGTCCTTCAGTTTTTATTTTTTTAAACTCCAACCCCTTTTAAACAGTTCATTCCCAACTCCAAACAATTCAAAAGTGAAGCAAGAAACAGAAAGCCCACTTTTTGACCTGCACACGTCTTCATCAGTTACCAGGGTTTCTGTTCTATTTTTAACATGAGTCATGTGACAACCAGTACATGTTGTTGCAAACATATCCGTTCAGTGTTCTCTTGATGACCCTCTTGAAAAAATACTGCTCCAACATTTCTTCAGTTTGATTATGAATTCTCAAAAATACTTTAACAAAAACAGAAGCACTTTCATAACAACATTCTATGTCATATTTGGAAATGTCCTACATTCTCCAACTTCTTTACATGAATCAAAGCTTATTAAATTAGAAAATATGCCTACCGTGGCACTACAAATCTTGTTAAGTGTTGGTGGAGTCTCTCAAAGCACGTCAAAACATTTTCTGTAGATACCTACCCAAAAATAAGACAGGAACCTCTTTAGAGTCCCTTTTGTGTTTATCAAAAGGAGAAGCACCACCACAGGAGAAATGGACATTTCATATGTTGGGCAACCAGTGACAGGATTTGATCTCGCAGATCATTTCCAGAATTGTTAGAAAGTCCCACTAATCAGCTCGAGCCTTATGCTCTACTGCACCAATGAGACATTTCCCCTTTCCTGCACTAGCCATCTTCTTTTCTCCATTTAAAGGATATTAGCATTGCTGGCAAAGCCAACAGTTATTGCCTATCCCTAATTGCCCTTGAGAAGATGGTGGTGAGCCACCTTCTTGAACTGCTGCAGTCCATGTGGTGTAGGTACACCCACAGTGCTGTAAGGGAGGGAGTTCCAGGATTTTGACGCAGCGACAGTGAAGAAACGGCGATACAGTTCCTCGTCAGGATGGTGTGTAGCTTGGAGGGGAACTTGCAGATGGTGGTGTTCCCATGCATCTGCTGCCCTTGTCCTTTTAGGTGGTAGAGGTCGCGGGTTTGGAAGTTGCTGTCAAAGGAGCCGTGGCTACTTACTGCAGTGCATCTTGTCGATGGTATACACTGCAGCCATGGTACACCAGTGGGTGGAGAGAGTGAATGTTTTATGCAGTGGAGTGCCAATCTAGTGAGCTGTTCAGCTGTTCTTTCCTGGATGGTGTTGAGCTTCTTGAGCATTGTTGGAACTGTTCTAATTCAGGAGAGTATTCCATCACACTCCTGTTTTTTGGCTCTCTGTGTGTAAAAGGCCTATTTAGTGCCTGCTTGGGGCAATTATGTGCTATGGGCCATGCTCATTCAATGCAGGATCCTGACAGTCAACAGAGCAGCCTTTGTCCAGTCTGCCATTTTATGATTTTGGCATTCCAACAATGTTTCAATTTTAAAATTTTCAACCTTGTTTTCAAATCCCTCCATGGACTCGCCCCTCCCTACCTCTGCAGTCTCCTGCAGCCCTCCAACCCTCTGAGATACCTGCTCCTGCAATTCTGGCCTCTTACGCATCCCCAATTTTAATAGCTCCACCATTGGTGATGTGTCTTCAGTTGTCTAGTCCCTAAGCTCTGGAAGTCCCTCCTTAAACGTCTCTGTCTCTCTACCTCACTGACCTCCTTTAAGGCACTCTGTAAAACTTACCTCTTTGACCAATTTGTTGATCATCGGTGCTCATATCTCTTTATGTGGCTTGGTGGATAATTTTGTTTGATAACCCTCCTGTGAAGCACCTTGGGACATTTTACTTCTTTAAAAGTTCCATATAAATTACAGGTTGTTATTGTTAAAAATAATCTATTGATAATAAACTACAATGAGGAAAACATTAATCTATGTAATTACCCAAGAGAGCTTGGAATTCATACTTACGTAGAATTTTTATAAATAATTCTCAGCATGTGGGATGTCACTGACTAGGCCAGCATTTATTGCCCGTCTGTAATTGCCCTCAAGAATGTGATGACAGGCCTTCTTCATCCATTTGGTGAAGGTACTCCCACAGTTATGTTAGGTATAGCATTTCAGGATTTTGACCCAGTGATCATAAAGGATCAGCGGTATATGTCCAAGTAGAATGGGTGTGAGAGTTGGAGGGGAGGGATGTTTAAAGGTTAGTTGCATATGCATGAAGTCCAGTATTAATTCAAAATCATTCTTGAAGGTTTCTTTAGCCATTTTTAACACTCAAGGGGAATCATTTTAGGTTTTGTGTAATATAATTGATTAAATGAAACCACTATTCTCCAGCCAGTTTAATTTATGTTATTGTACTTTAAACTACTTCTTCAAAAGAATGCTGTGTAATAGTGTTTTCAATATTGATTTGTGAAAATTGCATTAATTCTTCCTCTGAGGCAGTTTTAGCCGAAACTAATCTTATTGCTGCAATTCCAGTAACAGAATGAAAAGTGGCATTATAACTTCTTAAACGATAATGGCGCAGAAATTAGAAAAGGCAAAATGTAAAACAGCATTGAGAAGCAAAGGGCTTAAGGTGGAGATAGATAACATTCTAAGCCTCTTCACTGCATTATACCTCATGCGCTTTGGAGCAGGGTAAACGCATAGAGCAAAGGAGCAGGAGTAGGCCATTCAGTACCTCAAGTCTGTTTCGCCATTCAGTTAGATCAGCTGATCTGTATCTCAACTCCATTTACCTGCCCTTGCTCTACCAGTCAATGGAAATCAATGGAAGGAAATCAATGTGAAATTAATGGGTGAAATCTCATGGCCAGTGGGTATGTGATTTTGCAGTGTGCACTCACAATCAATCAATAATTTCAAAAGGAAATTGGATGGCCACTTGATGGAAATAAACTTGTAGGGTAATGGGAATTGAGCACGGGAGCGGGACTGACTGGATAGCTCTGTCGAGGGCCAGCATAGACTCGACGGGCTAAATGACTCCATGACTGTATGGCACAGCTGTGAGGTTTCTCACTGGATGAGAGGACGTGGAAAATCTATCCTATAACGTAAATATGTTAAATGCTTTAACTTACTCTCTTACGTCCCAGAGGCATTTTATTTAGTGCGAGCTTAACACTGCACAGGCTTGTTAACTTCTGCTGTTGTCTTGGAGCATCTACCGGTAACGATGGCCTATTGTCACCTGCTGTTGCCACTTTAGAACGGCAAGGGGCCTAGGAAATTGTGATGGCAAAAGGTTAGGTATTACAGCAGTTCCCTCGAAAAGCAACATTCATTTGCAAAGCAGAACTCCTTGATAAGTAGAACCTTTGTTTGCACTCTTCGTGAGGTGATGCTAATAAAGATGTTTCAATTCTTTCTTTGCAAAGGCTTAAATATCTTGGCCTGGCTTTTCCTTGAAGCTAGCAACCCTCCGATGGAATGTGGTGACAGCTTCCATTGGATCTGCACCATCTGCTTCTTCCTGCCACTTTGAGGCTCTCCTGTTGTAAGTAACTTGAGGAGGGTCCACTGAAGACATCTGCACAAACATCAGTGGACCCCATTCAACCACATTGAAGAAACAGGAGCCAATGTAGGTCAAGCCGTCCAGGAGGCCAGTGGAGGTGAGAAAAATCAGGTGTCAAAGTGAGTTGGGCACTTGTGTTCTCTAATTGGGAGGGATGTTGTGCGTCGATGTTCCTCTCGCCTGCAACTGGAGAATGAATATCACCCAAGCATGGCGAAGTGGAAGTAGAGGCAGACATCCATTAGGTTAGGTCTCCAATCTTGTTGCACTGCCCCAGTAGTTCCTGGGGCTTCCCTGACAGATGTAATAGAGCCCATACCTAGAGAGGATCATAAAATGGTTACAGCACAGAAGGAGGCCAGTGGGCCCTTCGAACCCGTGCCAACTTACTGCAAGAGCAATTTAGCTCAGCTTACCTGTAATAGATGGAGGCCCATCATACCTATTTAAATGAGGTGTGGGCTGGGGCCATTGCCATCCTCCCACCTCACTGTTCTGCTCTCATTTGGTTCCCTAGCAGAGAGATTGCTGATGCACAGGCCTATCTCCAGACCCCTGTGGGTATACCGAGAGGGGCAGGCTGAAGACGTTGTCAGTAAGTGAGGGATATCGACCCGGAGTTGTATTCACATTCAGTTGTCAGGTAGAAGCCCCAGCCAGGGATGTGCAGCCCTGCCTAGAATTCTCCAGGCTTTGCAAATAGCCCTGAGTTGGGGTGGGAGTGTAAAAACACCAACAGCCATTTCTAACCTGGCATAGCACAGCCAACCACACTGATAGAGAATGAGCTATCCAGTAACCTTTTCAGACTAGTTCTTCACAGCTTAACATGTAGGCTTGCTACTAACTTCCACAGAGAAAATAATCAGTATGTGTCGAGTTAATGTCAACAGGGTTTTTCCCCTGAACTTAAAAAGCTCAAGTATTCCCTCTACAGGTCATTATGTTTCGTTACTTCACTGCCAATGTTCACCATTTCCATCTATTTGTATCTATCTAGAAACTTACATATACCTTCATACATTAAAGTGTCTGCTGTTGCTGATGGATTATTTGCAGGCCTGCAGTGCAGAATCTGATACTTATTGCAGCATTATCACAATAGTTACATGCCTGTCACTGTTACCCACCACATTCAGCTGCCAAGCCTGTAACAAGCATCAAATGGATTAAGCAATACTCTCTTTCCAGCATTTTTGCAAGCATCAGACTGCCCCCAGCAACACAAAAAGCCCCCATCCCAAACATTGCCATTAGTTCACAACTTTTATGTCTTAAGCTGCCTAAAATGCTGAAATTTTAATACCCATTTGTGATTTGCTCCATGATGTAAATGCAATCAGTATATTAGAGAGTCATTATTTGTGTAACCCCATTTTTGTTTCCCCTCCATTCCCTTTGGTTAACGATGTCCATCTACAATACATGTCCCCCGCCATGGCCATTGTGTGAGGATGAACCAGATTCTTTCCAATCTTATTTGACCCTGAGCTAAGCACCCGACCCCCAGTCCTCTGCATCACTTCACTTCCACTTCCATAATATCACTCGTCTCAACCCCTGCCTCAGTTCATCTGCTGCCTAAACCCTGTTCCATGCCTTTCTGATCTCCAGACCTGACTATTCCAATGCTCTAAAAACTGAAAATTCTGGAAACAGTCAGCAGGTCCGGCAGCATCTGGGGAGAGAGAAACAGAGTTAACGTTTCAGGTCGATGAAAGAAACCCTGAGCAGCATTTTACTGGAGGCAGCCAATGAAGAGACTGCCGCCCAATGAAGGATGGTGGCCTGCTGGCTCAATTAGAGGGCCGCCAACTCTGCAGCTTTGGCAGAGTCACTGATATGGGTGGCCGCTGCTCAGGCTGCAGGAACAAGAAGAGGGCACCTCCATGCTGAGGTACCCTTGAAGACAATGTAATTTTTTTTTTAAATGAGCCGGGGCCAGGGGGCAACTGGGGGGAGGGAGCAGGATGCATCTTCCAGCAGCAGCGCTGGGGGCCACTGCCGCTGGAGAGTCCCTCTGAGGGTCATAAAAGAGGGCTCCCTCCAGGTACCCACTGGGAGGCCGCCAGAGTTTACCTGGCAGCCTCCCCACATGGTGGCAGTCTCTCCCAATGCCAATAAAATGCTGGTGGAGGCAGTAAGTGGCCAATAATTGGCTAATTAATTGACTAATTAACCAGCCACCTCTGGTTGGCAGGCAGGCACCCACTGAGGTTCCTGTCACTGGTAATATCCCATGGTAACGCAAAGGTGTTGAGCTCCCCTCCCAATGCCTTCCACCGCCATTTTACGAGGCCTTCTGCCCTCCCAGCCCATCTCCAGAGCACTGGTAAAATCCAGCCCTGTTTTTCTCACCACGGATGCTGCCAGACCTGCTGAGTATTTCCAGCATTTTCTGGTTTCGTTTCAGATTTCCAGCATTGGCAGTATTTTGCTTTTGTACTCCAATGCTTTCCTGGCCAGCTTCCCACTTTCCACCCTCTGTGAACTGGAGCTCATCTGAAACTTGCCCGTATCCTAACTCACAGCAAGTCCCGTTCACCCATCACCCCTATGCTCGCTGACCCACAGTGGTTCCCGGTTTGGCAACCGTGATTTTAAGATTCTCATCCTAGTTTTCAAATCCCTCCATGGCCTCACTCCTCCCTATCTCTGTAATCTCCTCTTGTTTTGGATTTCTTCCACCAGAGGAAATAGTTTCTCTTAATCTACCTTATCAAATTTCTTTAACATTTTAAGGACCTCCACTAGAATGTGCTTCAACAATCCAAACTCAAGGGAC
Source organism: Heterodontus francisci (assembly GCF_036365525.1). Lineage (NCBI taxonomy): Eukaryota > Metazoa > Chordata > Chondrichthyes > Heterodontiformes > Heterodontidae > Heterodontus > Heterodontus francisci. Next base: position 93,994,994 of record NC_090384.1, on the reverse strand, counting down.
TACAAACTACATTTAAGCAACCTATCCTCGTAATTTAAAACAAAAACAAGAAATGCTGGATTCACTCAGCAGGTCTGGCAGCATCTGTGGAAAGAGAAGCAGAGTTAACGTTTCGGGTCAGTGACCCTTCTTCGGAACTGACAAATATTAGAAAAGTCACAGATTATAAACAAGTGAGGTGGGGGTTGGGCAAGAGATAACAAAGGAGAAGGTGCAGATTGGACCAGGCCACATAGCTGACCAAAAGGTCACGGAGCAAAGGCAAACAATATGTTAATGGTGTGTTGAAAGACAAAGCATTAGTACAGATTAGGTGTGAATATACTGAATATTGAACATCAGCAAGTGCAAACCTGAAGAAAAACAACCTGAAAAAAACAGTGGGTGAGCAAACTGAACAAACTAAGATGAACTGAAATATATACAAAAAAAGATTGTAAAAAATGTAAAAAGGAATGCCACTGTTTTTTTCAGGTTGTTTTTCTTCAGGTTTGCACTTGCTGATGTTCAATATTCAGTATATTCACACCTAATCTGTACTAATGCTTTGTCTTTCAACACACCATTAACATATTGTTTGCCTTTGCTCCGTGACCTTTTGGTCAGCTATGTGGCCTGGTCCAATCTGCACCTTCTCCTTTGTTATCTCTTGCCCAACCCCCACCTCACTTGTTTATAATCTGTGACTTTTCTAATATTTGTCAGTTCCGAAGAAGGGTCACTGACCCGAAACGTTAACTCTGCTTCTCTTTCCACAGATGCTGCCAGACCTGCTGAGTGAATCCAGCATTTCTTGTTTTTGTTTCAGATTTCCAGCATCCGCAGTATTTTGCTTTTATTCTCGTAATTTAAAAGTCTTGGTATCAGACTCCGAGACACCATCCCTCAGCTCCCTATCCACTGGCAGGACAGACCCAGCAGAGATGGCAGCACAGTGGAACATAGTCGAGAGGGAATGCCCCTGGGAGTCCTCAATATTGACTCCAGACGCCATGAGGTCTCAAAGCATCAGGTCATGGCTAAGGAAACCTGCTCATTACCACTTACCACCCTCCCTCAGCTGATGAATCAGTGCTCCTCCATGTTGAACACCATTTGGAAGAAGCACTGAGGGTAGCAAGGACACAGAATGGACTCTGAGAGGGGGACTTCCATGCCCATTATCAAGAATGGCTCGGTAGCATCACTACTGACCGAGCTGGCCGAGTCCTGAAGGACATATCTGACCGACTGGGCCTGCAGCAGGTGGTAAGAGAATCAACACAAGGGAAAAAACCTGCTTGATCTTGTCCTCATCAATCTTTCTGTTGCAGATGCATCTATTCATGACAGTATTGGCAGGAATGACCATTGCACAGTCCTTGTGCAGACAAAGTTCTGTCTTCACACTGAGGACAACCTCCATTGGTGGCACAACCACCTTGCTAAATTAGATAGATTCAAAACAAATTTAGCAGCTCAAACCTGGGCATCCATGAGATGCTGTGATCCATTAGCAGCAGCAGAACTGTAGTCTAACACAATCTGTAACCTCATGGCCTGGCACATCCCTCACTCTACCATTACCATCAAGACAGTGGATCAACTCTGTTTTAATGAGGAGTACAGGAGAGAATGCCAGAAGCAGCATCAGGCATACCTAAAAATGAGGTGACAACCTGGTGAAGCTACGACACAGGGCTACATACATGCTAAACAGTGGAAAGCAGTGTGTTATAGACAGAGCTAAGTGATCCCACAACCAACAGGTCAGATCTAACACTGTGCAGTCTTGCCACATCAAGTTGTGAATGGTGGTAGACAATTGAACACCTAAATGGGAGAAGGAGGCTCCATGCACATTCCCATCCTCAATGATGGCGGAGCCCAGCACAGCAGTGCAGAAGACAAGCATTCTCCTCCTGAGGTCCCCACCATCAGGGATGCCAGTCTTCAGTCAATTCAATTCAAGAAACAGCTGAGTGTAAGGACTATAAGCCTCGACCACATCGCAGCTGTGGTGCTGAAAACTTGTGCTCCAGAACTGGCTGCGTCTCTAGCCAAGCTGTTCGAGTACAGCTCTAACACTGGCATTTATCCGACATTGTGGAAAATTTCCCAGGTCTGTTCTGTTCACAAAAAGGGCAAATGTAATCCATCCAATTAACATTCTATCAGTCTACTCACAATCATCAGCAGAGGGATGGAAGGTGGACAGTTCCACCAAGTGACACTTACTCAACAACAACATTTTCATTGATGCTCAGTTTGGGTTCTGCCAGGGCCATTCTGCTCCAGACCTCATCCAGGCCTTGGTCCAAACACAGAAAAAAAGAGTTGAATTCGGGAGGTGAAGTGGGAGTGACTGCCCTTGACACCAAAACAGCATTTGATTGAGTGTGGCATCAAGGAGCCCCAGCAAAATTGAAGTCAATGGGAATCAGGTGGAAAACTCTCCACTGGTTGGAATCTTACCTCGCACAAAGGAAGATGGTTGTGGTTGATGGAGGCCAAACATCTCAGCCCCAGGACATCACTGCAGGAGTTCCTCAGGGTAGTATCCTAGGCCCAACCTTCTTCAGCTGCTTCATCAGTGACCTTTCCTCCATCATAAGGTCAGAAGTGGGGATGTTCGCTGATTATTGTACATTGTCTCAGGAGTTGTGAATGGAACAGAACAAAGAAGCAGTCCATGCCCACATGCAGCAAGACCTGGACAACATTCAGGCTTGGGCTAATAAGTAGCAAGTAACATTTGCGCCACAGAAGTACCAGACAATGATCATGTCCATCAAGAGAGAACCTAACCGCCACCATTGACATTCAGCAGCATTACCATCACTGAATTCCCCCACTATCAACATCCTGGGGGAGGGGTCACCATTGACCAGAAACTTAACTGGACCAGCCATATAAATACTGTAACTACAATTGCAGGTAAGAGGCTGAGAATTCTGTGGCAAGTAACTCATCGCCTGACTGCCCAAAGCCTGCCCACCATGATTCCCGAGGACCACCAACAAATGAAAAAAATTGAATCCACTGTCTGATCCCACTTTAGGAATCCAAAAACCAAATGGACACGATTTCACTTTTATAAATTTTACTTTTAACACTCAAACCAAAACCAATATAATTTAAACATGAACTAACAGCTAAACCACAAATAATGTACATATCGTTAATTAGCAGATGCATCAAGGAATGTCCTTACAGTCCATTGATCCATCTCACAGCTTAACCCAAACCATGATCTTCCTCAAGTAGCTTTCAAGTCTGATCCTCCAGGATACAGATATGGAAGTACTGTTGCCCCATCGATAGCGTGCAATGCAGTCTTCACATTAACGGTTCAGTCTTGTCCGCTACCGTCTAGATGGCATGGCTCCGCTGATAACTTTGCAATTGCCAAAGACAATGGTACCAACTCTTATTTTCCAAAGATCAGCTATCAGGAAACAGGTTCCAATTCAAAGAGCCTGCCCTTTTAAAATCCAGCTTTCTCCAGTTCAGCAGCCCTGGGTGATTCTTTAAAAACCAATCAACTTCAAGTGCTTTCACTGGCTTCTTGTGAAAAACCACACATATTTTTTTCCTGGTTTAACACACTCACTGGTATTTTCTTGAAAAACTCACACAGCTTTTCCTTTGCTGGCTTAACCCTGTAGAGCTTCTTGACAAACTGAAACATACCAGTCACATGAAACTGGTTAAAAAAAAAACTGTTTTTTTTCCCTTAAGCACAAGGCTGTTTCTTTATCCAACTTGGAAATTCCCCAGCTTCAAATTAGGGACCATATCTCAAACACAAATACAAGCTGTACAGAATTCAGTTTACACATGAAGACCCCATAACACAAGGCACGAGTCAGGAGTGTGATGGAATACTCTCCACTTGCCTGGATGATTGCAGTTCCAACAACAGTCAGGAAGCTGGACACCATCCGGGACAAAGCAGCCCACTTGACCGACACCTCATCCACCACCTTAAACATTAACTCCCTCCACCACTGGCGCACAGTGGCAGCAGTGTGTAGTATCTACAAGATACACTGCTGCAACTCACCAAGGCTTCTTCGACAGCACCTTCCAAACCTGTGACCTTTATCAACTAGAAAAACAAGGGCAGCAGACACATGGGAAGAGGACTACCAGCAAGTTTACTTCCAAGTCTCACACCATCCTAATTTGGAACTATGTCGCTGGGTCAAAATCTGAGAACTCCCTCCCTAACAGCACTGTGGGTGTACTTATCCCACATGGACTGCAGCGGTTCAAGAAGGCAGCTCACCACCACCTTCTCAAGGGCAATTAGGGATGGGCAATAAACGCTGGCCTGGCCAGCATCGCCCACATCCCATGAACGAATAAAACAAAAACTCCCGATTTCACAAATGGCCAGTGACTTGTTGACAGGTCAATGAAACATAAATTTCACTGCCATTCAGACCGTGGTTTTAACTAGCCCTAGATGGGATCTCTTACAAAAAAAGAGAAAGAGATAAAGAAAATATATAGCGCTTTTCACATCTTTCGCCAATTAAATAGTTCTTAAAGTGTCGGCACTTTTGTAATGTAAATACAAGTAGTCATTGGCACATCTTTGGTATGATCTTCCTAATTTTTAAACATAGTATATCTCCCACCATCTATAAGATTGACGCATTATTTAACTGGGATAATGTTCTCCAGCTAGTGTTTACAATGTTCCAAAGTCATGCAAGAGTTCAATCAAAGAGACCAGGCATCAGTGCTTTTACATAATGTCCTGATAATGTTCCTGTGAGGTACCTTGGGGTGTTTTCTATGTATGTTGCTGTTATAGTTGTAGACAGCAGTGCACCTACTGTCTATATATAAAAGGAAGCAAACTTGACACAATTAAGTTCAATCACAGTTACAAATTACAAAGTGGGAGCAAGCGATCTGGAAAATAATCCACTTTTAAAGATCACATCTTTGTTCTTCCTCTAACCTTTAGTCCATGTAATGAAGCCTAATTAATGGAGCCAGTTTAGCTATGATATGAGAGCAAAATGCTACAGATGCTGGAAATCTGAAACATAGGCAGAAAATGCTAGAAAGACACAGCAGGTCAGGCAGCATCTGTGGAGAGGGAAGCAGAGTTAACTTTTTCTAGTCAGTGACCTTTCATCAGAATGTTCTGACAAAAGGTCATCATCCTGAAAAGTTACTTCTGCTCGCTCCACAGTTGCTGCTTAACCTGCTGAGTATTTCCAGCATTTTCTTATCAATTTATTCATTCATGGGATGTGGATGGCATTGGCTAGGTCAACATCGATTGCCTATCCTTAATTGCCCTTGAGATGGTTGTGAGCTGCCTTATTGAATCGCTAAATGCATAGTGGTTTGGTCCAACTGAGTGGCTTGTTAGGCCATTTCAAAGGGAAGTTAAGAGTCAACCATATTATTGTGGGTCTGGAGTTGTGTCACATATAAGCCAGATTGGGTAGGGACAGCAGATTTCCTTACCTGATGGAAATTAGTGAACCAGATGGGTTTTTACAACAAACCAGTAATTTCACAGCCAACATTACTGATACTAGCAAAATTCCAGATTTATTAACTGAATTCAAATTCCGCAGCTGCTGTGGTGGGATTCGAACGCAAGTCTCGCAATTATTAATCATTTTCTAGTTATGATTTGAGGTTGAGGCCTGCTCTGAAGATTGATGTACCAAAAGTAACTTGCTTAGAACGATAGAGAATGGTCGTTAGTAAAGATATGAAGGCTTCGGTTTTATCACCTGGAAATTCAGACCCTGTGCTGCCTGTCACTGGCTTCTTGTCGATATCAAAGGTGCATTTCATTACTTAGCAGTATTCATTTCTGTAAAAGGTCTTAAACTAATTTGTGATTCTTGGCTCTTGTTGCGATTCCTTTTGGCTGATGGATAAATTTGCTGCTTTTCATTCAATCTGAATAACAAGGGTTAAACAAACAGCTGAAACAGAACAGCAATTGATTCTGAAGATGGAACACCAGCACGTTCATGTTAAAGTCACATACCATCCTGACTTGGAACTATATCACCATTCCTTCATCGCCACTGGGTCAAAATCCTGGAACTCCTTCCCTAACAGCACTGTGGGCGTACCTACATCACATGGAGTGCAGTGGTTCAAGAAGGCGGCTCACCACCACCTTAAGGGCAATTTGGGATGGGCCTTACCAGCAATGCCTAAGTCCCATGAATGAATAAAAAAGGCTTTACAGGTATTAAAAGCATGTATAAAATCTGAACCAGAAGAATTTCTAGGCTCATGTTTAACTTTGTTGCTTGTCCCTGACTTTTTTGATTGGGGTACTGAGCTAAGTGCAACTTTAGAGGACCTCTGATTTCAGCTGCACAGTGATATGCAGCAGTGAATTGCATCATTCATAATTGGAGACATGATTGAGGTAGGCCCGATGGATTTTAATCTTACTATTGTCTATCATTGACCAACATTCAAAAAACAGTACACGTACTAACCTCAGATCAATGCTTTTTGGGATAGTTCTGTCTTGGGCGTTAGCAATGATTCGGGTGCAAATTGTGCCCAAAATTGCACCAGTTTTGTAAATTGTCTTTTGCTCTCAAGTCAAACTTATTTGAACATCTGTTGATGAACGAAAGCACCTGTGTCAAACCAGCACAATTGGGCAGCTTTTTAAGAATATAATAGTCTTTTTAAATGTTGCTTTCAAAAATATTCCTTGAGATATTTAAGAGTGGCAACTTGGTGCAATTTAATTAATACAGCTGAAAATGAGTCTATCATAAAAGAAACAAGCATTTTAATCAATGTCTAATTCACTACCTCAATTTACATAACAGAAAATGATTTTAAAAATTACACAGAACCATTTGCTAGTTATATTGAGGTACAGTCATCAGTTCCTTAGTAAATTAAAAAAATTCTAAAAAGTTTTAAAAACATGTCTATTAGCATCCTTGCACGTAAAAGAAACAGCTTTATTTTGAAAGCCTCCTTGAAGGCCTTCGAACACAATAAGCAGAATGTCCCAAGATCTGGCTCCATGACCAGTTTTCTGGGCAGAGCCTGCTTCGAGCACAGTGTTTTTTAAATCACTGCAAAAAAAAAAATCGGGGAAACTCTATTTGCACTGAATATAAATTGCACTTGAAATTCCAAGAGCTTTTGTCCTTGTTTTGCCGATTTCGGGTAAATTGAGCCCAGAAAAGCCCACAATACAACCTAGCGGAAACTCCAGGTCTCTGGGAGCATGCTCACCATTTCCAGCTACCGAGTTAATTGTGTGACATACTTCAGCAATGACTGGCACTGAAACAGGGCTGTGAGCCAATGTGTATTTGCTTAATTAGGTTGGGCCACACAGCCGCAATCTGTTTGGTCTGAGCTGAGGCAAAGTTGCTCTTCTAAATGATGCAGTGATATTGGCAGCAACTGTCTGGAAAACAAATTAATTTACAGTGGGTGGTAAAGAGGGTGCAGAAACACTGAGACCCGGGGGTGCATGTTTTAAAATTGCAAAATTTTGAAGGAGGCAGGAGAAGTTGAGAAGGCTGTTAAAAAAAGCACATGGAATCCTTTTTTAAAAATTCTTTCATGGAATGTGGGCATTGCTGGCAAGGCCAGTGTTCATTGCCCATCCTTAATTGCCCTTGAGAAGGTGGTGGTGAGCTGCCTTCTTGAACCGTTGCAGTCCATCTGATATAGGTGCACCCACAGTGCTGTTGGGAAGGGAGTTCCAGCATTTTGATCCAGTGACACTGAAGGAACAGCAAAATAATTCCAAGGCAGGATGGTGTGTAGTTTGGAAGGGAACCTGCACATGGTGGTGTTCCCATGCATCGACTGCCCTTGTCCTTCTAGGTGGTAGAGGTCGTGGGTTTGAAAGGTGCTGTCAAATTTTGGGAGGACAAACAAGGCAAGGGATGGTAGGACCCTATGAAGTACAGAACGTCAGAGGGACCTTGGTGTACTTGTCCATAGATCACTGATGGCAGCCGCACAGGTAGATAAGGTGGTTAGGAAGGCATATGGGATACTTGCCTTTATTAGACTAGGCATAGAATTTAAGAGCAGGGAGGTTATGATGGAGCTGTATAAAACATGAATTAGGCCACAGCTGGAGTACTGTGTACAGTTTTGGTCACCACACTATAGGAAGGATGTGATTGCACTGGAGAGGGTGCAGAGGAGATACACCAGGATGTTGCCTAGGCTGGAGCATTTCAGCTATGCAGAGACTGAAAAGGCTAGGGTTGTTTTCCTTGGAGCAGAGAAGGCTGAGGGGGGGACATAATTGAGGTGTACAAGATTATGAGGGGCATTGATAGGGAGGAGTCAGAAACCAGGGGGCATAGATTTAGGGCAAGGGGCAGGAGGTTTAGGGGGATTTGAGGAAAAAACTTTTCACGCAGAGGGTGGTTGGAATCTGGAACGCACTGCCTGAAGAGATGGTGGAGGCAGGAACCCTCACAACACTTAAGAAGTATTTAGATGAGCACTTGGAATGCCATAGCATACAAGGCTACAGGCCAAGTGCAGGAATATGGGATTAAAATAGTTGGGTGCTGGATGGCTGGCACAGACACGATGGGCCAAAGGGCCTGTTTCTGTGCTGTTATAACTCTATGACTCAAAAGGAGCCGTGGTGAGTTGCTGCAGTGCATCTTGTAGATGGTACACAATGCTGCCACTGTGCGTCGGTGGTGGATGGAGTCCTGGATGCTGTCGAGCTTCTTGAGTATTTTGGAGCTGTACACTACCAGGCAAGTGGAGAGTATTCCATTACACTCCTGACTTGTGTCTTGTAGATGGTGGACAAGGTTTGGGGAGTCAGGAGGTGAATTATTCACTGCAGAATTCCCAGCCTCAGGTCTGCTCGTGTAGCCACAGTATTTATATGGCTGGCACAGTTGAGTTTTGGTCAATGGTGGTAATAGTAATTATGAAACTACTGGATTGGGCAAATACCCATCTGGTTCACTAATGCCCTTTAGGGAAGGGAATCTGTCATCCTTACCTGGTCTGGCCGATGTGTGCCTCCAGACTCACAGCAATGTGGTTGACTCTTAACTGCCCTCCGAAATGGCCTAGCAAGCCACTCAGTTGTAGCAAAGCACTACAGAAAAGTCACAAAATAAAAGTGGGCAGACCACCCAGCATCAACTAAGCACCAGAAATGACAAAGGCACAAACATCCCAGTCGACCCTGCAAAGTCCTCCTTACTAACAACTGGGGACTTTTGCTAAAATTGGGAGAGCTGTACCACAGTCTAGCCAAGCAACAGCCTGACATAGTCATACTCACCGAATCATACCTTACAATATCCCAGATTCCTCCATCACCATCCATGGTTATGTTGTGTCCCACCAGCAGGACAGTCCCACCAGAGGTGGTGGCACAGTGGGAGTTGCACTGGGAGTTCTCAACATTGACTCTGGATCCCATGAAGTCTCAAGGCATCATGTCAAACATGGGCAAGGAACCCTCCTGCTGATTACCACCAACCGCTCTCCCTTAACTGGTGAATCAGTACTCCTCCATGTTGAACACCACTTGGAAGAAACATTGAGGGTGACAAGGGCACAGAATGTACTGAGTGGGGGTCTTCAATACCCATCACCAAGAATGGCTTGGTAGCACCACTACTGACTGAGCTGGCGGAGTCCTGAAGGATATATCTGCCAGATTGGGCCTGCAGCAGGTGATGAGGGAACCAATAAGAGGGAAAAACCTACTTAACCTCAATCTCACCAATCAACCTTGACTGAAGCATGGAGTAAAAAAACAAGGAAGTTATGCTTAGCCTTTATAAAACACTGGATCTGGCCCAGCTGGAGTATTGTGTTGACTTCCAGGTACCACATTTTAGGAAGGATGGCAAGACCTTAGAAAGGGTGCAGCGGAGAGTTACTAGAATAGTATCAGGTATGAGGGACTTAAGTTGCATGGCGAGATTGATGGAAATAATAGAAGGTGTCTTCGACAGTACTATCAAGCAGCACTTATTCAGCGAGCCTCAGTTTGGTTGCCGCCAGGGTTACTTGGCTCCAGACCTCATTACAGCCTTGGTCGAAACGTGGTGTCATGAAGACCCCCAGCTGCTAAGAATGAGGCATATTAATTTCGTTATAATGAACATTAATTTTTAAAATGGGGCTGGAGTGAAGGGATGACTTGTTTAAAGAAATCACCAGACATTTGCAGACAAAGGGACAATGCTTGGAAAGACAAAACAACTACTGCCTGGTCCGATTAACCCAAATGGAGTTTGATCACCATTCATTGAAGGTGTAAGAAAACTCACATTCCAGTGTCTGCTAAAATGGAAAGTCCACAAACGCAGGAGTGGGTAAACCAGTTGGTCACATGACTAACCTGCTGGCCCAGGCTTCTTGAACTACACACAGGACAGTTTGAAGACAGACTGCAGATTGCAACTGAACCTGGAACAAGAGAGCCTCTCTCCTGGCTGGCTCTCTCTCTCACTTTCTCACAAGTCTCTGGACCCACTGAAGTCACTTAAACCTCAAGAAAGAAAAAACTCCTACATCGAAACAAGTTAAAGCATGCACTGGCCCCAATGAACAGCAAGACTTACTGGCAACCAAAGACTCCACATTGAACTCAAAGGACCATAAATACACCCAGCTATTGCCTCAAACTTTTTCCCTTTATTCTTTCTACTTTTTCTGTCTCTATCTGCGTGTGTTTATCGCATATGCATGCTAGCGTGGCCACGTTGTGCATTCATAGTCGTTAACCGAATTAAAGTTTAAGGTTAATAAATTTCCACCTTCCTTGTTTAAATCTAAGAAAACCTGTCTGATTGATTTCTTTGCCTTACAATTGGAAAGCAGTGAGCAAGGATTCACTGAGGGCTGAGTTAAAACACGGTGTTTTTAAAATTAAACCCTTTTACAGTTAAACTAGGCAAAGGCTGAAAGGGAACCCCTAGACCCCTTTCTCACCTGGTCGTAACAATGGACAGAACAGTTGAATTGCAGAGGGGAGACAAGAGTGACTGCCCTTGACATCCAGGTAGCATTTGACCGAGTTTGGCACCAAGAAGGCCTATCAAAATTGAAATCAATGTGAATTGGGGGAAAACCTTCCACTGGTTGGAGTCATCCAGAGATGGTTGTTGGAGGCCAATCATCTCTGCCCCTGGCCCCGTTAACCAGAAAATTAACTGGACCAGAGCAGGTCAGAGGCTAGGAATTCTGCTGCGAGCTCACCTCCTGACTGACAAAAGCCTGCCCACCATCTACAAGGTACAAGTCAGGAGTGTGATGGAATACTCTCCACTTGCCTGGATGGGTGCAGCTCCAACAACACTCAAAAACTCGACACCATTCAAGTCAAAGCAGCCTGCTTGATTGGCACCCCATCTAAAACCTTAAACATTCACTCCCTTCACCACAGTGGAGGCCATGTGTACCATCTACAAGATACCCTGCACCAACTCACCATGCCTCCTTCAACAGCACCTTCCAAACCCTCAAGCTCCACCACCTAAAAGAACAAGGGCAGCAGATACGTGGGACTACCACCATCTGCAAGTCCCCTCCAAGCCACATAACCATCCTGACTTGGAAACATATCACCCTTCCTTCACTGTTGCTGGTTTAAAATCCTGGAACTCCCTCCCTAAAAGCACTGAGGCTGTACCCTCACCAGATGGACTGCAGTGATTCAAAAAGGTAGCTCACTGTTACGACCAGGGTGGGAGTAATGCACTGTTAATTCAATCCCACCACTCCACAGGTCATAGTTCTGGTAGAATATTTCCAGGTGTGAGGTGTCCCAGAGTCGAATAATCGGATGCCACAAGAAGTCTCTCCAGGCGAGGTTAATGAACATGTCCGTGATAGGTAGGCATTCATGGCACTTCGTCTGCAGCAGGCGTAACACAGACCTTTCAGCAAAGGGTGTAGCAACAGGTCTACTTGGGTTTTGAAATAGCAGTCTAGCTATAGAAGCTTTCTTGAGCTTTCAGGATCTCCCAGAACATAAGAGGCAACAGGAATCACTCCAGAGGCAAGGATTCCTAAGGCTGGAGGCAATAAGAATCTGCCACCTTCAAAAATGCAGGGCTTCCTCTTAGCAAAGCAGCCTTCCTGCATAGAGAGCAGCAACTCCTCTTTTCCAGGGTCTTTTCCTCTCCAGAGGTCTTTTTTCTCTCCAGGCAGACCATAGCCACCACCTCATATGCAGATTTTTTTACCGAGAGGCAAGCCTTCTGTTTCAGGGAGAGTTCTTTTTCTGTCTGCAAAAAACAGGTTCCAGCTAGTTTGTTCTGCCTCCTGCCTGTCCAGCTTACTGGTCTCCACAATGCAAAAATGAAACTGAAACACTAATAAAAGCATGTGATCTGTCATTTCCCTTGCTGTTGTTTGGAACAGGTGTCTTGTAGTCTGTCCCACTCAGTTCAAACACCAAGTTTCAGCATTCAATATTCACAGAAAATCCTTTTCCTCAGTCTTTAAAAAACAACCACAGAATTCTAAGCTTTCAGATACAAAACAAAACTCTTGTGATACTTACCACCACCTTCTCAAGGGCAAGTAAGGCTGCACTATAAATGCTGGCCTTGCCAGTGACACACACATTCCAAAAATGAATAAAAAAAGATTGGTGAAGTTGGGGCTGTTCTCCTTATAGCAGAGAAGGTTCAGGGGAGATTTAATAGAGGTGTTCAAAAAAGGTGTTCCAAAGGAGGGTCACTGACCCGAAACGTTAACTCTGCTTCCCTTTCCACAGATGCTGCCAGACCTGCAGAGTGGTTCCAGCATTTCTTGTTTTTATTTTGTTCAAAATCATGAAGGGTTTTGATAGAGTAAATATGGAGAAACTGTTTCCAGTGGCAGAAGGGTTGATAACCAAAGGTCAGAGCATTATGATAATTGGTAGAAGTGTAGCTTTTGTTAACACTGAATTATGATGATCTAGAATGTGCTGCCTGAATGGTGGTGGAAGCAGGTTCAATAATAACTTACAAAGGGAATTGGATACATACTTGAAGGGAAAACATTTAGAGCTAAAATTTTGCAGGGGTATGGGAAAAGGGCAGAAGAATGGGAGTAATTGGCTAGCTGTTTAAAAGAGCCAGCACGCTAACAATGGGCATAATAACCACCTCTGTGCTGTAATATTTTATGATTCTGTTCCCAGATATCATGCAGGCCCCCACCTGCCAAGAATGAGGTATATTAATGTCGTCATATGAACATTGATTTTAAACTTGCTGAGGCTGCCAGACACTTAGCTGAAAAACATTTGCGTACTACAGACTGTGTGTGTGTGTGGAGACAAAAGGGACCATTCCCTGACACATTCAACCCACAATGGATTTCGATCACTAGATATTGAAGGTGTAAGGAAGAGCATTCCAGAGACTGCTAAGGTGATCCAATTCACATAAGCCAGGAATGGGTAAAATAGCTGGTCACATGACTAACTGGCTGGTCCAGGGTTTTTTGATCTAGCCACAGAGTTTTTAAACGAAGAAAGACTGTTGGCTCCTGGCATGAGAAAACCTCTCCTCTCTGCTCCCATCTCTTTCTTACAAGCTTCTGGATCCACTAAGGACACATGAACTTCAAAAGAGAAAAGTCTCCTACATCGAACAAGGTTTAAGAAGAATACTGGGCCCCAACGAAAAGCAAGACCTACCTACAATCAAGGACTTTACAGTGAGCTTGAAGAACAGTAACCAAAACCATCTTCAGATATTGCCTCAAATGTTTCCACTTTATTTCTTCTGTCCCTTTCAACATGTGTGTATCGCGTATGCATGCTAGCATGGGCACGTCACGTATTCATAGGTGTTAATCGAATTAGAGTTTAAGTTCAATAAAGTTCAACCTTTTTTCTTGGAACCTAAGAAAACCTGTGGCTAGTTTTTTTGCCTTACAATTGGAAGGTAGTGAATCCTTGTTCACTAAGGGGGAATAAAAAAAAAGTGTGTTTAAAATTAAACCCTGTTATGGTAAGACCAGGTGAAGGCTGAGAGGTAACCGTAGACCCCTTTCTCACCTGGTCATAACACGATCATGCAGCTAAACACTACCAGTTAGTTACATTCTCAAAATACCAGTCAAAGATTACATGGATGCAGGAGAGTCAGTGATCACTAGGACTTAGTTGAACACTTTCAGGCAATAAAAGTTCATTAATTCCAGATTCATGTTGAAGAGGAAAGCAACTAGGTAAAACTGTCAACAATTACAATTACAAAGGAAAGGGCAGCACATCCTGGGGAAATCCGAGCTGCCTCGAAGTGATAATTAGCTTCATCAGTGTACTTAGCAACTTGAACTTATCAAAGTAACATTTTTCAAATGGCAGCGTCAACTGTGACTCAGTTGGTAGCACTCTCATTATGACTGAGTCAGAGGCTGTGGGTTCAACACCCACTCCAGCACTCGAACACAAAAATCAAGGCCAACAAGTGCAGTAGTGAAGGAGTGCTGCACTGTTGAAAGTGCCATTGTTTGGTTGAAACATTAAACCAAGGTCCAATTTTTAAGGAAGACATACAAGATCCCTGGGCACTATTTCAAGAACAGGGGAGTTATCACTAGTGTCCTGGTCAATATTTATCCCTCAATCAACATATCAAAAACAATTTATCTGGTAATCATGTTGCTGTTGATTGGAGCTGGCTGTGTTCAAATTGGCTGCCATTTCCAAAACAGTGACTATACTTCAGAAGTAGTTCATCGGCTGATAAGCACTTTGGGACAGCCGGAGGTCATGAAAGGTACTTTATAAATACTGGGTATAATCCTAGGTAAAGGCCAATTATACAGATCAACCCCAACTTTGAAATGGTAGTTGAGAAAGTACTTCAGCAGAAGGCATAGTAGAAGCATTCAACTTAAATAGAAGACACAAGGGACGAGGTGAATTCTACTCCTTAGCCAAATTTCACAGTGCTGATGTACATCACGCATGAAATTGCTGCAGCTTCAATAAACTAGACAAGGTAGATATATCTTAAGATGAATGGCAGCAATAAGAAAAAAAACTAAAAGGTATTTGTGTTTCAGTATTGCATCACCAGACTTTTAAGACAGTAACAGCCTCAAATTCAAGTCATAAAAAGAAAGTGTGGTATAATGTTCCTTGGCTCAGTAGTTCAAGGTACAGCGAGTGCAGTATTTCACAGTATGTCAGGCAGGAATAAAAATGGAATGTCAACAGCCTTAAAAGAATCACCTAGCAACTATCACCAGACTCTGCACGTGCAACGGTTTAAAGAGATAGCGAGGGAATTATTAAAAACAGTCTCAACTTCCTGGCTGCAATATCAATTGGCAACAACATTTGACCAAACAAGCAGAGCTAGAATTGTATCAATATTAGCAGTAACAGAACATGGCTCATATGTCCCTACAGCCTGTATTTTGGCATAAAGGTTCTGAGCTTTCCAATCCAGCTATTCTAACTTGTAGAACACTTTGGGTTTGAGTCAAGCAGCAATTTTCTTCCAACTGTTGATTATTTCATAGAGTTCATAAACAAAATTCAAAAACATTTACTTGCATCAAATTTAACTTTGAAAATTAGACCTTTCTCCATAATGTTTTTAAAATTCTAGATTTCTCACACATTTAGAAGAAATTATACCACAACCCAGCGAGAGAATGGGAAGACAAAGTGGAGGCTT
The DNA here is from genome assembly GCF_036365525.1 of Heterodontus francisci. Classification (NCBI taxonomy): domain Eukaryota; kingdom Metazoa; phylum Chordata; class Chondrichthyes; order Heterodontiformes; family Heterodontidae; genus Heterodontus; species Heterodontus francisci. The sequence goes on along the minus strand of NC_090384.1, from coordinate 93,979,341 downwards.
TATAAAAAAAATACACAATTGGAAAATAGTGTTTTCAATTTAAAAGCTCCGAATGGACAAGTACAGTATCAATAACTTCCATTTATATATCGCCTTTAAATGTTGTAAAACATCCTACTGATTTTCACAGGAGCATTACCAAGTCTAAAAAATTTGACAATGAACAAAAGGAGACATTAAGGACTGATGACCAAAAGCTTAGTCAAAAAGGTAGGTTTTAAGGATTAGTGTCTTAAACCTCTCCACCTCTCCTCTTTTAGGGAAGAAATTCCCAGAGCTTAGTGCCTGAATACAACTGAACATTTGATTGTCATTGAATCCTAATTAGCTTCTGGAGCAAATACTGTGGTAGGTTTGGTTTACCTGTTTGTTTTGTGTTTTCTCTCCCATGTAAACTCATGTAACACAAAAAATGTTCCAATTTTAAAACATTACAGGAGGACAGGACTTTTGTTAGCTGGAATAGGTTTCTTACTTTGGCTCTTTGCGTGAGCAGAGATTTTTCTCTGGTTTACAAGCTAGTCACTACTCAACTTTCCAGGAAGAGAGCAAGAATTCTGATGTGGCTGCTCAGACTGCGCTGGTAACATCATCTTCTGCATGGCTGAATCCTTCGATGCTGTGCTGATATGAGCTACACTGATGCCATTAAATACCAGAACCAACAGGTTTGCAAACAGTTTTGGGGGAGCTTGTGCATTGCTCAGGGGGGACCACAACACAAATGAGTCAGTACAGAATGCTTTCCAACTGGGACATCTTCCTGCAACATATTTTTAGTATGTGCTTTCTCCAAAACAAATTCATTTTCCATCCCATTGGTGTTGTGGTCCTGGAAAAAAGCAATAGGCAGAATTTGGTTTCTCTGCTTTTCTAAGCATTGAACTTGGCACGTTGTCAACAGTAGGATTACACTGTCCCTGCATTACAACAATGACATCCAGTGCTGGATGAGCAGAAACTTCCTCCAGCTAAATATTGGGAAGACCGAAGCCATCCCAGTCACAAACTTCGTTCCCTAGCTAACGACTCCATCCCTCTCCCTGACAACTCCGAGGCTGAACCAGACTGCTCACAACTTTGGTGTCACACTTGACCCCAATTTATGCATGAAATAGGAATTGTTGCGTGTGTGCGTTTTAAATAAATACAAGACTACAGTGGTTTGGTTAAATCAAACTCAGGTTTATAAAGCTAGAAAATATTTGGTTTTAGGATTTAACTGGCATTAAGTGAATTGAGGAAACATTTATGCAAAATTAAGATTGCTCACAAAATAAGCAAAAACAGCAGATCTACAATGAGTGTAGTACAATAAAACCAGTTTAATTCTTGATAAAGTACTGAAAAAGGCAACTTTTATTATAAAAACCCAAACCCATTCATGATTCAGCTAAATAGTTGGAAGCAGAATATTGAGACTCCACCAAGGGGAGGAAAAAAAAACTAAAAAAGAAAGAGTTAATTGGTTTCACCATTAGTAAGTAGCCAAAGTATCAGTATTTCAAACTAACCATATGGCTGAGACTAAAGATTAGACTAGGCAATGATATACAAACATTTACATTTCAGTTAAAGTTCAACTTGGTCAACAAGAAGCAATTGGTCTTATTGTGTGGCAAGCACCCGTAGACTTAATCAGGCTTCTCACACGATTGCCACATTGGCTCAAACTGCTAGGGGTTCTCTTCATTTAGAAAGTGCATTTAACTTTTTATCTGAAAGCACACCAACACACCCTTTCTCAGAGGCATGTCAAATATTAACTTGAAACTCCTTCCCTAGTGCTGCTGAAGACTGGATATTATGCAATGCATAACTGCAACTCACGAGAAAAAGAAAACTTTATTCCCATTACTCGACACAATTCATGCTGCATTAAATTGGAATTGCGCATTCTGCTGTTCTATTTAAATCAGAGGGCTCAGCATTTCACTGTTTCAGTTCAACGTAGTTCGCTGGAAAGAGACCATATTTGCCCCGACATTCCCCTCGCCACCATCCTTCGTCAATCATTTCGATGTTGGTAATGGTGTCATCCGGATCAAATGAAATTTCATCATCGCCAGCTGAAAAATGCATTTGCATGTATTTTAGCCACAGACGATATCCTCTTAAGTTGTATATAATTTACAGCACATAAACAGGGCACTCTGTCCAATTGGTTTATACACCACATGAACCTCGTACCCTGTACTTCATATAACCCCATCAGCTTTCCAGTTCTTTCGTGCTTATAGAATCAAAGTTACAGCATAGGAGGAGGCCATTCAGCCTATCCTATCTGCGCTGGCCGAGAACCCACCTTCCAGCACATGGTCCGCAGCCTTGCGGGTTACAGCACTTCAGGTGCATGTCCAGGTTTTAAGAGTTTAGGGATTCTGCTCCACCAGCAATATGGGCAGCGAATTCCAGACAACCACCACCCACTAGGTAAAAAAGTTTTTCCTTGTGTCCCCTCTAATCCTTCTACAGTTTAAATCTGTGCCCTCTGCTAATTGACCTCTCCGCTAGGGGAAACAGGTTCTTCCCATCTACTCTATCTAGGCCCCTCAGTTAAGTCACCCCTCAGCCTCCTCTATTCCAAGGAAAGCAACCCTAGCCAATCCAATCTCTCCTTGGCTGCAATTTAAGCCCTGGCAACATTCCTGTAAATCTCCTCTGTACTCTCTCCAGAGGAATTATGTCCTTCCTGTAATGTGGTGACCAGAACTGTACACAATACTCCAGTTGTGGCCTAACCAATGTTTTGTACAGTTCCAGCATTACATCCCTGCTTTTGTACTCTATACCTCAGCTAATAAAGGAAAACATTCTATATGCCTTCTTCACCACTTTATCTATCAGTCCTGCCACCTCAGGGACCTGTGGACATGCACTCCAAGATCTCTCACTTCTTCTACCCCTCTAAATATCCTCCCTTTTATTGTGTATTCCCTTGCTGGTTACCCTCCCCTTAAAGACATCTATGCTATTCACCTCAACCAATCCACATGCTAACAAATTTCACGTTCTCATCACTTTCTAGGTAAATAATTTTTCATCAATTCCTATTGGATTTATTAGTGACTATCTTATATTTATGTCCCCTAGTTTCGGACTCCCCCACAAGTGGAAACATCATCTCTACATCTATCCTATCAAATCCCTTCATATTTTTTTTTTAAAAAAAGACTTCACGCCTCAGCCTGCTCTTTCCTAGAGAAAAGATCCCTAGTCTGTTCAGTCTATCCTGATTGTTATAACCTCACAGTTCTGCGATTATGCTTGCAATGCTTTTTGAGCATCTTCTCCTGTGCCTCTATATCCTTTCGGTAATAAGACGACCAGAACAGTGCACAGAACTGTAGGTAAGCTTAAAAGAATGGTTCCGGTAACGCAATTTGGACTGCATGAAGGGAAACGGCTGAGATGGAGACTGACTTTACAGCAACCCTGCACTTACCAGCCTGGTAGTCATACAAAGCCACTGCTGTAATTCCATACTCATTTCCATACTCTGCATAAGTGGGTTCATCTGTAAAAGGAAGAGACTGAGCTGAATGAATCGTTTACAATGAAACCAAACAAAAAAATTACATTAAAAATGATGTTTTAACGCGACTTCATCTATCGCCTTTCCCTTTTAAAGCAAAAAACATTCCAATGTTAAATCATTTACAGTTGGATACACTTAATATACTGCTCTTGTTGCTGGTACACAACTTGGAAGTCAACCATTAAAGCTGCATATTAGCCATTACCTCTTTGGTAATCTTGACTTTCATCGGGCATCTGGTAAACTGCTTCTTGTTCATATGTTGCTTCTTGGTAGTGTGCCTCATCAGTGCTATAGTTGGGCTCTGCCTCGTAGATACCCGAATACTGGTTCTCCTGCTGATTTTCTGCTTCATGCACTGGTGGCTCCTACAAAGTTGGGAATATTTGAAACTTGCTTCAACTTGTATTCCATATTCAATCCTTCCTGATGAATTAACTACATGATTACCAATAATGGTTATAGACCATTACGCATCTGATATTGGGTCGCCACCTCTCCCCATTTAATTCCTGGGAGACTCCAGGACACTGCTGCAAGCAACCAGGAAGAAAATTCAGTGTGGCATTAAACATTTTTCATTTTTATTAGTTATTAAAATATTGGAGACGGATCTTAAAAAGGCTGTTTTGACTGGGCAGATCAGTTGGAGGCCAGAGGTCACATGAGGAAAGCTTCCAGGGATACGTACAGAGTTGGCAACCTGATTTGTCTTTATTCTTTGAATGAAACACATCTTCCACACTATGAGTGAAGCCTCATTTGTTAAGTCTTGAAGGAAATCAGGGTCAGAGCAATCACATAAGATCATGCTGCTACAGATAGGCAGGGACAGAGTCATATACAGAATAGGAGGCCATTTGGCCTATCAAATACATGCCAGCTCTCCGCTGAGCAATCCAGTTAGTCCCAGTTCCCCACTTGATCCCCATAGCCCTGCAAGTTTACTTCCTTCAAGTGACCATCCAATTTCCTTTTGAAATCATTGATTGTCTTCGCTTCCACCACCCTTTTGGGCAGTGGGTTCCAGGTCATTACCACGCGCTGCGTAAAAAAGTTCTTCCTCACATTCCCTCTGCACCTCTTGCCCAAAACCTTCAATCTGTGTTCCCTAGTCCTTGAACCATCAGTTAATGGGAACAGTTTTTCCTTGTCTACCTTATCTAAGCCAGTCATAATCTTGTACACCTCTATCAAATCTCCCCTCAATCTCCTTTGATCCAGGGAGAACAACCCCAGCTTTTCCAATTTAACCTTGTAACTAAAATCTTCATCCCTGGAGCCATTCTGGTAAATCTCCTCTGCACCCTCTTGAGGACACTCTCATCCTTCCTGAAGCGTGACGACCAGAACTGGACGCAATACTTGGGGCCTAACCAGAACTTTATAAAAGCTTCAGCAGGACTTCCCTGCTTTTGTACTCTATGCCTCTATTTAAGCCCAAGATCCCATACACTTTGCTAACCACTCTCTCAATGTGTCCTGTCAAAGATTGATGCACATGCACCCCCAGGTCCCTCCGTGCCTGCACACTCTTTGGGTGGCGCAGTGGTTAGCACCGCAGCCTCACAGCTCCAGCGACCCGGGTTCAATTCTGGGTACTGCCTGTGTGGAGTTTGCAAGTTCTCCCTGTGTCTGCGTGGGTTTCCTCCGGGTGCTCCGGTTTCCTCCCACTTTCAAAAGACTTGCAGGTTGATAGGTTAATTGGCCATTATAAATTGCCCCTAGTATAGGTAGGTGGTAGAGGAATATAGGGACAGGTGAGGATGTGGTAGGAATATGGGATTAGTGTAGGATTAGTATAAATTGGTGGTTAATGGTCAGCACAGACTCGGTGGGCCAAAGGGCCTGTTTCAGTGCTGTATCTCTAAATAAATAAAATAAATTTAAAAAAAATTTAAAAAAAAAACTGTGCCATTAGGTCTTTATTGCCTCACTCTATCCTTTCTTCTAAAATGCATCACCTCACACTTGTCTATTAAATTCCATCTGCCGCTTGCCTGTGTATTAATATATTATAGCTTCCAGTACATGCAAATGCACCACACAGCGAGCCCGACTGACTATCTTAAATTGGTTGTCAGCGTAATTCTTAGCACACGGAGGATTATTTAGCAAATATTGTTCAGTCACGGAATCGCACCAAATGCTGGACACGGTTTTGAGTTTTGCAAGCATGGGCTGGTTGAGTACGGGCTGTACCTTGCCCATTGTAAACAGCAGAAGGGACATATTGTTTGATACGATCTACCAGTCTCTGGGATGCATGGCCTTTATACCTAGCATCACACTGGCATTGCAATTCATATATCACATTACTCATTTGTGTGATAGGCAGGACATCTTTTTGGCTTGATGGCAGCATCACATTGAACACCACATGTGTTGCTCCTGCACAGTAGCAGCATGAAACAGCTAGCTTCACCTGTTGCTCAAATTTTGGGATACATTACCCTTCCAGGGTAATTTGAGGTAGACTGGACACTTTTCAGGGCCAAAAATGACAGCCTTAGACCTGTTCCTAAGTTTGCGTGACATACAGTGAGAAATGATCTGATCAGGGTAGCCATGGTCAGGCAGGATATCTTTGATTCGCCCTATTTCAGCATCAAGCTTGCATGGTGAGCAAATGGCTCGGGCTCGATTTATGAGGTTGCCGATAAGGCCAATCTTATAGCATCTGGAACTGTAAGAATCCTAATGCGTGTATTGACCAACGAAGGTAGGTTTGCAGTAGACCATTGTAGAGAACCCTTTAAGAGATTTCTCAAATAGTCCATCGAGGAAAGGTGAATTTGAGTGGAGGATGGAGCCCATTAAGGCGTGCAAGGAAATTATTGCATGCAGCTGTTGATTCAAATATCGCAAACGTATCATCTACGTATCTGAAATATGCAAGAGGTAGGAGTTTAGGACTCATTCCCTCAAAGACATGCTTCTCATGGAACCAATGATGCTTGCAAGAGCTGGGCCTAGAGGGGATCCCATGGCAACACCATCTATTTAAGATTGTCAGTAGGGCTCGCAGTGTAGTGCATTTGCGCGTACTAGAAGCTACATATATTAATACACAAGGCCCTGTTCTTTGCAGACAGAAAGAACATACAAACGTTGTGCCTGTTTCAGCTAAACAAAATAAGTAACAGCCATTCCCTGGTTCATTCCTCAGGGCAATGCCTTGACCAGAGTCCAGCTGCCTGGTTTAAATTTTAAAACAAAGCTTGGCAGTTAACGGTCAGTCAGCGTAAACTTCTCGAAGGAATGCTCCATGGCAATGCCTTTACCAGAGTTCACATGCCAACCAATCAGCACTCTCCTCTCATACAGTATCAAGTTGTCTTCCCTTACATTGGTATTCTTGTGGATTGTCCTGATGAATGCAAGACGAAAAGTTTCAACAACATGTCTCGATTTTCAGCAATACTCCAGTTCGAAACTACAAATGACTATTTGTACACTCTATAGTTCTGGCACATCTCCAATTTCCCTGCAGATTTGCTCCTCCATCTCACTATTTGCAGGCCTATAGAATACCCCTAATAGTATGATCATACCCTTTTTGATTCCCAACTCTAACCAAATAACCTTTCCCCCTCAAGGACATCCCCTCTTTCCGAATCAGTACTGCCACCCCACCTCCCTTTTTCCTTCTTTATCTTTTCTGAACTTTATTTCCTTGTATATTAAGTGCCCAGTCCTCACCGTTTGCAAGCCACGTTTCCGTTATTGCCACGACGTCATATTCCCATACTGCTATTTACGCTTTGGCTCACCAACTTTATGCATTTACATACGTGTACTGTAATCCTGTCTTTGCATTCCTCGTAGCTCTTCTCCGTCTGTTCCCATCTAATTTGGAACTACTTCCGTCTCTAGTACTGTCCAACACTGATTTTTTGAAAGGTGTGAAACTTTGAAATGTTGATGTTGAGAGAGACTTGGGTGTGCTCGTACAAGGAATGCTGGTACAGCAAGCAATTAGGAAGGCAAATTACATGTTGGGCCTTATTGCAAGGGGATTGGAGTACAGGAATAAAAGTCTTGCTACAATTGTACACAGCTTTGGCGAGATCACATCTGGAATATTGTGCGCAGTTTTGGTCCCCATATTTAAGGAAGTATAAACTTACATTGGAGGCAGTGCAGTGAAGGTTCACTAGATTGGTCCCTGGGATGAGAGGCTGAGTAAATTGGGCCTATATTCTCTGGAGTTCAGAAGAACGAGAGGCAATCTCATTGAAATACACAACATTCTGAAAGGGCTTGACAGGGTACTTGCACAGATGGTTTACACTGGTTGGAGAATCTAAAACATGGGGGCACAGACTCGGAGAAGGGGACGACCATTTGGACTGAGATGAGGAGAGGTCCTCAAAAAGAGTTGTGAATCTTTGAAATTCTCTACCCCAGAGGGTTTTGGATGCTGCATCATTGAATATATTTAAGGCTGGGATAGACAGATCTTTGTTCCCTCAGGGAATCAAGGAAACCAACCACACTGGTGAACCACCCTAAGACCCTTGATAGGGTGGATGTGGAAAGGATGTTTCCCCTTGTGGGAGAATCTAGAACCAAGGGTCACTGTTTAAAAATAAGGGGTCGCCCATTTAAGACAAAGATGAGGAGACATTTTTTCTCAGAGGGTCATGAGTCTTTGGAACTCTCTTCCTCAAAAGGCAGTGGAAGCAGAGTCTTTGAATAAGTTTAAGGCAGAGGTGGACAGATTCTTGATAAGCAAGGGGGTGAAAGGTTATCGGGGTAGATGGCAATGTGGAGCATTCAGCCATGAATTTATTGAATGGCAGAGCAGGCTCGTGGGGCCAAATGGCCTACTCCTGTTTCTAATTTGATGTTCGTATGTGCACCCTGTGAGGACATTGGTCCCAGTCCTGCTGAAGTACAACCCGTCCCTTTTAAATAGGTGCCTTCTGTCCCAGAACTGGTCCCAATGACCCAAGAATCTGAAGCCCTCCCTCCTGCAACATACTTCAAGCCATACACTGATCCTGTCTATCTTCCTATTTCTACTCTCACTAGCACGTGGCACTGGGAATAATCCAGAAACTACTACCTTCAAGGTCCTAGTCTTTAACTTCCTCCCGAGCGCCTAAATACATAAATCAATACCGGTCCTTGCTATGCCATTGGTACTGATGTGTATCACAACTTCTGACTCACTCTCTTCCCCCTACAGAAGATCTTGCACACTTTCCGTATTCTTTACCCCGGCACCAGGGAGGCCACACACCATGTGGCACCCCCGGGGACATTTACAGAAATGTGCTGTCTGTCCTTGACAATGGAATCTCCTATAACAACTGCATTTCTACACTTTGCTGCTCCCTTCTGAACATTCCCATGTCCATTGCACCATGGTCTGGACTGCCCGAGACTTCTTACTCATATGTTGTTATAAGTGCCCAGAATCAGCACCACTCTCCAGTTTGTCTTTGTTTGGAGACCGGTTCCACAACCAGCTTTACTATCTATAGTTTCAATGATCTGGGAAGTTTGCTGGACTACATTTATCCTCCATTTGACCTGAACCCACTCCTTTGCAGATGGACGAGACAAATCTTGAATATACTCAACAACTGAGGATCCACAGCCCTCTGGGGTAGAGAATTCCTAAAATTCCCAACCCTCAATGAAGAAATTCCTCCTCATCTCAGTACTGAATGGTTGACCCCTGGTCAGGAAAACACTATATGCCAAATGGGAAATATTAATTTAATCGGTTGGAAACTTACATTAGACTTATGATGGAAAAATCCTACAAGTTAACTTTTAATAAACTAGCAGCCAAGATGGCCACTGCAATTTACATTTGAAACACCAGGAAATTGAACTAGAGACAAAAAGTCCAACAGGCAGCTCAGCCAGAACAATGCTATAGCTAACAGATTATCCAGATGATCCTTGTTAGCGAGTCATTCAAAGTCACCCTGGGGCATGTAGAACCTTGAATTTCATTTGAAGATTCCAGGATAATTCTCATTAGAAACAAAAGGGATTGACAGAATCATGTGACTACTGGCTCATCCCTGAAGAAACTAAAATTTTGTGACAGACAGCAGACAGGCAGTAACTGAGGGTACGGCAACGAAGGTGGCAGCTGCTCTCCCCGTGTCTCTCTCTTTCTCCCCAGAAAATATCAAAAGAACCAGCTGCAACTGTAGACCAAGCCGACAGATCGATACAGCCATCAACCAGGGGAAGAGAATCAACAACCAATTCTGCCTTCAGGAGCCCTGAGCAAAGAAAGCCAACCACAGTGCACTTGGACCAGTGAAGACTTCAAGACTACAGCTTCAGCTGAGGACTACTGGACTTACAGGTTGTATTTAAGTTCCATTTATTCTGGACTTTAATCCAACCAGATCTGTTTGCCTGTAATCTTTTTGTGTGAGACAGTCTCTCATGTGAATGTGTAGCGTATTTTTAGTATGTTAAAATCGGGTTAGAGTGTTGAGCTTAAACAAGAACAAGGTAAGTTTATTACGCTTAAGAAAACCTGTCTGATTGGTTCTTTTGCGATTACCTTAGAGGGAAAAGGGTTACACTCAACTGAGGTGGTAAGCACTATCATTGTTTTTAAAAAAACAAACCCTGTTGCCGTCAAACAAGAGGAAGGGTGAAAAGGGACCCCGAGACCCCCTCCTCACCTGGCCGTAACACCCTTACCTTAAGATTATGACCCCTAGCTCTCGATTCTCCAGCGAGGGGAAACAGAATCTTAGCATCTACCCCATCAAGCCTTTTTACTACTTCCTGCTTTGGAAAAGTCTGTTGCAGAAAACTGCCTTGTAGTACGCTATCTTGGGCTGTGGCCTGATCGATCCTTACTGGTTGGAAAAGGATCATTGGCTGAGCAAGTCCCTGTAAAGTGGTCACATTCTAAGGTGGGTATTGGGAACCAAAAAATTCTCAAGTGAACTTTTACTGGCAATTGATCTAGCATTTCCTTTTACAGAAAAGCTGATCAGAGTGATGCCAACCAGTCTGAAGGCAGAAATAAAAACATAAAACACCTCATGTGCTGTGCAGCATAATGGTCCTCAGAAAAGTCACCTCTGTTGGAGCTGCTGCTGGTTTTTGTCCTGACTAGGCGATGCATTCCAGTCCTTAGACTGTAACTCCCTTGAAAGGAGCCAAATGCAGCCATGTCAAAAGGTAACCTACCCAACAGGCCTGGTCACTTATGATGCTTAACAATCCAATTACAGTTTGGCGGAGCTTAGTGCACCTATCTGCCTAGAATCTTAAGGTCCTCCTGCACTATGGATTATCCAGCCCATGAGATGCTCTGAAGTACAGCCGAGTCTCAGTGCTTACTGGTTTAGTTTAGTTTTTCTTTTATAATGGTGGGCCAGACCTTTGTGACCTTCACTCACAGAGAGGTGGCAATGAGGAACCCTGTTAAAACCAGCTGATGTCCTCCAGCTTTCATGAAAACCACATGTTTCACTTGGGACCTTTAGATCTGGTCAACTGAGATATTGTGTGAGTCTCATGTTAAGCACTTCTATTTGCAGCCCTGATCTCAGAGTTCAATTGTTAACCATCTTCATTCTCATTCCCCACCTCCCTATTCCTCAAGTGTACTGCTCCCAATCATCATGGGAATTCTGAAGCAAACCCTTGTGCATCCATTGGGTGCAATTTTCTATTCTGTTCCACTATACATGGTAGTGCAAGTCTTACTGATTTGGATTTTACTCAGTTTCTTTCAGATCTTCCTCCCCAGAGAGAGTCTATGACTGTTTCTACTGGGAGAAAACCCCAATAAAAGTTGGACAACCCCCATGCAAGTGAAGTTGGATGTGATATGCCCAGCAGGGCTAGAAGCATCAACCAGACTTTCTTAGAGGTATTTTCTTGGATTATCGTTGGAGAAGCCTCCCAATGTCCAGTCATATTCACATCTTGTTTTGACTGTCCTTGAAGAAATTATAGGCCAAAGGTCACCTGATACCAGCCAACATCAGAGTTGCTTCAATGATGCTTTTCCAGGTGTTGTCTGAACCTCTGAGCCAAAATGTCCCCAAGGGAAGTTCAATGTCATGAGACAGTTAGTTACTTCCTTGGTGCAATCTAATTTTTTGTTTAAAAATAACAGAATTCGGAGCCAATTGATAGCAATAATTAGAGAGGCTTGCATTTTGATTATTCATAAATTGGTTGAAAATTAAAAGTTACTGACATTCTGAATATTAGTTGAATGTTAAATGCAACTTACCTCATAAACTGGACTGGGAGATCTCTGTTCTTTAACAGGCACTGGAGCAGCAGCAGGAGCAGCAGCAGCAGCAGGTTCTCGAGCTGGAGTAGGTGCTGGCGTAGATACTGCAGCTGGTTTCTTTGCCAATTCTTGCTCCTGCTTCCCCAAAACAAAAAATATTTCTTATTAATATACTTATCGATCATGCTTAATGGTTTCAGAAATTCTCCACAGAATGAATTTACTTGGTTCATGAACACAATTAAATCAAGTAAAAATACAGAAAATCAACCCAATTATGTCCACAATTGTCTCCCCACATTACCTTTCTTTTGAGACGGCAAAGATTCTAATGAGTGACTCTCTGTTTTTAGCTTTAATACTAGAACCCTCTTACACTTATTCATGGAATTTCCAATTTGGGTCCAGCAGTAATCTACACATCAAAAATCAAGAAGTATACTTAATAACCTTCATTCCACAACTAGCCTCCAAACATTCCAAGACTAAAACGTCAGCTTGGCTTCATTGGTAACACGCACCCCAGAAGGCTGAGGCTCAAGTCTCAATATGTATTTGAACACCATACCCGAGCTTGACACTTCAGTGTAGTGCTTCAGCATTGTGGGACTACTGCATAGTCAGAGGTGCTGTCTTTTGGGTAAGATATTAAATTACGAGCCGGTCACATTGCTCAGGGTGCAAAAGATCACAGGGCACTATGTGAAGAACGGCAGAGCACTCAGGTGTTCTACTCAACACTGCTCCCTTAGCCACCACCACCAAAATCAGATTAGTATCCATTCATTCATTTGCTACTGGTAGGACCTTGCTGTGCACACATTTGGTATAATATATTTAAACGTGATAATCCACTGGTCATCAAGTGCCCTGCAGAAGAAAGGTGCCAATATTCCACCGCTAACAAAACATGGAAGACTAGAAGAAAGAACTTGCATTTCTATAGCACCTTTAACAACCTCTGGATGTTCCCAAAGCACTTTACAACCAAAGTGTCGTCACTATTGAAATGTAGGTGAACCTTGGTAAAAGCTATGGACCATAATTTCTGAAAATGGCAAAGTTTTTTTTTTTGACATGAGTCCATGTCAAACACATTAGATGAATGATGCATTTCAAGTCTCAAAGTGGGTACTTCTACAAACAGTTAGTTATTTAGCTTTACGACACCTCCCATCTCCTGAAAATAAATTGATGGGCTTTTTGTGGCAGTTTTCTTTTTTGCTTACAAAGCTGCAAAATAATTTCTGTAGAAGAAAACAGTCAATTCCAACTGGAGATATTTTGAAAAAGGTAAGGTGTTGGGGGGAGGGGGTGGTTGGGAAAGAGAAAAGTAGATCAGTTATTTTCCACAATTACTTTGTGCACATTCATTTAAAAATAATGTTCACATTTGCAGCCATTGCATCATCTTATCCTAAAACTTTTGATTAGTTGATCTAACCTCCTGCAGCAACTACTTGCTTGGTTCCACCCTATGCCTGAAACTAGCTGCCCATAGTCATTTCATTTACCTGAAGGCATTACAGTAAACAGCTAAAGGTGATGGGAAAAATGTCTACAGGAGAAATGTAGTTTAAAAGGTAGCAATGCTAAATCACTTTAATATGGATATCAATATCACGTTTGCCCTTTAGCAACATTTATATAACACCTTTCACATACCAAGTGCTTCACAGCCAATTCACACACAGCAAGATCTCATGAACAGTAAGTGAGATGAATGACCAGTTAATTGGAATAGGAGCAGGCCATTCAGACCCTCAATCCTTTTCTGTCATTCAGTGAGATCACAGCTGATCTGTATCTCAACTCCAGCCTTGGTTCCAATCCTTTTATCCCTTGTTTCGCAAAAAAAAAAAAAACAATCTCCAACTTAAAGCAGTATATCTCAATTTTTTTTTTTTTGAGGGAAACATGTTCCACACTTCTACCACCCTTTGTATGAAGAAGTGTTTCCTACCTTCTGTCCTGAATTGCCTGGCTCTGAATAACGGTTAAGTCCCCTGGTCCTAGACTCCCTCACCAGTGGAACAAGTTTCTCTGTCTATCCTATCAATTTCTTTCAAAATCCTAGAATTCAAATCACCCCTTAACCTCCATGTTCCAGGGAATAATCTGTTATGGATGAGATTGATTCAAGTAATATTGGCCAGAAGCCCCTTCCCCCCCCACCTTGTTTAAATAGTGCCACAGGATCTTCTGCTTCCAGTTAAATAAACAGACGAAACAAAGGGAAGTAGAACAAAAGAAAAACAGTCGATGCTGTTCTACGTTGCATACGAGCAGTGACAATCAGCACATAAAAAGGGGCTGTACCATACGAGCCAAGACAACAGATCTGTGGAACTTCCAATCCCATGACCTCTAACACCAAGAACAAGGACAGCAGGCACATGGGAACACCACCACCTCCAAGCTCCCCCTCAAGTCACACATCATCCTGAACTGGAACTACATTACCGTTCATTCACTGTCACTGGGTCAAAATTCTGGAACTCCCTCGCCGACAGCACTGTGGGCCTACCGACACCACATGGACTGCAACAGTTCAAGGCAGCGGCTACCTGCTCAAGGGCAATCAGAGATGGGAAATAAATGCTGGCCTTGCCAGTGATACATCAATGAACGAATAAAAACAAAAAATGCCATACTTCAACATTTGATGGAAAGTCTCACTGAGCAATCTTTACAGATTTCCTGCAAGGCCAGGAAACATCAGAAACAAGCAGTATATAATCCCATCAAAATTTTGTGGCATTAAATCCACTAATAATCAACTATCTATATTTCCTTTTGACCACCTCAGTAAAACTATTTGGTCATTATCACTTTGCTGTTTGTGGGAGTTTGCTGTGAGCAAATTAGCTACAACAGTGACTACACTTCAAAAGTATTTCATTGACTGTAAAGCACTTTGGGACATCCTGAGGCGTTAAATAAATGCAGGTCTTTCTTTCTTTAAGTGTCCATATCAATGCCATTGCCACAAAGCAAGAAAAACAAAGAAACTCCAGAACTACACACAGTGCAACCCATGACATTAATAACTTGACTCCTGGCAGGACTTTGGCTGTACTCGATTATAAACTACAAAACAGAAGTGGTTAACTGGTCAAAGCTTATTTTCTGTGCCCTATTCGAAGAGCAGGGGAGCTCTCCCTGGTGTCCTGGTCAATATTTGTCCCTCAACCACCATCACTAAGACAGGTGATCTGGTTATTGGTTCATTACTATTTGTGGGAGCTTGCTGTGTACAAATTGACTGCCATGATTCCTACATTGCAACAATGATTATACTTCAAAATATTTTGTTTATTATAAAGCACTTTGGGACATCCAGAGGTTGTGAGAGGTGCTATATAAATGCAAGTCTTTTTTTTAAATACCATCTGAAAGCCACTAGTTTCAAATGTGATGAACCAGCAGGTGGACCTTTGTTAAAATCTTTCATGGGACGTGAGCGTCACTGTTAAGGCCAAAATTTGTTGTCCGTCCCTTATTGCCCTTGACAACTGAGTAGCTTGCTAGGCCATTTCAGAGGGCAGTTATGAGTCAACCACATTGCTGTGGGTCTGGAGTCATATGTAGGCCAGACCAGGTAGGGACAGCAGACTTCCTTCCCTGAAGGACATTAACGAACCAGATGAGTTTTTACAACAAATCGATGAGCGACTGGCCAACGGGAGTGACTAACTGCAGTGAAATTCCACCAAATGCCATGGTGCGATTCGAACCAGTGTCTCCAGGACATTAGCCTGGGCCTCTGGATTACCACTATGCCACCATCGCCCCCTCCAACTGCAACCACAACCAGCCACAGGACATCATACGTGAGACACCAAAACACAAGCCACCAAAGTGACACCACCATATTCACTGCAACCACCTCCCGAAACTCTGTACTTTTGTGCATATTTCTCCCCAGCTCCACCAAGGGAGGGAGGCAACTGAAGTCAAATGAAGAGTGAATTTATTAGAGCAGAGAAAAGCTGCTCATTCCATTGTAACTTCACATACAGGAAGAGTTGGTCAGATTTTTGAATAGCCCTGGTTGGCTATATTTCTGGATTCTAGAATGCTAGAACACCAGAGTCATTGATCAGATACCAGCCCTGCATCAGAAACAAGGCTTGCAACAGTTAAACCACGAATTGTATGTTATTTGCTTATCCTACAACTTTGAAAGGCCTCTTTCGCACTGCAGATTCTCCACCAACCTCCAATCTCTTCTTGGCTTCCTCTTGCTCTAGCTTCTCGCTGGCACGACGACGAGCTCTCTCCTCCTCAGCCTTCTTTCTATCCTCCTCCTCTTTCGTTTTGGCTAGGTTTTCAAATTTGGAGCGAATACTGCTCGCACTGGCACTGGCTGCAAAATGAAAAGAATGAACTAAATTCATGAAGTTCTGGCAACTTCTCTCAAGCACCAAACCACCTCATGGAACTAGTCCAATATAGGAGTAGCAAGAATGCAGCGACAGCCAATGATTAAAAAAAAAAATTAATCATTGCACATTGATCAATCACGTACCACATAAGCTGGACAGAGCTAAATGTCTCAACAATCAGGTTTGATGATTAGAGGGGATCAGGGCGAACAATTCACAAGGATCAAGTTACTGCAACAGCAACAGACTGCACAAAATGGACAAACAGAATTAGTATTACTCCTTGAAGTTCATATGTACCTGCTTCCACTGGCTTGGTTTTCTGATAAGCTGGTGCTAGCCGATCAATATCATCAAAGGATGCAGCACTCTGTAATCAGGAAGTTTTAACAATAGGCGTTAGTGCCCTCATTTATTATTGCTGCCTTTTCGAAAGTGAGGCAGAGAGGTTTTATCTATTTTAATATATAAAAGACCTCTAACAATACTAAATGGAGAGGAAAAACATAGAAGCCGATCAGAGAGTGGGCAGATAGGAGGCAATGCAGTTCTATGGAGATAAATATTAAACTGGAATGTAAATATACCATAAAGCAATCACACTTCCAATTCTCAAAAGGACTTTGGTTAGGTCTCAGTTGGCATTTGGCCAGGGTTTGGCTGCCCCATTATAGAAAGAATGCTACAGCCATTGAAAAAGGTGCAGCGCAGATTCTCTTGGAAGATACTGGAGATAAGAAGACATTTCAAAAGCTGTGGCTCAATGCACTGCAGTTGGCTATTAGAACTTTAAAGTATTAAAGTGCTTCGAGAAGGCAAATAGGGAGATTATTTCCAGTGGTGGTGACTCAATAACTGAGGCATAAACTCAGCAATAAAGGGTTGATGGGATACGTAATTCATTACCATAAGTGACGACTGAAGCCAAGACAGTCAACATTTAAGAGGAGATTTAAACAAGTATGTGAAAAGGCAAACTATTAAAAGGGAACACACGGAAAATGGAATTAGTCTCAACAGCTCCAGTATGGTGCTAGCATTGGTGTGATAGGCCAAATAGCCTACTCCAGTGTTATACTTTCTATGATTCTATTAGGGTCATATGTTCAACTCCATACATCTCAATTACACAAAGAACCTTGGAGTAAAGTCTACAATATGTTTTTAATGCTAAAATCACTATCCATCCACAAGTTCCGTTGTGAGCGATCACAGATAAATTGCTGTGACCACCGACGAGATTCCATGGTTTTGGGTGGGGTGGAATGATGTACAAATTTTCACAATTTGTTGGATGAATTAGAATTAGAACATTACAGCGCAGTACAGGCCCTTCGGCCCTTGATGTTGCGCCGACCTGTGAAACCATCTGACCTACACTATTCCAATTTCAATTTCATCCATATGTCTATCCAATGACCACTTAAATGCCCTTAAAGTTGGCGAATCTACTACTGCTGCAGGCAGGGCGTTCCACGCCCTTACTACTCTCTGAGTAAAGAAACTACCTCTCACATCTGTCCTATATCTATCACCCCTCAACTTGAATCTATGTCCCCTCGTGTTTGCCATCACCATCTGAGGAAAAAGACGCTCACTATCCACCCTATCTAACCCTCTGATTATCTTATATGTCTCTATTAAGTCACCTCTCCTCCTCCTTCTCTCCAACGAAAACAACCTCAAGTCCCTCAGCCTTTCCTCGTAAGACCTTCCCTCCATACCAGGCAACATCCTAGTAAATCCTAGTAAATGGGTGGACCATCGTTAATTGCTCCTATGCACGTGTTTTGACCTGATGAAAAAGCAGGGTTATACATAAAAGCCGTTTATTACTGTCACTCACCTTATCCATTCGGTCTTTTTGAACCCCATATTTGCCACCAAATCCCTTTGAATAGTCTGAAACAAGAGGTTCAGACAGTAAGTTTCAGTTGGACAAAGATTATTCAGGTGAGAGCAGAATGACCATGCACTATTCAATGAAGGCAGCCAAACTGAATGCAAAAAGCCTCTCATTTTAAATGACAACCAAGATTGGATTAGACTCAATTACATTAGCCAGGAGGAGGAGGAAAATTAGACTGATGCGGGTTATTAATCTGGCATTTTGTTTTTGCGTCTTTTAAAATTGATAAGCAGAGTTTGTAACAGGAAAGTAAATGAGATGCTGGAGTGAATGACCTACTATTACAGGCATGCTAAGGCCAGTCTTTCAGACTGAAAGATGCTAATGGGTTTGATCAAGGTAAATGTACAAGCAGAAATAAAGTCTACAGATGACAAATAAATGCACCAGATTGCAGCACAGACCTTTGAGGCATTTAGATGAAAGGTTACTCTCATGCCCCATTTATCTTGGGATCAGGACCTAACTGGATGATCCAGGATACATCCATCTCTGTCTTAGATCCAGAACTCTCATCTCCAATGCCTTTGCCACCCACAACCCCCCCCCACCCCCAAATAAAAGTGGGCACCTGAGGGTTAATGTTACCACTGATGTTACATTTGACCTGTGACAACAGCACTTCAATTGTAAAGTGGATGCAGTGTACAGCACTGCTGTAAACTGTTTCCCCAGGATTTCAGTCACCTGCCAACATATGTTGTCTAAAGTCTGGTCATTTAGTATTAGCCATTCTAATGATCTATTTACTGGCAGCTTGATTACTTGGAGCACCCTAGCTAACATTTCTATAAATCTGGTCACGAGGAAGATTTCACTCAATGTTCTTTAGGAACAACATCCAAATTGGGGATTCGAATCAGAGCATCAATTCTTTTGGGATAATCTTCATAGTTGGAGTATAATTAAACATTTACTGTGTGCTGTAGAAAGATCTCAAGTAATATTTTAGTGTGTTGTACTGGAACACATTAGGAGCAGACACAAGTCAGCCTTCATTACTAGACTGCTGTCTGAAATTGCAATTTTTATTGGTGTTTGGGAGTCCACCTATTGTAAAGCACCACATTCAATGATGTCAGACGACTTCCTAGTTCAGCTGGGGGACTAGGAATCGGCTATGGAGAAGGTAGGCTCCTGGATTTAAGTCCATCAAGGACTGTTGGGAGAAGGCTACATCTCTATGCTGGAGGAGAAAATTGGTCTGCTCTTGCATTCTCGTACCCAGTTTATGCTTAACCCATCTAGAAGGACCATGTTTGGGGGAGGGGGGAGGGGGGCGGGGGGGGGGAGGCACCAGAGTTTTGCTGCCACTTATGGACCTTAAGGATGAGTCACTGTTTACGGGAGAGAACATAGAACATAACAGCGCAGTACAGGCCCTTCAGCCCTCGATGTTGCGCCGACCTGTGAAACCATCTGACCTACACTATAGAAGGGAAGAAATTTGGGGGAGAAAAGTTTTATTACCCATTGCAAATTATTAAAAGATAACTTAAGCCACTGAAAGGGTCTGTGCTTAAATTTAATGCATCTTAAGAAACCAGAGTGGGGCTGGGCATCAAACTCTGCCTTGTTGTGACTCGTGCTTGGCCAGCTTTTCCTTGTAATCGAACCCCACCGCAGATTTGTCCTGGTTTTCTGTCTCAACACCATATTTCCCGCCGAAACCTCTCTTATAGTCTGCGAATCCACATGCAGCCAAGCCAAAGATGACAAAACAACATAAGAAAACAAGTTAGCTCAGACATCTAATAAGATATAAAACAAAAAAAAAGTGAACAGTACGATACAAAACGGTAAAAGTGGACTGCTTCAAAGAGCAACACAATTTAGTGAGTTTTTAAGCACCATTGGTTCTTGTTAAACGGTATAGTCTGGAAACAATTAGTCCTCACCAAGCTGTTTTGAGCGTAACTCTAATCCAGCATCCATGACAAAGAGCCGCATACTAAATCACCAACACGATTAGATAGTTAGAGATAAGCAACATGCACAAAACAAGTTCTCTTTTCCCCATAAGATAGGAAGTTGTAGAAACCATTTGAAATGCCAGTGAAAACCAACACTAGAAATTGTGAGCTAGAATTAACAATTTTTGAAGTAATAGTGCATCAGAGGAATGTATGATGGCATGAAGAGAGCTCTTGGGCCAACCATCAAGAAGATCGCCCCCCTCAAATCTAAATCGGGGGACATAATCACTGACCAACGCAAACAAATGGACCGCTAGGTTGAGCACTACCTGGAACTTTACTCCAGGGAGAATGCTGTCACTGAGACTGCCCTCAATGCAGCCCAGCCTCTACCAGTCATGGATGAGCTGGACATACAGCCAACCAAATTGGAACTCAGTGATGCCATTGATTCTCTAGCCAGCGGAAAAGCCCCTGGGAAGGACAGCATTACCCCTGAAATAATCAAGAGTGCCAAGCCTGCTATACTCTCAGCACTACATGAACTGCTATGCCTGTGCTGGGACCAGGGAGCAGTACCCCAGGACATGCGCGATGCCAATATCAACCTCTATAAAAACAAAGTTGACCGCGGTGACTGCAACAACTACCATGGAATCTCCCTGCTCAGCATAGTGGGGAAAGTCTTTGCTCGAGTCGCTCTGAACAGGCTCCAGAAGCTGGCCGAGCGCGTCTACCCTGAGGCACAGTGTGGCTTTCGTGCAGAGAGATCGACCATTGACATGCTGTTCTCCCTTCGTCAGATACAGGAGAAATGCCGTGAACAACAGATGCCCCTCCACATTGCTTTCATTGATCTCACCAAAGCCTTTGACCTCGTCAGCAGACGTGGTCTCTTCAGACTACTAGAAAAGATTGGATGTCCACCAAAGCTACTAAGTATCATCACCTCATTCCATGACAATACGAAAGGCACAATTCAACATGGTGGCTCCTCATCAGAGCCCTTTCCTATCCTGAGTGGTGTGAAACAGGGCTGTGTTCTCGCACCCACACTTTTTGGGATTTTCTTCTCCCTGCTGCTTTCACATGCGTTCAAATCCTCTGAAGGAACTTTCCTCCACACAAGATCAGGGGGCGGGTTGTTCAACCTTGCCCGTCTAAGAGCGAAGTCCAAAGTACGGAAAGTCCTCATCAGGGAACTCCTCTTTGCTGACGATGCTGCTTTAACATCTCACACTGAAGAGTGCCTGCAGAGTCTCATCGACAGGTTTGCGGCTGCCTGCAACGAATTTGGCCTAACCATCAGCCTCAAGAAAACGAACATCATGGGGCAGGATGTCAGAAATGCTCCATCCATCAATATTGGCGACCACGCTCTGGAAGTGGTTCAAGAGTTCACCTACCTAGGCTCAACTATCACCAGTAACCTGTCTCTAGATGCAGAAATCAACAAGCGCATGGGTAAGGCTTCCACTGCTATGTCCAGACTGGCCAAGAGAGTGTGGGAAAATGGCGCACTGACACGGAACACAAAAGTCCGAGTGTATCAGGCCTGTGTCCTCAGTACCTTGCTCTACGGCAGCGAGGCCTGGACAACGTATGCCAGCCAAGAGCGACGTCTCAATTCATTCCATCTTCGCTGCCTCCGGAGAATACTTGGCATCAGGTGGCAGGACTATATCTCCAACACAGAAGTCCTTGAAGCGGCCAACACCCCCAGCTTATACACACTACTGAGTCAGCGGCGCTTGAGATGGCTTGGCCACGTGAGCCGCATGGAAGATGGCAGGATCCCCAAAGACACATTGTACAGCGAGCTCGCCACTGGTATCAGACCCACCGGCCGACCATGTCTCCGCTATAAAGACGTCTGCAAACGCGACATGAAATCGTGTGACATTGATCACAAGTCGTGGGAGTCAGTTGCCAGCATTCGCCAGAGCTGGCGGGCAGCCATAAAGACAGGGCTAAATTGTGGCGCGTCGAAGAGACTTAGTAGTTGGCAGGAAAAAAGACAGAGGCGCAAGGGGAGAGCCAACTGTGCAACAGCCCCGACAAACAAATTTCTCTGCAGCACCTGTGGAAGAGCCTGTCACTCCAGAATTGGCCTTTATAGCCACTCCAGGCACTGCTTCACAAACCACTGACCACCTCCAGGCGCGTATCCATTGTCTCTCGAGATAAGGAGGCCCAAAAGAAGAAAGTGCAAGTACAAATATTAGATTACATATCGGATTTGCAGTTTTTTTTTTAATATATAAAGAAAACGTCATCCTTCTTGTAGATACGAGCAAGCAATCATACAACAGGAAAGCAAAATTGCAGAGCCTTGTTTATTCAGTTTTTTCTTTTCACATCAGCTTCACAAATCAAACAATTGGTCTCCTACCCATTTAACTGAGAGCACTAGGAATTGTCAAATCCAGATTTAGCAAGGAGAGACAATCTTTGGACTCGTGTGCAGCAACTGCATGGGACCTGAAGAAACCCTTTACATTAAAAGGCTGCAGAATAGCCATAGGACAAGTTAATGAATCGTTTATATGGCTACTCCAGTTCAGTTTCTGGTCAATGGTAGCCCCTAGGATGTTGATAGTGGGGGATTCAGCAATGGTAATGCCATTGAATGTCAAGGGGAGATGGTTAGATTCACTCTTGTTGGAGAGGGTCATTGCCTGGCATTGTGTGGCACAAATGTTACTTGCCACTTATCAGCCCAAGCCTGGATATTGTCCAGATCTTGCTGCATTTCTACATGGACTGCTTCAGTATCTGAAGAGTCACGAATGGTGCTGAACATTGTGCAATCAGCAGCGAACATCCCCACTTCTGACATTATGATTGAAGGAAGGTCATTGATGAAGCAGCTGAAGATGGTTGGGCCAAAAATGCTACCCTGAGGAACTCCTGCAGTGATGTCCTGGAACTGAGATGATTGACCTCCAACAACCACAATCATCTTCCTTTGCGCTAGGTACGACTCCAGCCAGCAGAGAGTTTTCCCTGATTCCCATTGACTCAGTTTTGCTAGGGCTCCTTGATGCCATACTCGGTCAAATGCTGCCTTGAAGTCAAGGGCAGTCACTCTCACCTCACCTCTGGAGTACAGCTCTTTTGTCCAAGTTTGAACCAAGGCTGTAATGAGATCAGGAGCTGAGTGGCCCTGGCGGAACCCAAACTGAGCGTCACTGAGCAGGTTATTGCTAAGCCAGTGCTGCTTGATGGCACTGTTGATGACACCTTCCACCACTTTGCTGATGACTTATAATAGGCTGATGGGGCAGTAATTGGCTGGGTTGGACTTGTCCTGCTTTTTGTGTACAGGACATACCTGGGCAATTTTCCACATTGCCGGGTAGATGCCAGTGTTGTAGCTGTACTGGAACAGCTTGGCTATGGGCGCAGCAAGTTCTGGAGCACAGCTCTTCAATACAATTGCCGGAATACTGTCAGGGCCCTAGCCTTTTCAATATCCAGTGCCTTCAGTCGTGTTTCGATATCATGCAGAGTGAATCGAGTTGGCTGAAGTCTGGCATCTGTGATGCTGGGGACTTCAGGAGGAGGCTGAGATGGATCATCAACTCGGCACTTCTGGCTGAAGATCGTTGCAAATGCTTCAGCCTTATCTTTTGCACTGATGTGCTGGGCTCCCCCATCATTGAGGATGGGGATATTTGTGGAGCCACCTCCTCCAGTTAGTTGTTTAATTGTTCACCACCATTCACAGTTGGATGTGGCAGGACTGCACAGCTTAGATGTGATCTGTTGGTTCTGGGATTGCTTAGCTCTGTCTAATGCATGCTGCTTACGCAGTTTGGCATGCAGATAGATAGTCCTGTGTTGTAGCTTCACCAGGTTGACACTTATTTTGAGGTATGCCTGGTGTTGCTCCTGGCAGACCCTCCTGCACTCTTCATTGAACCAGGGTTGGTCTCCTGGCTTGATGGTAATGGTAGAGTGGGGGATATGCCGGGCCATGAGGTTACAGATTGTGGTTGAGTACAATTCTGCTGATGGCCCACAGCGCCTCATCGATGCCCAGTTTTGCATTGCTAGCTGTTCGAAATCTATCCCATTTATCACGGTGGTAGTGCCACACATGAAGGAGGATATCCTCAATGTGAAGGCAGGACTTCTCCACAAGGACTGTGCGGTGGTCACTCCTACTGATACTGTCATGGACAGATGCATCTGCGGCAGGCAGATTGGTGAGGACGAGGCCAAGTATGTTTTCCCTTCTTGTTGGTTTCCTCACCACCTGCCGCAGACCCAGTCTAGCAGCTATGTCCTTTAGGACTCGGCTAGCTCGGTCAGTAGTGGTGCTACCGAGCCACTCTTGGTGATGGACATTGAAGTTCCCCACCCAGAGTGCATTGTGCCTTTGCCACCCTCAGTGCTTCCTCCAAGTGCTGTTCAACATGCAGGAGTACTGACTCATCAGCTGAGGGCAGGCGGTAAGGTGGTAATCAGCAGGAGGTTTCCTTGTCCGTGTTTGATCTGATGCCATGAGACTTCATGGGGTCCAGAGCTGATGTTGAGGACTCCCAGGGCAACTCCCTCACTACTGTATACCACTGTGCCGCCACCTCTGCTGGGTCTGTCCTGCCGGTGGGACAGGACATAACCAGGGATGGTGATGGCAGTGTCTGGGACATTGTCTGCCAGGCTGTTGCTTGACTAGTCTGGGGGACAGCTCTCCCAACTTTGGCACAAGCCCCCAGATGTTAGTAAGGAGGACTTTGCAGGGTCAACAGGGCTGGGTTTGCCATTTCCAGTGCTTAGGTCGATGCCGGGTGGTCTGTCCGAACTCAATAAAAAAGGAATGAAACCATAGTGGTTAGATACAACTGTGTGGTTTGCTAGGCCATTTCAGAGGGCATGCAAGAGTCAACCACATTGCTGTGAGTTTGGCGTCACAATGGCAAACAACCCTGTGAACAGTGCAGTTGGCCTTTTTTGCAATAAAAAAAAGCACCATGTAGCTCTGCAGGGTGATTGAAAAAGGCAAAATTACATTCGCATTTCTGGAACAGCTCAAACAGACTCTGTAATTGATACAGTTACGCTTTACAAAAGATGAGGGGACTGCAGAGTTCTATGGGTTTTTTTGTCCCTAACTAATACCATTATTGTCAAATCACTGTAGGGTTGCATTTGTACTACCAGCTTTTGACAACCTACACCAGCTGCTTTGTCATCAATTGTTATACAATCTCCAGCATCAGCAATGGAGCAGACAATGTCTGCACTGAGCTTTATAAGAATCCAATTATGTCAGCACAGCGCAGGAAATCCAGAGAATTCAAAGTCTAAACTTGCTGACCACTGTAACAGAGAATGCTTTACTAAACAAGAGACAAGATTTCAATTTGATAATACTGAACTCATCTCCTGTTGAAAACCTTCCAAGCAGCTCATCCCACAATAGGTTGTGTTTGTAAACCGCGATTAACGCTAATATTGCGTGGAACACTCCAGAGAAAACCACTGGGCATCTGCTTGTGCATCAGGGCAATATTCCAGTCATCACCGACCACGACAGTGTGAGCATTATGTTCCTGTCTCCATTTTTGAAAGCGATGCCCAAAGTCCAGCATGGCCCATTTTTACCATTGGCTCGGAATAACTTCTTTATCCCAAAGAGTGGTTAGAATGTGAAACACGTTACCCCAAGGAGTAGCCGAAGTGGATTGAAGTTAAAGGAAGCCAGATCTTTAAGATTATTAAAGGGCTCGATAAGGGTCGATGTACAGAAGAGGTTTCCACTTGTGGAAGACACTAGAACTAGGGCCATCAATACAAGATATATAGTCACTAATAAATCCAATAGGGAATGCAGGAGAAACTTCTTTTACCCACAGAGTGGTTAGAATGTGGAACTCACTACCACAAGCATTAAGTCATTGAGGCTTGAAGTGAACAGCATAGATGTATTTAAGGGGAAGCTGGATAAGTACATGAGGGAGAAAAGAATAGAATATGTTGATGGGGTCAGATGAAGGAGGGTGGTAGCAGGCTGACGTGGAGCATAAACACCAGCACAGCCTGTTGTGTCGAATGGTCTGTTTCTGTGCTGCAGACAATGTAATTTTATATAGTTAACATCACAGGATAATCTTCTTCTAGTGGGCAGTGCACTCAGGCTTTAATTTTTTTTTTTTAAATATCACGATTGCTCATTAAAAAATATACATTACTTTGGGACTTCCTGAGGGCGATAAGTTCTCTCAATTCTATAAAGCTATAAGGATCGGCAATTATTTTAACACCAAGTTTTTAAAAAAAAAAAACAAATATGTTTCAATTGATAGCAGCTCTGAAAAACATGTAAAAAAAAAAAACCTGGCTAAACACCATGTCCAATGATAACTCTGCGAGAGGCACAGTCACCAGTTGTTTGAGAATGTGGTTTACGTTCCGCCCAATATTGCACGAAACCCATTTCATTTTCTTTGCCAGGATCCTAAAATATTTTCATATGGCAAAGGTGGTGCCCGAAGATATTTCCTATATTGAAAACAGCCAACTAGAACAGTACACAAGCCTAATTGCTTGCTGCACAAACATGCTCTTCAAAAGGCATTAATACGTCCTCCAGAAAGCATTCTGCTAACAGCGACTGGACAAATGTCGCTTTCCCTTTCCACCTATTCCCTTCTTCCCAAAAGAAAGCATGCCAGATCTAGCATATATACAAACCACCGAGTCCAGACACTGAAAATTTCCAAGAACCATAGGTATTTCCAGAGGCATTTGACAAGGTGCCACATAAAAGGTTATTGTGCAAAGTAGGAGCTCATGGTGTAGTGGGTAACATATTAGCATGCATAGAAGATTGGCTGGCTGGCAAAAAACAGTGTGCATAAATGGGTCCCTTTCTGATTGGCAGGATGTGATGAGTGGCATCCCGCAGGGGTCTGTGCTGGGACCTCAAGTTTTAACCATTTTTATCAATGATTTAGAGGAGGGGAGTGATGGCATGGTAGCTAAATTTGCAGATGACACAAAGGTAGGTAGGAAAGTATGTTGTGAAGAGGACATAAGCAGGTTTCAGACTGATATAGATAGGTTGAGTGAGTGGACAAAAATCTGTCAGATGGAGTATAACGTGGGAAAATGTGAAGTTGTTCACTTTGGCAGGAATAAAAAAAAGCAGAGTATTACTTAAACGGAGAACGACTGAAGAATTCCAAGGTGCAGAGGGATCTAGGTGTTCTAGTATATGAGTCACAAAAAGTTAGTATGCAGGTAACAGCAAGTAATAAAGGTGGCCAATGGAATGCTATCCTTTATTATGAGAGGAATTGAAAATAAATGTAAGGATGTTATGCTTCAATTATACAGGGCACTGGTGAGACTACATCTTGAATACCATGTGCAGTTTTGGTCTCCTTATTTAAAGGAAGGATGTGAATGTGTTGGAGGCGGTTCAGAGGAGGTTTATTAGATTGTTACCTAGAATGAGCGAGTTATCTTACGAGGAAAGGCTGAACAAACTGGGTTTGTTTTCACTGGAGTTTAGAAGAGTGAGGGGAGACTTGATTGAAGTATATAAGATCCTGAATGGACTTGACAAGGTGGATGTGGAAAGGATGTTTCCTCTTGTGGGTGAGTCTGGAATGAGAGGGCACTGTTTTAAAATTAGGTGTTGCCCTTTTAGGACAGAGACAAGGAGAATTTTTTTTCCTGAGGGTTGTGCAACTTTGGAACTCTCTGCCTCAGATGGTGGTGGAGGCAGAGGTAGATTGATTCTTGTTAAGCAAGGGAATCAAAGATTATTGGGGTGTTTGGAATTCACGACACAAACAGATCTGCAATGATCTTATTTAATGGTAGACCAGGCTAGAGGGGCCAAATGGCCTACTTCTGCTCCTACTTCATTTGTTCAGATTCTTAAGCAATTTCCCAATGTCACTTTTCAACCCTCTTTTTATTTAAATTTTAGCGGTGGCAAACAAATTCTCATTCTTCTCCCTTCCTTCCACTTTTAAGACTCCCTTTTCTCCCCCTCCCCTAGGTTTCTTGAATCTGAAAGATTCTGTGCTGTTCTAGCCAGGGACCACCATTTCCAACGCTCACTTATTCTTGCAGATTTGCCATTTATCTTTCGTCGATCTCAAAGTTACCAACCACTTACCTTTCTGAGATTCATGAAGTTGTGTTGTCTCTTGGTGATCCCAACCCAAGGCATTCTTGTCCTGTCGATCTGTCTGGACGCCAAACTTTCCACCAAAACCTTTGACGTAATCTAATGAAAACAAGTGCTGTCAATTGGTTTGGAAGTGAATAGTGGGATAATACCAAAGTGCACACAAAGCACAAAATCTACTGAAAGAGGACGACGACTGGGGGATAATGGATTGGCATCTGAGCTTTCAAATCAATCCCAGACAAATAGCATGAAAGCTCCCCATACTAACTCTCTTTGTAAAACGAGTTGACAGTCCAACTCAGCTCCAAGTGGCATTGGGTCCACAATACAAAATATAAATTGAGCAAGTAACAATGTCATTCAGAGAACAAAAGAAGCAGGAGTAGGCCATTCAAACCTATTCTGCCATTCAGTTAAATTATGGCTGATCTGTATCTGCCTGCCTCTGTTCCTTAATCTTTGGCCTTCATTGCAAGGAGGATGGAAGCCAAAAGGAGGGAAGTCTTGCTACAACTGTACAGGGCATTGGTGAGACCAAACCTAGAGTACTGCATACAGTTTTTGATCTCCTTATTGGAGGCAGTTAAGAGAAGGTTCACTAGGTTGATTCTCAGGAAGAGAAGGTTGACTTATGAGGAAAGGTTGAGCAGGTTGAGCCGATGTTCATTGGCATTTAGAAAGGAGATGGTTGTGGCTGTTGCAGGTCAATCATCTCAGCTCCAGGACATCACTGCAGGGGTTCCTCAGGGCAGTGTCCGAGACGCAATCATCTTCATAAGATAAGAACTAGGAGCAGGAGTAGGCAATTCAGCCCCTCAAGCCTGCCCCGCCATTCAATACCATCATGGCTGATCAGCTGCTTTATCAATGACCTTCCTTCAATCATAAGGCGAGAAATGGGGATGTTTGCACCATGTTCAGCACCATTCGCAACTCCTCAGATAATGAAGCAAGACCTGGAAAATATCCAGGCTTGGGCTGATAAGTGGTAACATTCGTGTCACACAATGTCAGGCAATGACCATCTCCAACAAGAGAGAATCTAATCACCTCCCCTTGACATTCAATGGCATTACGATTGCTGAATCCCCCACCATCAACATCCTGAGGGTTACCATTGACCAGAAACTGAACTGGAGTAGCCATATAAATACCGTGGCTCGAAGAGCAGGTCAGAGGCTAGGAATCCTGCACTGAGTAACTCACCTCCCGACTCCCCAGAGCCTGTCCACCATCCACAAGACACAAGTCAGGAGCGTGATGGAGGACTCCCCACTTAACTGGATGGATGCAACTCCAACACTCAAGAAGCTTGACACCATCCAGGACAAAGCAGCTCACTTGATTGTTTGTTGATGGGGTGCCATTCACTCCCTCCACCAACACAGTGGAAGCAGTGTACACCATCTACATGATGCACTGCAGCAACACACCAAGGCTCCTCCGACAGCACCTTCCAAACCTGCAACCTCCACTACCTCGAAGGACAAGGGTAGCAGTTGCATGGGAACACCACCTGCAAGTTCTCCAAGCCACACACCATCCTGACTTGGAACTACATTATCATTCCTTCACTGTCGCTGGGTCAAAATCCTGGAACTCACTTCCTAACAGCACTGTGGGTGTACCTACCCCACATGGACTGCAGCCGTTCAAGAAGGCAGCTCACCACAACCTTCTCAAAGGCAATTAGGGATGGGCAATAAATGCTGTCCTAGACTGTGATACCCACATCCCATGAAAGAATTTAAAAAAAAATCTGATTGACCTGTCCAAGGACGGGTTGCATCGAAACTGGAGGGGGACCAATATCCTGCGGGGAGGTTTGCTAGTACTACTCAGGAGGGTTTAAACTAGTCTTGCAGGGGGGGAGGAACCCAAAGTAGTAGTCTCTCAGATGAGATATAGTTGAGGCAAACGTAGAGGTTAAAGCAAGCAGGCCCAGTAGGCAGGCCGGGCAGGGGCAGGACAGGGAGCGTGGAAGGTCTGGTAGGCTAAACTGCATTTACTTTAATGCAAGAAGCCTTACCAGGTAAGGCAGATGAACACAGAGCATGGATCGGTACATGGGATTGTGATATTATAGCTATTACGGAAACGTGGTTGAGGGATGGGCAGGACTGGCAGCTCAATGTTCCGGGATACCAATGCTTCCAGCGTGACAGAGGTGGAAGTAAGAGAGGAGGGGGGAGTTGCACTATTGATTAGGGAGGACATCACGGCAGTACTTAGAGAGGATATCCTGGGGGGAAATGTTCAGCGAGGCCATATGGGTAGAACTTAGAAATAAGAAAGGGGTGATCACTTTGATGGGATTATACTATAGGCCCCCAATAGTCAGAGGGAAGTGGAGGAACATATATGTAGGGAAATCAGATAGGTGTAGGAATTATAGGGTTGTAATAGTAGGTGATTTAAACTTCCCTAATATTGACTGGGACTGCCTTAGTGCTAAGGGATCGAACAAAGAACAGTACAGCACAGGAACAGGCCATTTGGCCCTCCAAGCCTGCGCCGATCTTAATGCCTGCCGAAACTAACACCTTCTGCACATCCGGGGACCGTATCCCTCCATTCCCATCCTATTCATGTATTTGTCAAGATGCCTCTTAAACGTCATTATCGTACCTGCTTCCACCACCTCCCCCGGCAGCAAGTTCCAGGCACTCACCACCCTCTGTGTAAAGAACTTGCCTCGCACATCCCCTCTAAACTTTGCCCCTCTCACCTTAAACCTACGTCCCCTAGTAACTGACTCTTCCACCCTGGGAAAAAGCTTCTGACTATCCACTCTGTCCATGCCGCTCATAACTTTGTAAACCTCTATCATGTCGCCCCTCCAACTCCGTCGTTCCAATGAAAACAATCCGACTTTATCCAACCTCTCCTCATAGCCAATGCCCTCCAGACCAGGCAACATCCTGGTAAACCCTCTTCTGTACCCTCTCCAAAGCCTCCACGTCCTTCTGGTAGTGTGGCAACCAGAATTGCACGCAATATTCTAAGTGTGGCCTAGCTAAAGTTCTGTACAGCTGCAGCATGACTTGCCAATTTTTATACTCTATGCCCCGACCGATGAAGGCAAGCATGCCGTATGCCTTCTTGACTACCTTATCCACCTGCGTTGCCACTTTGTGACCTGTAGACCTGTACGCCCAGATCTCTCTGCCTGTCAATGCTCCCAAGGGTTCTGCCATTTACTGTATACTTCCCACCTGCATTAGATCTTCCAAAATGCATTACCTCACATTTGTCCAGATTACACTCCATCTGCCATTTCTCCACCCAAGTCTCCAACCGATCTATATCCTGCTGTATTCTCTGACAATCCTCATCACTATCCGCAACTCCGCCAACCTTTGTGTCGTCTGCAAACTTACTAATCAGACCAGCTACATTTTCCTCCAAATCATTTATATATACTACAAAGAGCAAAGGTCCCAGCACTGATCCCTGCGGAACACCACTAGTCACAGCCCTCCATTCAGAAAAGCACCCTTCCACTGCTACCCTCTGTCTTCTGACAGAGCCAGTTCTGTATCCATCTTGCCAGCTCATCTCTGATCCCGTGTGACTTCACCTTCTGTACCAGTCTGCCATGAGGGACCTTGTCAAAGACTTTACTGAAGTCCATATAGATAACATCCACTGCCCTTCCATCAATCATCTTTGTCACTTCCTCAAAAAACTCAATCAAATTAGTGAGACACGACCTCCCCTTCACAAAACCATGCTGCCTCTCGCTAATAAGTTTATTTGTTTCCAAATGGGAGTAAATCCTGTCCCGAAGAATCCTCTCTAATAATTTCCCTACCACTGATCTAAGGCTCACCGGCCTATAATTTCCTGGATTATCCTTGCTACCCTTCTTAAACAAAGGAACAACATTGGCTATTCTCCAGTCCTCTGGGACCTCACCTGTAGCCAATGAGGATGCAAAGATTTCTGTCAAGGCCCCAGCAATTTCTTCCCTTGCCTCCCTCAGTATTCTGGGGAAGGATCAGATGGGGAATAATTTGTTAAGTATGTCCAGGATAGTTTTCTGAAGCAGAAAGTAGATGGCCCTACTAGAGAAGGGGCTACACTCGACCTCCTCTTAGAAAATGAGGATGGGCAGGTGGTTGATGTGTCAGTGGGGGAGCACTTTGGGACCAGTGACCATAACTCTATTAGCTTCAAGTTAGTTATGGTACCTGGTTATCAGGTTGAAGTCCTAAATTGGGGAAGGCTAATTTTGATGGCATCAGACAGGAACTCTCAAATGTTGAATGGGAGAGGCTGTCTACGGGTAAAAAGGGATGTCAGGCAAGTGGGAGGCTTTTAAAAGTGAGATAAGAAGAGTTCAGGGCCAGCATGTTCCCGTTAGATGGAAGGGCAAGGCTGGCAAGTTTAGGGAACCTTGGTTAACGAGGGATATTGAGGGTCTGGTCAGGACAAAGGAGGCGGCATATGTCAGGTATAGGCAGCTGGGATCAAGTGAGTCCCTCGAGGAGTATAGGGGATGTAGGAGTACACTTGAGGAAATTAGGAGGGCGAAAAGGGGCCATGAGATTTCCCTGGCAGATAAGATAAAGGAGAATCCTAAAAGATTCTGTAAGTATATTAAGAGTAAAAGGGTAGCTAGGCAGAGAGTAGGTCCCCTTATGGATGTGTGGCAATCTATGCGTGGAGCGACGGGAAATGGGCGAGGTATTAAATGAATATTTCTCTTCCGTATTTACTGTGGAGGTGGTCATGGAAGCCCGTGAGTTCAAGGGAGGGAACAGCGATATCCTGGAGCATATCAACATTACAAAGGAGGTGGTATTGGAGATCTTGAAGCGCAATAAGGTGGATAAATCCCCAGGACCTGACCAGGTGTATCCTAGGATGCTATGGGAAGCAAGGGAGGAGATTGCTGGGGCCCTGGAAGAGATTTTTGTATCGTTAGCCACAGATGAGGTTTAAGACTGGAGGATAGCTAATGTTGTGCCTTTATTTAAGAAGGGCAGCAGGGATAAGCCAGGGAACTATAGGCCGGTGAGCCTTACATCAGTGGTGGGAAAGTTATTGGAAGGGATTCTGAGAGACAGGATTTATATGCATTTGGAAAGGCATGTTCTGATTAGGGATAGTCAGCATGGATTTGTGCATGGGAAATCATGTCTCACGAATTTGATTGAGTTTTTCAAGGAGGTGACCAAGAAGATTGACGAGGGCAGGGCGATGGACGTTGTCTACATGGACTTTAGCAAGGCCTTTGACAAGGTCCCACATGGTAGGCTGGTCCAGAAGGTTCAAAAACCATGGGATCCAGGGTGAGCTAGCAAATTGTATACAAAATTGGCTTGGTGATAGGAGGCAGAGGGTGGTAGTGGAGGGTTATTTTTCAGATTGGAGGCCAGTGACCAGTGGTGTGCCGCAGGGATCGGTGCTGGGCCCTCTGTTTGTCATATATATTAATGACCTGGATGTGAATGTAAGGGGCATGATTAGTAAGTTTGCAGATGACACCAAAATTGGTGGTATAGTGGCCAGTGAAGAAGATTGTCTAAGGTTACAACAGGATATAGATCAACTGGGAAAGTGGGCAAGGGCATGGCAAATGGAATTTAATGCAGACAAGTGTGAAGTGATGCATTTTGGGAAGTTAAACCAGAGCAGGACATATACAGTGAATGGCAGGGCCCTGGGGAGTGTTGTTGAGCAGAGACACCTTGGGGTGCAAGCACATAGTTCCCTGAAAGTGGCAGCACATGTAGACAGGGTGGTGAAGTAAGCGGATGGCATGCTTGCCTTCATCAGCCGAGGCACTGAGTACAAGAGTTAGGACGTCATGTTACAGTTGTACATAACGTTGGTTAGGCCGCATTTGGAGTACTGTGTGCAGTTTTGGTTGCCGCACTACAGGAAAGAAGTGATTAAGCTAGAGAGGGTGCAGAAAAGATTCACAAGGATGTTGCCTGGTTTGGAGGGCTTGAGTTATAAAGAAAGATTGGATAGGCTGGGTCTGTTTTCCCTGGAGCGAAGGAGGCTGAGAGGGGACATGATAGAGGTATATAAAATTATGAGAGGCATAGATAGGGTAGATAGCCAGAGTCTGTTTCCCATGGTAGGGGTGACTAAAATTAGAGGTCATAGATTTAAGGTGAGAGGGAGGAGCTTTAAAGGGGTAAGTTTCTCACACAAAGAATAGTGGGTATCTGGAATGAGCTGCCAGAGGAGGTGGTGGAGGCAGGAACAGTAGCGACATTTAAGAGGCATCTGGACAGGTACTTGAATGAGTAAGGAATAGAGGGATATGGAATGTAATGCAGGCAGGTGGGATTAGTATAGATCGGCATTATGGTCGACATGGACGCGGTGGGCCGAAGGGCCTGTTTTTATGCTGTACGACTCTATGACTATGAAACATAAGATTCTGAAGGGGCTTAACAGGGTAGATGCTAACAGGATGTTTCCCCTCATGGGGGAATTTGGAACTGGGGGGCAGAGTTTCAAAATAAGGGTCTCCCTTTAAGATGGTGAAGAGAAGGAATTTCTTCTCAGAGTGTTCTCAACCTTTGAAATTCTCTACCCCAGAGAGCAGTGGAGGCTGGGTCATTGAATATATTCAAGGCTTAGTTGGACAGATTTTTGAACTACAAGGGAGTTTATTTGGGCGGGGAGGAAAATACGCAGAAAAGTGGAGTTCAGGCCACGATCAGATCAGCTATGTGCTTATTGAATGGCAGAGCAGGCTCGAGGAGCCAAATGGCCTACTCCTGCTCTTATTTCTTATGAAATTATGTAACCTTTAATACTCTGGCCCAACAAAAATCTATCAATCTCAGTTTTTAAATTTTCCAAGAGATCATAGGGTTGGGAAATAGAAATGTGACACGAGTTGGTTTAAAGCAGGGTGCTGATACAAAGTAAAAAAAGGTGCCATGTCCTGCACCTTGTCTGAGCTACATTATACTTCATTTGATGCTGGCAGCGTGAAACAGGAAGCTGGCAGTGATCCGTGACTGACATCCCTTACCTGGATAAGCACAAAAGAATACGCCAGACTCAAGTGCTCAAGTTTCCCCATACACCTCACGTTAAAACCTGCCACTAATAAATGGATGAGGCAACCACCTTCTCAGCTAACACAGTAACTCGGTGCACCATTCTTGACATTCCTCACAATCTATGCAGATAGTCAATACACACTGGGAGCGCTGGCAATTTAGGTTGCAATAAGCAAACCACCGCATTATCAAATCCAGCTGCATTGTCGAGTCTTAAGTGAAACTGATGTAACCAACCTTTTTGTGATTCATGCTTTTCGGTTTTTCCTTGGTATTCAAAGCCAACAGCACTTTTGTCCACTTTATCCTTTTCTACTCCGTACTTGCCACCAAATCCTTTGGAATAATCTACAGCAAAACAAATCATTTTCTTAAAATAAAGCTGAGGAATTTTACTCAATAGAACCTTCCAAACTGCAGATAGGCAAAAGCCAATTTGGTGCATCAGAGCAGTATCAATCTTCGTATAATTGTGCAACCACAATTAAACACAAGAAGTTACCTGACTAATCCCTCTGCTCAAGAATGGTGTCCCATCAACAGCTAAAGACAGTGGGCTGAATTTTATCAGCACACGCTCCATGGCAGCACACGGTGAAGTCAGCGGCCTTCCGACACGGAAGCGCCACTGCAGAGCCCCTGTGATATTACGGGCGGGGGCTCATTTAAATGGAGGGGGCGGAGTAGCCACCCCCGATGACAGAGAGGGGGCGGCTGCCGTGTTCCCAGCAACTGCGCAGGCACCAGTGCCATTTTTAAAGGGTTTCCAGCCCTTTAGGAGAAAATTTAAATTTTTTTTTAAAAAGGTGCCAGTTCTGTGAAAATTTAAATAAAGATTTGTCCACACCTGCAATCCCCTCTTCCAACCCCCAATATGAATAAGTTGTTAGTTTTCTGGCCTATCCGCACCCCCCCCAAAAAAATTAGTTATGTTACGACCTTTCCCCCCCGCTGAACTTTATTCCCTTTGACCCTAAACTCCTTCCCACCATCCCCACACCCAATGAAAAGAATTTTTTTCCCACCTCTCCCCCAACAACCTGATATGACTCCTTCCCCCCCACCTGTGTCACGCTTTCGAGTTCCAAAGGTGCGCAAGTTGCGGCCGGTAGCCGTAAAATCGGCGTGGGTCTGCCAGCAGCTGGAGCCAAGTTCATTTGCATGTTTATTACCCTCATTTAAATATTTTAATGAAGGCCGCACGCCAAGCGTTGGGAGGGCCGCACCGAGGCCTCGCTGCTGCAGTTAATATCCGGCGGGGCCTTCTCAGCCTTGTGGTCATGGCAGGCCTCTCTGCTAACATTTTACAGGTCTCCCCACCACGACCCTTGGCGTCAAGGGGCTGGTAAAATCCAGCCCAGTGTCTTATAAAGGCTGATTAATACAAGCTATGTCTGCACTCCCGTTTGCTAACTCAATTTAAATTCACAAAATGCAGCACGGCATCACAATGGAAATAAGTAATTCAGAAGGTTTTAAAAAAAGGAGTTGGGTGGGAGGGGGTGGAGAAGAGAGTGGAAGAAGGGAGAAAGAATGGCAGAGAGAAATTTAAGCCAGGAAAAAAAAAAGAGTTTCCTACAAGTGCTTTCAGTTAAATATTCTGAACTGCCAAGATCCAGATATGCACTATTCTATTTTTGTTTCATTGTACCCTACTCAGACACAAATCTGCCACAAAATCATTTTAAAATGGAAAAATAACATGTTAAGCAGTTAGTTCTTCTTTAGTTAACAAAATGCAGCATTCTCAGCAGAACTAGGCACTACAGGTAATCTAACCAGCAACTGGAAAAGCTTTACAAGAATATGGGACAATGAAAAGATTGCATCCCCTCTTATTAAGCAGCCAAATGACGTCAAGACTGCTACACTAACAACTATTATAGGCAGAGAGGTATTGGAAGGCAGTTCGAGACAAATGACAAATCCAATAGATGCTGTTCTTAGCATTATGCAGCAACTTGGTGATGAGACACCAACTATGAATGGTATATACTCAATTGTGATAATGGTTCCACAACTTAGTATAAACAGACAAAATAATCACTGATACAGAGGACAAACTGCCAGAAATACCAAAACAGATACTGAAAGCTAGAGTTGACATGTGTAAGGCTAGTAAATCAATGGTAAAGCAGCCCAGGAAGAAGTGCAACATATAGTGTTGATAAAGGAGAAAGCGGCTCCACGTATGAAGGCATAATAGACTCACGACTCAGATCAGAACATGTGGAGTTAGGGCACAAGTAACAGAAAGGATAGCAAGCTGGCCGCAAAACAGGAAAGAGTGTAGCTACGTACTCAGATTGGCAAATGGTGGGAAGTATTGTTCCACAAGGATCGCTGCTGGGAACGACTGTTGTTCACCATTTATATAAATGACTGAACTCAGGAAACGGAAGTGCCATTTTAAAATTTACTGATGACACCAAATTCAGGGATATAGTTAATACAAAAGGAGGACTGCAACAATATACAGGAAGACATTAATAAACTTGCAGAATGAACATGCAATTGACAAATTAACTTCAATACAGCTAAGTGCGAGACAACACATTTTAGAAGGAAGGACGTCACATAGCCCTTGGAAAATAAGTGTCCAAATAGGTACAGAAACAGAGGGAGCTGCAATTACAGATCAACAGATCACTAAAAAGTGACAGATTAATAAAGGCCATTAACAAAGCACTGGGTTTTATGTCTAGAGGGAAAGAATTAGAAAGCAGAGAAATTATGCGAAACTTGTACAGAACTTTGGTTAGATTCCACTTGGAGTACAATGAACAGTTCTGGTCTGCATAATATAAAAAAAACAGAGGGGCACTGGAGAAGGTGCAAAGATTTACCAGATGATACAAGAACTAAGAGGTTATGATTGATGAAGGAAGAGCAGTGGATGTTATCTATATGGACTTCAGTAAAGCCTTTGACAAGGTCCCTCATGGCAGACTGCTACAAAAGGTGAAGTCACACAGGATCAGAGGGGAGCTGGCAAGATGGATACAGAACTGGCTCGGTCATAGAAGACAGAGGGTAGCAGTGGAAGGGTACTTTTCTGAATGGAGGGATTTGACTAGTGGTGTTCCGCAGGAATCAGTGCTGGGACCTTTGCTCTTTGTAGCATACATAAATGATTGAGGAAAATGTAGCTGGTCTGATTAGTAAGTTTGCAGACGACACAAAGGTTGGTGGTGTTGCAGACAGTGATGAGGATTGTCAGAGGATACAGCAGGATTTAGATTGGTTGGAGACTTGGGCGGAGAAATGGCAGATGGAGTATAATCTGGACAAATGTGAGGTAATGCATTTTGGAAGGTCTAATGTAGGTGGGAAGTATACAGTAAATGGCAGAACCATTAGGAGTATTGACAGGCAGAGAGATCTGGGCCTAAAAATGGCAACGCAGGTGGATAAGGTAGTCAAGAAGGCATACGGCATGCTTGCCTTCATCGGTCGGGGCATAGAGTATAAAAATTGGCAAGTCATACTGCAGCTGTACAGAACCTTAGTTAGGCCACACTTAGAATATTGCGTGCAATTCTGGTCGCCACACTACCAGAAGGACATGGAGGCTTTGGAGAGGGTACAGAAGAGGTTTACCAGGATGTTGCCTGGTCTGGAGGGCATTAGCTATGAGGAGAGGTTGGATAAACTTGGATTGTTTACACTGGAACGACGGAGGTGGAGGGGCGACATGATAGAGGTTTACAAAGTTATGAGCGGCATGGACAGAGTGGATAGTCAGAAGTTTTTTTCCCAGGGTGGAAGAATCAGTTACTAGGGGACATAGGTTTAAGGTGAGAGGGGCAAAGTTTAGAGGGGATGTGCGAGGCAAGTTCTTTACACAGAGGGTGGTGAGTGCCTGGAACTTGCTGCCAGGGGAGGTGGTGGAAGCAGGTACGATAATGACGTTTAAGAGGCATCTTGACAAATACATGAATAGGATGGGAATAGAGGGATACGGACCCCGAAAGTGCAGAAGGTTTTAGTTTAGGCAGGCATCAAGATCGGCGCAGACTTGGAGGGCCGAATGGCCCGTTCCTATGCTGTGCTGTTCTTCCCAACAGGAAACATTAAACAGGCGGGGAACTCTTTTCTCAAGAGAAGACTGAGGGGTGACTTAAATCAAGGTCTTCAAGTTTATGAAGGGTTTGATAAGGGTAGACATAAAAGGGGTTTTCATTTGTGGGGGAGGCCAAAACTAGGGGCCAGAAATACAAGATATCTATTAATAGATCAATACAGAATTCAGGAGAAACTTCTTTTCTCAGAGACTGGTTAGAATATAGACCTCACTAGCAAAGGGGGTAGTTGAGGCAAATAATAAATGCATTTAAGGGGAGGCTCATGAAGGAGAAAGAAACAGAAGGATATGTTGATGGAGTTAGATTTAGAGGGGCGAGAGTGAGGTTCTTGTGGATCCTTTGGGCCGAATGGCCTGTTTCTGAGCTCGAAGTACTTTATAAGCTCTAAGAAATTGTCGAAAGCTTGCAAAGTACACTGTAAATACTGTGGAATACATCATGTCAAAAGAAAGAGGCTTGCTCAGCTTACAGTCCAAAAGGGAAATGCGTTACGGATGCAGGAACATTTCTCAACCAAGTACCTACAGTCTAGAAATCAGATCCAGACACACAGCAGCTTACACAGAGCTGTAGACAGAGCTAATGATGACACAGACAAAGATTGCATTACCTCGTCGGAAGTTGTTGGATTCGTAACCAAATAAAATGCCAATATGCTGAACAAGCAGCACGTCAGGATTCAGCTATTTCTAGTATTACAGTAAATATTCCACCTCAGTAGAACACGGTTTGATAATTCAAGTGAGTAAGCACTTTGGAATGCTAACACTTCACTTCAAACAAAGCAGAAATTTAGCCACTGGAGAAAAGCATCATCAGTTCTAAAGTGGACATAGACCGTTTTTAGTAGTGGAAGCCATTCAACATAGGCAAATTTGTGAGGGTGAATGGAAGGTACAACGTGATGCCCTGTGGCCAAGTACCAAGGTAACTTTCAAGTCAAGAAGTTTAACCACCAAATACTCTGCAGCAGACTGGGTGCTATTTGTTTGAAACAGATGGAATAAATTCTCACACAGAATCTTACAAACAAAAGGAGGCAGCCATTCGGCCCATCAGGCCTGTGCTGGCACCTTGAACGAGCTGTCCAATTAGTCCCACTCCCCTGCCTCTTAGAAACATAGAAAAATAGGAGCTGCAGTAGGCCATTCGGCCCTTCAAGCCTGAACCGCCATTCAATACGATCATGACTGATCATCCAAACTCAGTACCCTATTCCCACTTTCTCCCCGTATTCCTTGATCCCTTTAGCCCCAAGAACTATATCTAACTCTTTCTTGAATATATTTAATGATTTGGCCTCAACTGCTTTCTGTGGTAGAGAATTCCACAGGTTCACCACTCTCTGGGTGAAGAAACCCCTCCTCATCTCAGTCCTAAATGGCTTACCCCATATTCTTAGACTGTGATCCTTGGTCCTGGACTCCCCTACCTGCCTACAGTGAGTGGGGGTATAGTGAGTTGGGTACACTGTACTCATCCTTCCTGCATCTAGTCTGTCTAGTCCTGTTAGAATTTTGTAGCTTTCTATGAGATCCCCTCTCATTCTTCTAAACTCTAGTGAATACAAGCCTAATCGACCCAATCTCTCTTTATACGTCAGTCCTGCCATCCCAGGATGGAGTCTGATGAACCTTCACTGCACTCCCTCCATAGTAAGAGCATCCTTCCTCAGATAAGACGACCAAAACGGCACACAATACTCCACAGTCTTGAAAATCTCCCCCCTTCAAGTATTTATCCAATTCCCTTTGAAAGTTGTTAATGAATCTGCTTCCACCACCCTTTCAGACAGTGCATTCCGATCGTAACAATGCATTCGAAAGATTATACCAATTTCTTTGGTATGCACAATCTGTCTGATTAAAAAGGGAAAAAATAAGTTGTAACTAAGATCAGACCTTATTTTGCAAGCCAGTGTATCCCAAATGAGCCTATAAACAGACAATGAAGCATTGTTTAACTCAAGTGAATTCCAACAGTTGCACAACATACAAATTCAGTATCAGCTGATCAAGATATGCACTGTCAAACAGCAACGCAGAGAACTCAAGATTGCAAAGACACTCCTGGAAAAACATAGCAGGCCGGCAAAGACATTAGTCCTGCCCTTAAACCAATCACGATACTAGATACCTCACCAGTTCAGAGACTATTCATCAAGCAAAGCAAGACACTCATTCTGACAACAAGCTGACTTGTGAAACAGAGACTAGTAAGTGACATGGAACTGAAGCCACCCCTCAAATGTTAACAGGTCTGGCTAAAAACAGTGAAGTGATATTAGAACAAAGAAAATTACAGCACAGGAACAGGCCCTTCGGCCCTCCAAGCCTGCGCCGATCCAGATCCTCTATCTAAACATGTCGCCTATTTTCTAAGGGTCTGTATCTCTTTACTTCCTGCCCGTTCATATATCTGTCTAGATACATCTTAAACGATGTGCCCGCATCTACCACCTCCGCTGGCAACGCGTTCCAGGCACCCACCACCCTCTGCGTAAAGAACTTTCCATGCATCAACCCCCTAAACTTTTCCCCTTTCACTTTGAACTCGTGTCCCCTAGTAATTGAATCCCCCACTCTGGGAAAAAGCCTCTTGCTATCCACCCTGTCTATACCTCTCATGATTTTGTACACCTCAATCAGGTCCCCCCTCAACCTTCGTCTTTCTAATGAAAATAATCCTAATCTACTCAACCTCTCTTCATAGCTAGCGCCCTCCATACCAGGCAACATCCTGGTGAACCTCCTCTGCACCCTCTCCAAAGCATCTACATCCTTTTGGTAATGTGGCGACCAGAACTGCACGCAGTATTCCAAATGTGGCCGAACCAAGGTCCTATACAACTGTAACATGACCTGCCAACTCTTGTACTCAATATCCCGTCTGATGAAGGAAAGCATGCCGTATGCCTTCTTGACCACTCTATTGACCTGCGTTGCCACCTTCAGGGAACAATGGACCTGAACACCCAAATCTCTCTGTACATCAATTTTCCCCAGGACTTTTCCATTTACTGTATAGTTCACTCTTGAATTGGATCTTCCAAAATGCATCACCTTGCATTTGCCCTGATTGAACTCCATCTGCCATTTCTCTGCCCAACTCTCCAATCTATCTATATTCTGCTGTATTCTCTGACAGTCCCCTTCACTATCTGCTTCTCCACCAATCTTAGTGTCATCTGCAAACTTGCTAATCAGACCACCTATACTTTCCTCCAAATTATTTATGTATATCACAAACAACAGTGGTCCCAGCACGGATCCCTGTGGAACACCACTGGTCACACGTCTCCATTTTGAGAAACTCCCTTCCACTGCTACTCTCTGTCTCCTATTGCCCAGCCAGTTCTTTATCCATCTAGCTAGTACACCCTGGACCCCATGCGACTTCACTTTCTCCATCAGCCTACCATGGGGAACCTTATCAAATGCCTTACTGAAGTCCATGTATATGACATCGACAGCCCTTCCCTCATCAATCAACTTTGTCACTTCCTCAAAGAATTCTATTAAGTTGGTAAGACATGACCTTCCCTGCACAAAACCATGTTGCCTATCACTGATAAGCCCATTTTCTTCCAAAT
Source organism: Heterodontus francisci (assembly GCF_036365525.1). Classification (NCBI taxonomy): domain Eukaryota; kingdom Metazoa; phylum Chordata; class Chondrichthyes; order Heterodontiformes; family Heterodontidae; genus Heterodontus; species Heterodontus francisci. The sequence goes on along the minus strand of NC_090384.1, from coordinate 93,936,482 downwards.
GGGAATAGATCCTATCCCTCAGTATCCTCAGTATATTGCCTGATAACCTCAAAAGTAGTCGCCAGAATACAGCAGGAGTGTGACAGGAAGTATCAGATTCGATGATTGAAGGATTAAAGATAGGAAGGTGATTCATAAGGAACTGGAAAGACCTGCAGAAAGCAGTCTCATCATTTGTGGAGATACCAGAAAGTCTAGTTGTACAGCGAGATTAACATAGGTGGAACTACCTAGTCACTCCACAGGGAACAAACTATTGCCACAATAGAAGCTCAGTGCTGGTAACCAATAAAGTAGGAAGAAAACACAATATTGAATCCGCTGATAGAAAAGAGTTTCTTCCGACTACAAAATGCATAAGGAGTGATAAAGGTCATGTAAAAACCACATAATAATGATTTTATCCATCAGTATCTTGGGTTTACTAATGTCATTGGAACTGATGAACTTAAATCAATATTTTATCATTGTTGAATCATTTAAACATTTCTTTTCAGAAATCAATATTGGTGTAAGTTTGTATCAATAGTTAAATACACTAAGTTCCCCGACTGTTCCCTTTGACCTGGAAACGTTTGCATGATTGGAAGCTGAAGACAATGGACTAAAAAGACTGATGGATACAAACTCATTTTGAATTTCCGCAGTCTTTTCCAGTCAATGACTGAAACCTGGGAATGGTTAAGTAATTGGCTGAAAGGTGGAAAACAGCAGGTAGTTGTTAGAGTGCCGTTTCTAATAAACATCAGTGACATGGAATCAGAAACTCAATGCACACTGGGCATGGTGGAATTGAAGAATGAAGGTCAGAAATTAATAGGAGGAGGAGTTAAACAAGACATGTGATTAGGAGGAGCAATGGCATGTGAAATATACTGCACATAGAAAGGGAAAATGGGGGACATGCACTCTATGAATGGTGTTGAATTAGCCAAGGATGAACTTGGAAACAACCTTAAACATTAGCAAACTCAACAGGAGTCACTAACTTTTGGCAACAGTAGAAGATGCATGACAGTAGATCGACAGCCTGTTATACACTTTTCCAAATTCAATTCCCAGTTCCTCCACATAATGAAGTGTCATGAATTCTTATATATGCAAATCAAAGGTTTCTTAGAGTGCATTTATACTGCAACTTTAACATTGAATCAATACTGTCACAAGGTTCTTGCAGTGTAAATCTAGAACCTGGGCCTGCCCTGCCTCCAAAGCAAAGGGAAATTCCATGGATACAGGAAATCTGAAATAAAAACAGAAAATGCTGGAAACATTCAGCAGATCAGGTAGCATCTGTGGAGAAAGAAAGAGTTAATGTTTTGAGGTCAATGACTTTTGTCAAACAACTGTATGGACTGGAAAGTCCATGGAATCTTGTTCCACTGCATTCCAGAGAGTTAGGTTGGGTTCCGCCTCTGGATTTGCAATGCAGAACTCTGCCATCAGTTTAACAGGCACCACCTGGTCATGTCAATGTTGCCTTGGTTTACAAAATCGTTAAATTATGCAACACAGTCTCAACCCAGAATCTGAATATTTCTTGGAACTGAAAAGCTTCCAAGGGATTTGCAACCTGTCAAGATTTCCCAAGTTCACGAAGGAATTTCACAAACAAAACAGGTGGAGCCAACCACCTGGAGTTTCAGCAGATTGTGAAAGGAAACGCTTAGGGTGCAGAGAGAAAACAAATCAAGTTTGAAGCAGATCCCCGAGGTGACCCACACAGTTACAAAGTGCATCAGTGCACCAAATTAAAAACCACATTCTCTCCCCACCCCACTCCTCCTTTACCTCTTGGAGGGGGAAGAGAAACCAATAGAAAAGCAAACATGACAAACCTCTCTGGGACTCGTGGACCTCAGGTTTGCTCTGGTAATCGAAGCCGAGGGCGCTCTTGTCCACTCGATCTGCTTGCACTCCATACTTCCCCCCAAAACCAGTACTGTAGTCTGAATAATTCAAGATAGCAAAAGCATCAAATGCAGCATGCAACAACTTTGATTGCAGCAGAAATGCAAAGGCCCCATGATTTAGCAACCATAAGCAGTCCAGTTATGAAGCAGTACCAGAGAAAACAACTGTGTTTTATTCACATATAGGAGACTATCACCACATAACATAATATGCGAGGGGTGAGCTATAATAGTCTTGATGCACACACCTGGAAAAAAAAAAAACTGGTGGAAGGCACCTCCATAGTGGTGCATTGAACTGAAGGTTTGCTGCAAAAATGCTTTCCTGGAGATTCAAATTTGCCTCTTGCTTTTAAGTTTACTCTAGGGGCCACCAGGAAAGCAGTAACATTTCTGATAAAATCAGGAGACAAGGGCAACAGATCAAGAAATATCATTTTAAACAGTGCACAATTAATGAGAGCTACTTCCAGAACATTCATGGTATAGTTTTATCCTTCGTTCTGACTAAATAAGATGCTCATTTGGTAACTAATTTTCAACAAAAAAAAAATCAAAATTGAGTTAGAGTTGGAAGGGATTAATTAAAATGGGTAGGGCTGCTACCCATTAAATAATCTGGTAGTGGTTCATTGGAAAATTCCATAAAACACCAAGTGCAAAGACACAGAGTTGACTCAAGGTGAGTTACATGTGGAAAAATAAGTAGAGATCACAGCAAAGCACAGAAGGAGGCAATTCAATCCATTCCCAATAAAGCAAAAGGCCTATTTAAAAAGTCAAAATATCTTCCAGTTCATAAGTTAAAAAAAAAAATCCAATTTGAACATCAGTTATTCCGCCGAAAATTCACTGTACCTTTTTGTGATGCATGTTTGGCAGTCTTGCCTTCATATTCAAACCCCACTGCAGACTGTAAGAGTTAGAAAACACTTAGTCGCACAACTTTCATTTGCACAGAGTGCTTCCACAAAAATACGAGAATTCAGATTTACAAGTCAGCGCTCAGGTTTTGCGGTAACACATTGCTCAGATTATTGACCGCGCAATACTTCATTATTCTTCTGAAAAGCAACTGCAATTTCTTCACCAGTGCAAACTGCGTTTCTGCAAAGCTTGATGATAGCTAGGAGAAATGTAGTGAAAACACTGCAGGAGTGAGAAGTGCAGAGGAGCTGGAATTTGAGCCTTTGGTTCCTTGATGTTTAATATAGTGGGTAAACCGTACAAATTCGACTGTGGCACCACTTTGGAGACAAAGTTCAGGCAAAAAATCCCAGAGGGCAATGGGGGGTGGGCAGGGGAGAGAAAATACTTGATCTATGTTGTGGGGGAAGCAGCAGGAGCGAGGGAGAAGTGGGAGAGGCTGTGTTCACCTGCTGCTAACCAGCATCACTACCACAAGTGGCAAACAAATATCTTGGCCAGAGCACAAACAGGTCCTCAGATCTATACAGAAAACATGCAGTAATTTTAAAATGAGCTTTAGTACAATATTCACCAAAAGTAGAACACGAGACAAATAAAATAAGCCATTTTCAACTCTCACACAAAGTTCTCAGAGCATTCCAAAACACAGAAACATAGAAGATAGGAGTAGGCCATTCAGCCCTTCGAGCCTGCTCCGCCATTTATTATGGTCACTTTACCTAAATACGCACCAGAGTTTTATTGCAGCAACCACCAGAGGAAGGAAGGGAGGGATGGATAGATAGATAATGGATTCACTTTTTCTCTTTCCTATGGTCACAGTCACAAAATATTTACAGCCAAAGCCTCTTAAAGACTGTGGCGTTTCTTTCTGGGGAAGGGCAGCTCAGAATAATCTACCCTATTTTCCATCCAGCTCAAATCTTTTGCTGTTGCTGTCTGATTCTTATGCACCTCTTTCCTCCCCATGACCTGTTGACCTTACACCAAAGCATTCTGAAAAGGAGTGAAATGAACTTCAAGTTCAAGCAAATAGTTCAGCTCAAATGAAAATTAAAATTTAGGCTAGTAACATCCTTGCAGAGAATAAGATTAAAGAGGCATCCAAGCTGAATTTCGTAGAAAACCTATCTGGTTCACTTCATAGGGGTCAGGAGGCTCGCCTCTTGAGATACTGTCCTTGAGGAGAGGAAATCTGCCATCCTTAGCTGGTCTGGCCTACATGTGACTCCAGACCCACAGCAACGTAGTGGACTTAGCTGCCCTCTGAAATGGCCGTGCAAGCCACTCGGTTGTACTAATTTTAAAATAAAAAGCAGTTGATGGCGGCCTTATCGATGACGCCCAAATCCTGTGAATGGATAAATTTTAAAAAACATATATGCTTCTCATGGGCGAGATCTCCTCCTCTGCGGTGGGAAGTGGGGTGCAGGTCGATGAACAGCAGTGAAAAGAACTTGCATTTTTATAAAGCCTTTCACAACCTCAGGATATCCCAATCACTTTCCAGCCAATTAAGCACTTTTGAAGCACTGTTGCTGTTGAAACATAGGAAACACAACAGTTATGTTTGCACACAGCAAGCTCCAAGAGCAATGAGATAAATGGCCAGATCATCTGCTTTTAGATGTTGGTTACGGGATAAATAACTTCCAGGACACCAGGGAGAACTCGGCAACTTTTCCTCAAAATTGCATCATGGGATCTTTTACATCTACTCAAGAGGGCAGACAACAAAAACAACTTTATTTACATAGTGCCTGTAATGTAATAAATTGTCCCAAAGCGTTCCACATGGGCATTATAAAACAAAACAACGTACATAAGGAGACATCAGGGCAAAGAGGTAGATTTTAAAGCAGCATCTTAAAGGAGGAAAGCGAGGCAGAGGTGTTTGAGAGGGGGAATTCCAGAGCTGAGGGCCTAGACAGCTGAAAGCATGGTCACCAATGGTGGAGCGATTAAAATCGGGGCTGCTCAAGAGGCCAGAATTAGAGCAGCACAGATATGTGAGGGTTGTAGGCTGGAGGAGATTAGAAATAGTGAGGGGCCAGGCCATGGAAGGATTTGAAAACAAGCATGAGAATTTTAAAAATGGAGATGTTGTTTAACCGGGAACCAAAGTAGGTCAGCAAGTATGGGTGGTGGATGAACGGCATTTGGTGCGAGTTAGTAGAGTTTTGTATGACCTCAAGTTTAGAGCGGGTAGAATGTGGAAGACCAGCCAGGGATGCGTTAGAACAGTCTGGAGGTAACAAAGGCATGAATGAGGCTTTCAGAACAGCTAAGTAAGGGGGGGGGTGATGGTAAGGAGGTAGAAATAGACTTGCTTAGAGACAGCATGGATATGTTGAGAGCTCAGCTCAGTGTCAAGTATGACCCCAAGGTTGCAACAGTCTGGTTCAGCCTCAGACAGTTGCCAGGGGAGGGATGGAGTCGGTGACTAGCGAGCAGAGTTGTGGTAGGAACCAAAGGCAATGGTTTTGGTCTCCCCAATATTTAATTGGATGACATTTCTGCTCATCCAATACTGGATGCCGGATAAGCAGTTTGACAATTTTGAGACAGTGGAGGGGTCAAGAGACGTGGTGGCGAGGTCGAGCTGGGTGTCATCAGCATACGTGTGAAAAATGATGTGTTTTTGGGTGATGTTACCAAGGAGATGTGGGTAGATGAGAAATGGGTATGGGAAGGGTGGGGGTTGGAGGTGGGCGAGTACCAAGGACAGGTCCTTGGGGGACTCCAGAGGCAACAGTGGGGGAATGGGAAGAGAAGCCATTAATGGCAATTCTCTGGCTATGATTAGAATGGAGCCAGGCAAGTGCAGACCTACATGGCTGGACAACAGCGGAGACACATTGCAGGAGGATGGTGTGATCAACCATGTTATAAACTGCAGACAGGCCGAGAAGGACAAGGAGAGAAAGTTTACCTTCGTCAGAGTCACACAGGATGTCATTTGTAACTTTGATAAGAGCTGATTAGGGGGTGGAAACCTGACTGGAGGGATTCAAACATGAAGTTCCTGGAAAGATGGCAAAGAATTTGGGAGGCCACAACATGCTCAAGGATTTTGGAAAGGAAAGGGAGGTTGGAGATGGGGCAGTAGTTTGCAAGGACAAATGGGTCAAGGGTTGGAGGTGGGTCTCCTGGACCAGTTAAGTGCAGAGGGGGTGTGAAAGGAGAAAAGAGAGAAGAAAACAAGTTCAGGACGAAGGCGGGTGGCTTGCTCAGCCATTTCAGAGGGTGTTTAAGAGTCAACCACATTGCTGTAGGTCTGGAGTTGCATGTAGGTGTTATGACCAGGTGAGAAAGACGTCCAAGGGTCTTCACCTGGTCTTATTGTAACAGGGTTTAATTTTTAAACACACTGTTTTGAGCTCCCACTTTGTGAATTCTTGTTCACAGCTTTCCAATTATAAGGCAAAGAAATGAGCACACCAAGTTTTCTTTAGGTTTAAAGAAGAAAAGTGAAATTTATTAAACCTTAAACTTTAACTCGAATTCAGTTAATGCCTACGGATACACGCTGCACCTACGCTAGCATGCATACGTGATAAGCACATGAAAATATAGACAGAAAAGAGAAGAAAAATAAAACAGAGAGGTTTGAGGCAATCTCTGAAGAGGGTTTTTTTTTTTTAAAACTGTGCTTCAAGCTCACTGTACGGTCCTTGATTGTAGGTAGTCTTGCTTTTCGTTGGGGCCCAGTATTCTTCTTAAACCTTGTTCACTGTAGGAGATTCTTCTCTCTTATGGCTCATATATCTTGGATAGTTCCCAAAGCTGGAGCAAGCGAGATGAAAGCGGACAGGAGAGAGGTGTTCTCAGTCCAGGAGCAAAACAGCCTTTTGATTTCAAATTCCTTGTTGGAAGCTCAAATTCAAAAAACTCCAAGTCATGTGACCAAACCAGCCCGACCACATCGGTTTGTGTATTCGGCCACCTTAGTAATTAACCTGGAATGCTTCAACATCTGGTAATCAAAAGTCCATTATGGATTAAATTGGGGGGGGGGGGGAAAATAGCTTCTTTGTTCTTGGATATGCTAAATATCTCTCTCCAGCCAAAGTCTCCAATTGTTTTTTTTAAAGCAAGTTCTTTCTTCACCGTCAGCAGTTTAAAATCAATGTTCATGTGGTGAAATTAATTCATCATTATTCTTGGCAGGTGGGGGGGGGGGGGGGGGGGGCTTACTTGACATAGGCCAGACCAGGTAAGGCCAGATTTCCCCCTCTGAAGGAAATGAGCGAACCAGATGGGTTTTTACGACAATCTGGGAGTTTCGTGATTAATGAGACTAGAGTTTTATTCCTGATTAATTAATTGAAATTAAATTTCCCAGCTGCCGTGGTAGGATTTGAACTCCTGTTTCCAGAGCATTAGTTCAGGCCTCTGGATTACTAGTCCAGTATCATTACCACTAAGCTACCGTTGCCCCCAACACCGCCTCAGATGTGATGGTGAATGGTGAAACCAGTGATCCGCCATCTCCCATTCGTTTGTGCCTCTTGGACCTCAGGGCCTTTGTTTCACGTCTCATCTGAAAGAAAACAGCTTCAATGGGAGGAATCCTGGACGATTTGCCCTCTTCAATGTGGTGCTACTACTGCCCACTCATGTTGAGATCAGCCAACTTGGGACAGATTAGGGACTAAAGCTTCTGGTCTGTAGAGGTTCAGCTGTCCAATGTATGCAGACCCAACTGAGTTACTGGAGGATCAAGCAAACCCTTCCACCCAGGAATCTACTTAGTAAAAGTACATTTACTGCAAATTCAAAAAAAAAGTGAAATATGAGGTGGCAGTTTAGCCATTCTGTAACGTTAAGAACAAGAGGTAGCAGGTGGCCCCATGGGGAGCATGTAAAATATAAAGTTAACACACATGCACACAGTCAATTGAACGGAACACACGCAGCTGCAGTACTTGCCTTATCGACCCTGTCCTTCTGTACACCGAACTTTCCACCAAATCCCTTCACGGAGTCTGTCTGAGAGCAGTGTTTGGCGAGTTTAGCAACGTATTCATGTCCAACGGCAGACTGAAAAGATGAGAGAATCACACGTTACAATGACAACGTTTTAAAGCCATAAGCGTCACATGTATTGCTTTCCAAGAGGAACCAAATTGTGAAACAGTCATTCAGTGCATGGATGCAGAATGATGAACGCAAAGAAACAGTTACCACAGCCTTTAAACCTTGGGTTGTTTTTCATGATTGTACTATTTCCTTTAGGCCGCATAATGAACAATCCAGAGCTTTGCAAGTCCACAAGAAGTACAGCCCTTATCAACAGAATTTCAGAAACATCTTACTTGCCGAGTTTGGCATCATTTCAGAATTGCAGCCAACTCTATTTTGGGAAATCTCAAGACGGGAACAGATTTGTTGGTTTAAATAAACCTGCAAGGCTCATAGAAAACAACTGCGCAATGTCAGTATGTTATAAGTCACAAACTAAAAGACTTAGTGTTCCCATTGTAGGCTTCTGACGAGTTTGGCAGCCAAGAGCAAAATGTTGATGTTGGAAATCTGAAATAAAAAAGCGCTGGAAATACTCAGCAGGTCTGGCAGCATCAGTGGAGAGAGAAGCAGAGTTAACGTTTCAGGATATCGACTCTGTCAGAATTGTTCTGAAGGGTCATTGACCTGAAACGTTAACTCTACTTCTCTCTCCACAGATGCTGCCAGACCTGCTGAGTATTTCAAGCACTTTCTGCTTTTAATTAGCAATTACATAGAAAATAGGAGCATGAGTAGGCCATTCAGCCCTTCGAGCCTGCTCTGCCATTCATTATGATCATGGCTGCTCATCCAACTTAGTAGCCTGTTCCTGCTTTCACCCCATACCCTTTGATCCCTTTAGACCCAAGAGTTATATCTAACTCCTTCTTGAAAACATATAATGTTTTGGCCTCAACTGCTTTCTGTGGTAGTGAATTCCACAGGCTCACCACTCCCTGGGTGAAGTAATTTCTCATCTCAATCCTGAAAGGTTTACCCCATATCCTTAGCCTATGACCCCTGGTTCTGGACTCCCCCACCATCGGGAACATCCTTCCTGCATCTACCTGGTCAAGTCCTGTTAGAATTTTATAGGTTTCTATGACATCACCCCTCACTCTTCTGAACTCCAGCGAATATAATCCTAACCGACTCAATCTCTCCTCATACGTCAGTCCCGCCATCCCAGGAATCAGTCTGGTAAACCTTCGCTGCACTCCCTCTATAGCAAGAACATCCTTCCTCAGATAAGGAGACCAAAACTGCACACAATATTCCAGGTGTGGCCACACCAAGGCCCTGTATAATTGCAGCAAGACATCCCTGCTCCTGTAATCGAATCCTCTCGCTGTGAAGGCCAACATACCAATTGCCTTTACTGCCTGTTGCACCTTCACCGACTGGTGTAAGAGAGCGCCCAGTCTCGTTGCATATTCTCCTCTCTCAGTCGAGAGCATTAGTTTCACAAAACATTTAAATCAAAGGCAAGGCAGATAAACCCAACATAACTCATTTAGTCCAGTATCTGCTAGCAATTAGCTCGCATCAGTTTTACACACAACCGATGCTTGGTTACTCCAGATGTGTTTCAGGGTTAAACTGACTCATGTTTGCAGGATATGAGCCACATATTACACAGCATTTATTGCTGGCTTCAATTTTCCCCTTTGCTGTGATGAACTGTGATGCTACACTTTAAAACAGACTGCAGCTGTCTTTTAAAAAAAAATACTCACTCCAACTTTTAAAAACAGCACAAAAGGTGAGAGTTTCTGCGACTCGGTGATGCAGATTAGAAAATGAAATTAAAGATATACAAGGCTCCACTCACCTACTTAAAACTTACAAAAGATACTCTAAACCAAAAGCACATGCTGAATCAGGTTTTCAAATATTTTCACCGTTAGGACATTTTTATAAGCGGCATACATCTCTATGAAATCATAGACAAGCTGGAATATTTACGTGGTTATAAAAGGGCAGCGTTAGCATGTCTGGCCTGCAATCTTTAATGTGCAAGAGGAACTGCAAGTCACGCAAGGTCTATACCACAGGACCAGGCCATTTGGCCCAAATGGTCCATTCTGGCATGTATGCTTCAAACGAGCCTCATCAACTAACCCCAGCAACATATCCCTCTATTGCTTTCTCCCTCATGTGCTTATCTAGCTTCCCCTTAAATTCACCTCAACTACTCCTTGTGGTAGTGACTGCCATGTCCTTACCTCTCAGTAAAAGAAGCTTCTCCTGAATCTCCTATTGGATTTATTACTGACTATCTTATATTCATGGCCTCTAGTTTTGGCCTTCCCTGCAAGTGAAAACATCTTCTCCACAGCTACCTCCGCAAACCTCAAGCTCCCAATGGCTCACAGCAATTCACAGGCCTCCACATGAGAGTGGAAAGATGCTGCAACGGAGGGGTGACTGGATAGAGGTCTTTCTAATTAGGAATGGGTAGATGTAGAGATGATGTTGCCATTGTGGGGCAGACTGGAACTAAGGGCCGGAAATATTAAGATAGGCACTCATAAATCCAACAGGGAATTCAGGAGAAACTTCTTTACTCGGAGAGTGGTGACAATGTGGAACTCGCTACCACAAGGGGTAGTTAAGGCCAACAGTATATACGCATTTAAGGGGAAACCAGATAAGCACATCAAGGAGAAAGGATTAGAAGGTTATGCTGATTAGGCAAGTAGCAGTAAGGTGGGAGTGAACCCGTGCAGCATAAATTGCGACATAGACCAGTGGCCAAATGGCCTCTTGCTGTGCTGTGGACTGTAATTCAGCACGGAGGTATACAGTCTAGAGGGAATTGCCCTGGGAGTCCACAACATCGACTCCGGACCCCATGACGTCTCATGGCATCAGGTCAAACATGGGGAAGGAAACCTCCTGATTACCACCTACTGCCCCCCACCCCCCCCCCTCAGCTGATGAATCAGTACTCCAGGTGGGGAACTTCAACATCCATCACCAAGAGAGGCTCAGTAGCACCACTACCGACCGAGCCCTAAAAGACATAGCTGCAAGAATGGGTCTGCGGCAGGTGGTGAGGGAACCAACAAGAGGGAAAAATATACTTGACCTCTTCCTCACCAGTTTGGCAGCTGCAGCTGCCCATGACAGTATTGGTAGGAGTGACCACCGCACAGTCCTTGTACAGATAAAGTCCCATCTTCACATTGAGGATACCCTCCAGCGTGTTGTGTGCCACTACCACCGTACTAAATGGGAGAGATTTCGAACAGATCTACCAATGTAAAATTAGGTATCCACGAGGTGCTGTGGGCCACCTGCAGCAACAAAATAGTATTCAACCACAATCTGTAACCTCATGGCCTGGCATATCCCCCACTCTACCATTACCAACAAGCCAGCGACCAACACTGGTTCAATGAAGAGTGCAGGAGGGCAAGCCAGGAGAAACAAGCATACCTCAAAATGAGGTGTGAACCTGGTGAAGCTACAACCCAGGACTACTTGCATGTCAAACAACGTAAGCAGCATGCGATAGACAGAGCTAAGCAATCCCATTACCAACAGATCAGATCTAAGCTCTGCAGTCCTGCCACATCCAGTTGTGAATGGTGGACAATTAAACAACTAACTGGAGGTGGCGGCTCCACAAATATCCCCATCCTCAATGATGGGGGAGCCCAGCACATCTGAGTTGATGATCCATCTTGGCTTCTTCCTAAAGTTCTCAGCATCAAAGATGCTAGTCTTCAATTCGATTCACTCCGCGTGATATCAAGAAATGACTGAAGGCACTGGATACTGCAATGGCTAAAGGGCCCTGACAACATTCCAGCAATAGTACCGAAGACCTGTGCTCCAGAACTTGCTGCGCCCCTAGCCAAGCTGTTCCAGTACAGCTACAACACTGGCATCTACCCAGCAATGTGGAAAATTGCCCAGATTTGTCCTCTACACAAAAAGGAGTACAAATCCAACCCTGCCAATTACTGCCCCATCAGTCTGCTCTCAATCAGCGAAGTAATGGAAGGGGTCATTGACAGTGCTATTAAGTGGCACTTGCTTACCAATAACCTGCTCAGTGACACTCAGTTTGGGTTCCTCCAGGGCCACTCAGCTCCTGATCTCATTACAGCCTTGGTTCAAACATGGACAAAAGAGCTGAACTCAAGAGGTGAGGTGAGATTGACTGCCCTTGACAGCAAGGCAGCATTTGACCAAGTATGGCATCAAGGAGCCCTAGCGAAACTGAGTCAATGGGAATCAAGGGGAAAACACTCTGCTGGTTGGATTCATACCTAGTACAAAGGAAGGTGGTTGTTGCAGGTCTTTCATCTGAGCTCCAGGACATCACTGCAGGAATTCCTCAGGGTAGTTTCCTAGGCCCAACCATCTTCAGCTGCTTCATCAATGACCTTCCTTCAATCAAAGATCAGAAGTGGGGATGTTCGCTGATGATTGCACAATGTTCAGCACCATTCGCAACCCCTCAGATACTGAAGTAGTCCATGTAGAAATGCAGAAAGACCTGGACAATATTCAGGCTTGAGCTGATAAGTAGCAAGTAACATTCGCAAACAAGTGTCAGGCAATGACCATCTCCAACAAGAGAGAATCTAACCATCTCCCCTTGACATTCAATGGCATTACGATTGCTGAATCCCACACTAACAACATCCTACGGGCTACATTGACCAGAAACTGAACTGGAGTAGCCATATAAATACCGTGGCTACAAGAGCAGGTCAGAGACTAGGAATCCTGCAGTAACTCACCTCCTGACTCCCCGAAGCCTGTCCGCCATTTACAAGGCACAAGTCAGGAGTGTGATGGGATGCTCTCCGCTTGCCTGGATGGGTGCAGTTCCAACAACACTCCAGAAGCTTGACACCATCCAGGACAAAGCAGCTTGGCACCCCATCTACAAACATTCACTCCCTCCATCACTGATGCACAGTGGCAGTAGTGTGTACCATCTACAAGGCTCCTGAGACAGCACCTTCCAAACCTGCGACCTCTATCACCTAGAAGGACAAGGGCAGCAGATGCATGGGAACACCACCACCTGCAAGTTCTCCAAGCCACACACCATCCTGACTTGGAACTATATCGCCGTTCCTTCACCGTCGCTGGGTCAAAGTTCTGGAACTCCCTTCCTAACAGCACTGCGGGTGTACCTACCCCACATGGACTGTAGCGGTTTAAGAAGGCAGCTCACCACCACCTTCGAGGGCAATTAGGGCTGGGCAATAAATGCTGGCCTGGCCAGCGACACCCACATCCCATGAATAAATACAAAAAAATTCTATGTAACTGTGCTTTTAGTGTGAACAGTTAGACCCATGTTTTCAAACAGCACTCTGACCTCTTCATCCCACTTGCTGTTGAACAGAGCTTAGCGTTCACTTAAAACAAAAGCAGACAATGCTGAAACACTCGGTTGATTAAACAGTATTTGTGGAGAAAGAAACAGTTAACATTTCAGGTCAATGACCTCCCATCAGATCTGGAAAACATTAGAGGCTTTTAAGCAAATGCACAGCCTTGGAAAGTGGAGGCGCCGTATGGAGGAGAGGTACGGGGAGGGAAAGAGGAAAACCCTGTGATGGGGGAAGGGCAGCACTGATTGAATGGCATCGTTTCTGTTTAAGATTTCCAGCACCTGCAGTATTTTGCTTTTGTCTTAACCCTACGTAAAGAGATCACAAAAACCAATAAGTGTTGAGGCTGCAGGAGCTGCTGTGCACAAGATCCAATTTTCAGTTTGGAAGTTACTGCTTGTTTAAAGCTCCACCACTCAGAAATGGTCAACCCCCTGATCCCAAATGACCCGCAGATCATGTTTTGTAAAAACTAACCGGTGGGAAGTTGTCTCTGTTAAATCAATCATCTACTTGGCTCAAGCCCATGTAAACATTTGCTATTTTAGCAGAAGCAATTAATCACCTTTCTGCTCCATCAAGTGTAAGAGTCATATCTATGAATCATAGAATCATAAAATGGTTACAGTAAAAGGCAGCCATTCTGCCCATCATGTCCAAGCCAGCTCTCTGCAAGAGCAACTCAAATAGTCCCATTCTCCCTTCTCTCTCTCTCTCTCTCTCTCTCCCCCCACCCCCAACCAATACTGTAGCCGGAAATTCCTTTTTCTCTTCAGAATTTATCCAATACCCTTTTGAAAGCCACAGTTGAATCTGCCACGAGAAATAAAAGCAAAGCCAATTAAGTAGTTCCCAAATCTCAACGCGTCACCTAAATCCGGTCGGCGTGCACAACAACCTGCATTTATATAGTGCCTTTAACATAGTAAAATGGCCCAAGGTGCATCACAGGAGCATTGTCAAACAAAATTTGACTAGAGCCACATAAGACAACATTAGAAGTGGTGACCAAAAGCTCGGTGAAAGAGATAGGTTTTAAGCTGCATCTTGAAGGACGAGAGGGGGGTTGATTGATTTCTTTCCTACCTAAATCTCAGAGCTTAGCACCTTGGACAGCTGAAGGCATGGTCGCCAATGATGGAGTGATTAAAATCAGGGACACGCTGAAGGCCAGAATTGGAGGAACACACATGTTTGAGGGGTGTGGGGCTGGAGGAGGAGAGAAAGGGGGAGGGGGAGGGCCCTGAAGGGATTTGAAAACAAGGGTGATAATTTTAAAACTGGGTTGTTGCTGGACCGGGAGCCAATGTAGGTCATTAAGTACAGGGGTGATGGGTGAACAGGAGCTGTTTGGCAGGTTTCCCAATCTGCCCTGCAATTTCCTCTCCTTATTAGAAACAGTCAGTCTTCCCAACTGCACAGCACAACTTAACCACAAACCTACATTGTGCTACAGTGGAGCAGCAAGTTTGTGGGGAGCACAAAAATCTCGGCTGACACTCGAGTGTCATACTGAGGGAGTGCTGCATTGTCCGAAATGCCATACTTCAAATGAGATTAAACGGGGGCCCTGTCTGTCCTCTCAGCTGGGCACAAAAAGATCCCAGGATACTATTTCGAAGAACAGGTGTCATGGCCAATATTTATCCCTCAATCAACGTCAGAAAAACAGATGATCTGGTCATTATCATATTGTTGTTTGCGGTGTGCAAATTTTCTGCTGCGTTTCCTACATTAGGACAGTAACTACACCTCAAAGGTAGATCATTGGCTTTGGAACATCCTGCCAGTGTGAAAGATGCTATATAAATGCTAGTCTTTCTTTCAACCACTAACCAGAAGTCAAGGTCTGGCTTCCATGTTAACTATTAAAGCAATATTTGGATTGTTGCATTAATTTTCAAATGGTATGCAAGATCCTTGTTGTACTGCAGATTTTCTACAAAATATAACTAAGAAACACATTCCTGATGTGCATTGAAGTCTTTGAAAAGTCTACCATTTTACCTCATGAACTAGCCTCAAACTAAAAATGTTCCAGTTTACAAATAAAATTACACAATGTCTATTTTTAAGTAATTAAAAGTCATTTTAACAGGCTCCTTAATGTAGCAACTGCTCGAGTGTGCAACAGTGGTGCATGAACACACACTACCTTTTCCACCGTGAAAGCTCGCTCAATAATGCTTATGGTCACTTTTACCAACATACAGAAGCAGTCAGGGATAAGAAGTGAAAGAGTTCCAAAAAAAAAAGCACCAACGGTGCAAACAAACTGCATAGGATTTATCAAGCGACGCTGAGCAAGACATTCCAGGCCAGTTTCAGTTGAACTACATGAGCAGCAACAAGGCAATGTGAATATCTACCGGTCATGCCCAGTAATGATTCACTTTGGAAGGAGTAACAGGAATGCAGAGTACTGGGCTAATGGGAAGATTCTTGGTAGTGTAGATGAACAGAGAGATCTTGGTGTCCAGGTGCATAAATCCCTGAAGGTTGCTACCCAGGTTAATAGGGCTGTTAAGAAGGCATATGGTGTGTTAGCTTTTATTAGTAGGGGGATCGAGTTTCGGAGCCACGATGTCATGCTGCAGCTGTACAAAACTCTGGTGAGACCGCACCTGGAGTATTGCGTGCAGTTCTGGTCACCGCATTATAGGAAGGATGTGGAAGCTTTGGAAAGGGTGCAGAGGAGATTTACTAGGATGTTGCCTGGTATGGAGGGAAGGTCTTACGAGGAAAGGCTGAGGGACTTGAGGTTGCTTTCGTTGGAGAGAAGGAGGAGGAGAGGTGACTTAATAGAGACATATAAGATAATCAGAGGGTTAGATAGGGTGGATAGTGAGAGTCTTTTTCTTCGGATGGTGATGGCAAACACGAGGGGACATAGCTTTAAGTTGGGGGGTGATAGATATAGGACAGATGTGAGAGGTAGTTTCTTTACTCAGAGAGTAGTAGGGGCGTGGAACGCCCTGCCTGCAAAAGTAGTAGACTCGCCAACTTTAAGGGCATTTAAGTGGTCATTGGATAGACATATGGATGAAAATGGAATAGTGTAGGTCAGATGGTTTCACAGGTCGGCGCAACATCGAGGGCCAAAGGGCCTGTACTGCGCTGTAATGTTCTAATTCTAATGGTGTGGTGTGGATGTGGTGTATTTGGACTTTCAGATAAAGGTCCCACATAAGAGATTAGTGTGCAAAATTAAAGCACATGGGATTGGGGGTAAGGTACTGACATAGATAGATAGAGAACTGGTTGGCAGACAGGAAACAAAGAGTAGGAATAAACGAGTCCTTTTTCCGAGTGGCAGGCAGTGTGGGGTACCGCAGGGATCAGTGCTCGGACCCCAGTTATTCACAATATATATTAAATGATATAGTTGAAGGAATTAAATGTAATATATCCAAGTTTGCAGACGACAAAGCTGGGTGGGAGGGTAAGTTGTGAGGAGGATGCAGAGAAGCTCCAGTGTGATTTGGACAGGTTGAGTGAGTGGGCAAATACATGGCAGATGCAGTATAATATGGATAAATGTGAGGTTATCCACTTTGGGGGCAAAAACAGAAAGGCAGATTATCTGAATGGCAATAGATTGGGAAAGGGGGAGGAGCAGTGAGACCTGGGTGTCCTTGTGCACCAGTCGCTGAAAGTAAGCATGCAGGTGCAAAAGGCAGTTAAGGCAAATGCTTTGTTGGCCTTCATAGCGACAGGATTAGAGGACAGGAGCAGGGATGTCTTGCTGCAGTTATACAGGGCCTTGGTGAAACCACATCTGGAATATTGTGTGCAGCTTTGGTCTCCTTATCTGAGGAAGGATGTTCTTGCTATGGAGAGAGTGCAGCGAAGCTTCACCAGACTGATTCCTGGGATGGCGGGACTGACGTATGAAGAGAGATTGGGTCAATTAGGCTTGTATTCGCTGGAGTTTAGATAAGAGGGGATCCAAAGAAACCTACAAAATTTTTAACAGGACTGAGACTAGATTCAGGAAGGATGTTCATTTTTTATTTTTATTTATTTATTTTTTAAATTTAGAGATACAGCACTGAAACAGGCCATTTGGCCCACCAAGTCTGTACCGACCATCAACCACCCATTTATACTAATCCTACATTAATCCCATACTCCTACCACATCCCCACCTTCCCTCAATTCCCCTACCACCTACCTACACTAGGGGCAATTTATAATGGCCAATTTACCTATCAACCTGCAAGGCTTTGGCTGTGGAGGAAACTGGAGCACCCAGCGAAAACCCACGCGGTCACAGGGAGAACTTGCAAACTCCGCACAGGCAGTACCCAGAATCGAACCCAGGTCACTGGAGCTGAGAGGCTGCGGTGCTAACCACTGCGCCACTGTACCTTCCCTTCCCGATGGTTGGGGAGTCCAGGACCGGGGCCACAGTCTAAGGACAAGGGGTAAGCCATTTCGGACAGATGAGGAGGGATTTCTTCACCCAGAGAGTGGTGAACCTGTGGAATTCTACACCACGGAAAGCAGTTGAGGCCAAATCATTAAATATATTCAAGAAAGAGTTAGATATAGTTCTTAGGGATAAAGGAATCAAGGGATACGGGGAGCAAGTGGGAACAGAGTACTGAGTTTGGATGATCAGCCATGATCATATTGAATGGCGGTGCAGGCTCGAAGGGCCTACTCCTGCTCCTATTTTTCCTATGTTGCTATGTTCTAAAGGCACATCCCATTCATAACTTTAAACATGGACTGTATCCAGTATAGAATCTTCTGGAACTGAATTTTACTTTTGTTTTAAGTGAACCACAATGGACATTAAAAGTGGAAATGGGCTGCAAAGATGGCTACCAAAGATCAGCTGACCTGGCCTGTGTGTTCAAAAACTGTCTCAAAAAGACAAAAGAATACGTTCCAGACTAAGAGGTGTCATCAAAGCTGATCCTGAAACCATCAGGAGACATTCCTGAATTGAATGGGTTGCTTCTGAAACAAAGACCGTGACTGTTGTAAGGCATTCATCCTGAGCAGGGTTAAGACAATGAATCACGATGGAGCTAATCAACCCAAACCCCCACCATATTTGGAAAATGAATTATGAGAAATCACATGGTGGGGCAGGCAAGTTGGTATCCTTTTTAAAATCTTTAAAATACAGACTGCAGAAAAAGCAGTACCATTGTGCCTAAAAGAACTGGAGGCTGTAAGATCTTAAAGTCTCCAAGCCTGTTCCTTTTCAAGTCCACTAGTACAGAAAACCAACCTCCTAGTGATGAGACTACAAGCAACTAACTTCGTGACCTGCTGAAAATCCACCTCTGAAAGAATCCTACAACGAGTTCGACAAATGACTCTGGCTATCGAATCCACCGAACTACATCTCAGGAGTGAAAATACCTTCACTGGGCTCGCAACACATGCTTTTCCCCCAAGACGAGTCAAATCACGACTTACGAACTATTACTTTGCTTGTAATTTACAAAAGTGCACTATCCTTTTAACTGCTTTCTTTCGTGAGTGAGTGAGAGGTAGCAGACTTTCGGGTTGAACGTGTGAATAAAAATAATCCTCTTTATTCAAACCCATAAAAGCATGCTGCTGATTATTCAGATTGGCCATACACTCAGGAGTTAAGAAAACACACATATCTTCCTTGACAAAAACACACTGATGACAAACAGCAAAAGGAAATGAACTGGAGTTTCAATTCCCTCTCAATTCTGTCCATAACATACCACACCACAAACCCTGTTGTGCCTGGCCTAAATTTACAAAGTTTGCCAATCTGCCCTGCCTGTTTTAGCCCTGGTCTGGCTTCTACAGAGGAGAGATCTGTCCAGTTATAAGGCATATGGGGTAGGGGAGAGAATTGCCAGGAGCAGTGAAATAGAGAGGGGGCAGACTCATCATTGGTCAATTAAGAAACTACAGGGTGGTTTGGGAGATTGGTCACAGCATTGAAAAGACATGGTCATCCTTATTGTACACAGATACGTATGTTGAAGGATGGGAAGCAGGCAGGGATGGGAATAACAGAGCCACTACTCCCAATCAGACAAGACAGAAACTCTCCTTGCCCAACTCCCCACCAGTTACCCACATGCAAATCTAGGGATAACTAGTATGAAATTCAGTATTTGTACCAGTTAGAAATTCAACCTTCCTCTTTGGCTCTTTGAATTTTTTTCAGTAATTTCTAGAAAGCAGAAGGATGACTTGTGGTCTACTGCCTGCTGTCCAGAAACCAGGATGTGTCAATATTTACCGATAGCTCCATAAACAAAGTGACTCTGATGTGTTTTCAACCAAGGCAAAAGAGAATATTTGAAGCCAATATGGAGTCTAACTGTTCAGTCAAAATGTTTTCACTGCACGAGTGTTGCAGACTGGCACATCCCAAGGTCCAGGACTACGTGCTGAGGAACGCAAGAAAGCTTGGGGCAGCCGCCACAAAAGCTCAATGGGGAAAGACCACTGTGTAAGGTCCTCCCACCATAGCATACAGAGGGGCTGGAACCAGTGCAAAACCCCTCGGGCTGTATGCACCAAAATGTTGCTTTTTGCCATGTAATGCAAATATACATTGTATATAAAATGGAATGGCAAGAGTTGTGAGGCACGTTTCTGTACTGAAGAAATCTGATATCTACTGTACTTTCCAAAATGTGAAATTTGAACTATTTTGTTTTAACAAATTATGAATAAAGTATATTTTTGAAAAAAATGTTTTCACTGCACTGTAAATCCTTGAAAGTTTATCCATGGTCTAAGTCACTGGGGCCTGACCCCTTACTCCAGTCCCATCAAGGAATTGAGTCAACCCTATAGACTAGGGGCCAGCAACTTTTTTTTAAAATTTGAATGACTAGAAAGATTGTTAAAACATTTCTTTCTTTTGGGCCTCCTTATCTCGAGAGACAATGGATACGCGCCTGGAGGTGGTCAGTGGTTTGTGAAGCAGCGCCTGGAGTGGCTATAAAGGCCAATTCTGGAGTGACAGGCTCTTCCACAGGTGCTGCAGAGAAATTTGTTTGTCGGGGCTGTTGCACAGTTGGCTCTCCCCTTGCGCCTCTGTCTTTTTTCCTGCCAACTACTAAGTCTCTTCGACTCGTGTTAAAACATTATTCCATTGTATTTTCAACTGCAACAAAACAAATTTAAAAAGCTGATAATTTTGAAAAAGAGAAGATTTGCATTTATATAGTGCCTTTACGACCTTAGGAGGTTCCAACATGCTCTACAACCAACGAAACACTTCTGAAGTGGAATCACTGTCAATGTGGGGAAACTAGTCCTTATTCAACAGTCACAATCGATGCTTCAGCTCAGGCAGCTAAGAGAGAGTTACGATTATTATGCTAATGATGTTTATTGTTAAGGTCACATAACTCAAATGTTTTCTTTATTTGTGCAGACAAATCACAGTAAATATTATTGTGGGAGGGCACCGTTTAAATTCCCAATGCTGCTACTGTTGTAGAAATAATCAAATGGCAAAATGACCGATGACAGACAGCTCATTACCCAAGCAAATCAAACTCAATAAAGGAAAGACATATTTATATAGCGCCTTCCATGACTACCCAACTTCCCAAAACGTTTTACAGCCAATTGAAGTGTAATCACGGTTGTAATGTAGGAAACACAGCAGCCAAGATGTGCACTGCAAGCTCCCACAAACAGCAATGCGATTGTGACCAGATGATCTGTTTATTTGATGTTGATTGAGAACATAGCATAACATAAGAAACAGGAGTAGGCCATTCGGCCCTTCGACCCTGCTCTGCCAACGATCCTCTACTTCAACACCATTTTCCTGCACTAACCCCATATCCTTTGATGTTTTTATTATGTAAAAATCTATCAACGTCAGTCGTGAACATACTCAACGAATGAGCCTCCACAGCCGTCGGACAGAGAATTCCCAAGATTCACCACCCTCTGAGTGAAGAAATTCCTCCTCATCTCAGGCCAAATGGCCTGCCTCTTATTCAGATATATCCGAAATAGTACCGTAGGTTCTTTTATATCCATCTGAGGGGGCAGATGAGGCCTCGGTTTAACATTTCATCCGAAAGACAGCACCTTTGACAGTGCAGCACTCCCTCAGTACTGGAGCGTCAGCCTTGCTTTTTGTGATGAAGTCCTGGAGTGGGACTTGAACCTACAACCATCTGACTCAGAGGTTAGCATGCTGCCATTTTAGCCACAGCTGAGGCTTAGCTCACAACAAAAGCACTAGTGCATGCTGCTTCTGACAAATGTTGATCGTTTAAACTTTTATTTTGGGAGGTGAGAGAAAAGGGAGAAGGCAGTATCTGGAGCTAATTTTTCTTAAACACAATGGGGAAAAAATTGCAAAGGCAAATAAATTATTGCAATGCTGATCTATGGATACTGAAAAAGTTATTTCTGGACTCTGTAATCCACATCCTTAAAGTGGCAGGCACATGACTTTTCCAAATTGAATCACTTATCATAGATTCACAGCCAGTGCAGAGGCCTGCAACCAGATACAGATTGATTAAAATGAACGAGAGAGCAGAGTTTTGCAATTTAAAAATCAAATTCAAATTCAAGCAAATACAGCTTTCTATACTCTTTCAAAAATTGTCCATTTCCTACCTTATCCATACGATCATCTTGTACTCCAAATTTCCCACCATATCCATGGGATGCCTTTGGCCCATCTGCTAATTCTTTCTGTTTAAGAGATTTATGCTCCTGAGACACATTTTCCCTCAGTTCATGCAAGCTGGATGAGCGAGAGAGAGAAAAAAAAAGAGTTGAGTTATAAGTATCATGGACACAGGAGCAGAAACAAATGTCAAGCCTGTCAGCAATCTACACACTTAAATCCCTTGTCTCACTTATCAAAACATTAGTAGGACATGTATGAAATACCTGTGGATTAGAATTCCCTTACCCCAGTCCCATCAAGAAATTGAGTCAACCCTATAGACTAGGGTCCAGCAACTTTAAAAAAAAAAGACTTGAAGTGCTTTGTTAAAAATTGCCGAAAATAAAATCTATGGGACCATTAGACGAAATTTCTGCATTTCTAAACCAAGTACTTGGCAGATTGCCAAGTGTCTCTGGTAAAATACATAATTGCATGAATAATATAATGTATTGAATTCATATATCAATAAAAAAAAAGCCAAAATTAAAATAGACCTAACTTAGTTCTTTGACTTTTCCATAATTTTGACAGAGTAAAGTCATCTTTTAAAACAAACTTTAACTTGCAATGCATAGAATTAAGGCAACTTTTTCAGTTATTGATTCTCGTGATAAAAATATAGCTTCTAATAACACATTCAGAATAATTTATCAGTTATACTGGAAACAATAATTGTCACAACTGTAAAACCTGTTCCTTGAACCAAAAGGCATGATCTATAACCATGGTGTAGTTATACCACTCAAACAGGTTTATTTAGAGCATAATGAATAGTCTTTTATCCCCTCAATAAAAACCACACTCAATTCTTTTTTTTTTTTAAGACTTTTTCACGTTAATGCAATCGAGCTGGAAAGGGTTGGGAGCCGCAAACGAGATGTTCAAGAGCGACAGGCAGCCGACCCCTGCAGTAGATAAAAGTTACCGATGCAGTGTAACCCTTCCCCCTATTCTCTCCCAGTCGACTGATTCCTTTCTCTATTCCTCATTAGCCAAGTGGATCCTTCCCTGTAGAATAAGCAATGGTGATATACAGACTACAGACTCGTGAAAGTACTGATCTCCCTCCTGTCTCCAAGTGCAGTCAACTGCTGGAAGACATTGTTTAATTTTTTGGGGCGGGAACAGCACAATCAGAATCCTACAGCTCCAAAAGGAGGCCATTCAGCCCATCATAACTGTACCGGTCTTTAAACGAACTATATAATTCTTCCCTCACCCCTGCTCTTTCACCAAACCCTGGCAATTGTCCTCAAGTATTTATTCAATTCCCTTTTGAAAATTATTACTGTATCTTCTTCCACCGCCCTTTCAGGCAGCGCATTCCAGATCCCAACAACTCCCTGCATAAAAACATCTCATCTCACCTTGGCTCTTTTGGCAATTACCTTGAATATCAGTCCTCTGGTTACTGATCCTCCTGCCCGTGGGAACATTTTCTCCTTATTTCTCCAACAAAACCCTTCCTGATTTTTAATGCCTCTGTTAAATCTCCCCTGGATATTACACAGAATATTTTCAGGCATGGTAGCGTGGGTTGATTATGGTACCATTTTACTCCTGGTTTTATAGAACACATAGACAATGGTCTGCTTTTAGACCTGGATAACATTCCACAAAATGGCTTTTGGTATACATAAAGCAGTTTGTGACTTAACACACTGCAGTCATTGGTCCACTTCTGTAGGGCTCAGCATGGTAAAGAGGCAAGATTGTTAAAGGCATAGATGTCGATTGTAAATTCCAGTGTTTGAATCACTTCATGCAGCTCCACGTCCTCTAAATATGACAGCAGTTTATAATCCAGAATTCATGGAATATTTACAGTAAGCACGGTTACAACTTTACATGGAAACTTTAAAACGTCCTGGTTAATATTTATCCCTCAGCCAAAATCATAAGCAAATAATCCTGTCATTTTTCTCATTGCTGTTTGGAGGAGGTGGCTTTGTGCAAATTGGCCACTGTGTTCTCTGTAATGACAACAGTGACTACACTCCAAAAGTACTTAACTGGTTATCAAGCGCTTTGAGGCGACCTGAGGCTGTGAAAGGCGCCATATAAACGCAGATCTTCTTTTTCTTTCCCAGAGGGAAAGTTTCAGTTCAGCTAACACTGCTGCAGGATTCCAAATGGGTAAAAAGCACTAGTAATACTGAGCATTCAACCCAGGCCTCCCGATCAATACATAGAACATTCATGCAGGAAGCAGTGATCACAGAATGGGAGGGAGAGGAGGGAGAGGAGGGAGAGGAGGGAGAGGAGGGAGAGGAGGGAGAGGAGGGAGAGGAGGGAGAGGAGGGAGAGGAGGGAGAGGAGGGAGAGGAGGGAGAGGAGGGAGAGGAGGGAGAGGAGGGAGAGGAGGGAGAGGAGGGAGAGGAGGGAGAGGAGGGAGAGGAGGGAGAGGAGGGAGAGGAGGGAGAGGAACGTTCTCGTAAAAAACATAATGAAAGCTTTTTTTTGCAGTTTTTCAGGGTGAATATTTTTGTCGTTATACAGGAGAGCCGTTTAAAATGTCAGCATTGCAACATCCTTACAAAAAGCTATTTGCGTACCTCTAATATGCTAAAATCAACAAATTTGTGAAGTTTATCAGTGAATACTGCAATACCCAAGGGAAAGGGATTAGACAAATCTGTATATTCAGCAGAAGATCTCGAGATCCTTGTTACTATTTACCATCACAATATGCCAGGAACAACAACTAGTTCCCATTGTGGCAATATTAAACATACAGGAGTACTTCATTGAAAATAAAGGCATCGACCTGGAGGGTGATGAACTGGAAGAGGAGAAATGGGTTCATTTTAATTGACAGCAAAAGTCCATGAATCTGCCCAATGTACATGTGGTGTTCCATCCTAACCAGACAGAGCTGCAATGAAGGTACCCCAGTTAAAAAGGGTTAAATGCAGAATGCTCCAAATACTGTAGACGTTGGTTGAAAACGCTGTTTTAAACTGAAAATAGGCACAAGAACCAAATACGCACATTCTACCCCTATTATGTTCAAATTATAGCATTTTAGAGCTCCAAAAGGCTATTGTGCTCTCAAAGCTATTCATCGAGTCCCATCCCCGCGCTGTTTACCAAAATCCCTTCAAGTGATTCTTTTCTAATCTTTACCCAGTCCCCTTTAAAAGCATTTGTGAAGTTAGCTTCCTTGACCGTTTCTGGGAGAACATTTCATGCCCAGATAACCCTCGACATAAAACATTTCTCCTAATCACTGTTTTTTTTTTTTGGTGACAAGCTCCATCTACCCACTCACTGACCCATGAAAATAGCTCTCACATTTACCTTGTTAATGTCAATGTCTTCAATAATCCTCAATCTTCTTTGGTGGGGAGGGAGGTTTGGTGTGCGGGGGGGGGGGGGGGGGCGGGGGCGTACCCAAGAGAGCTGCACAAATCCAAGACAAATCTGCAAGTGGGTCCTACCATGGCAGCTCGAAGAAGCAGACATGACGCACACTAAACAGACTGCCCAGTGTTACTGCTGGGAGCTCGTGAAGGGGCAGAAAAATTCAGTTCCAATGCAACCAATACTAGCACTTAAAGGCATAAGAAGGTTGTTGGGGTAAGGACATTTGCAGACAGCAAAAAGACCCAGGGGGCAAATATGAGGAGAAACCGATTTACTCAGAACATTACGCTCTGGAACGCACTGCCTGAAAGGATGGTGGAAGCAGAATCAGCAGCTTTCAAAAGGAGTGAAACTCAATCTCTGCTCAAAACGGAAATATTTGCAGGGCTATGGGGAAAGCGCAGGGGAGTGGGGCTAATTGATGGATCCTTCCAAGCTGGAACAGGCAAGATGGGCCAAATGGCCTCCTCCTGTGCTGTATAAATCAATAGCAAATTCTCTGGCTGTAATTGGTTATAAAAATCATGAGTATTGTAAGCTCGATGCAATCATGTTGCGGGACTACCCAAACCAGCACTGGAACCCTGAGGAATCAGAACATCTGGCAGTTTCAATTCTACATTAAAAGTACCCTCCTGATTCCTCAGCAACTTCCAATGACACCGATGACACTGCTCCCAATGACGGCGCTCGGCTCCAACACAATCTACTGATGGGGCTTTTTCCATTCAGTTGGTGACCATTACAAAAAGTTAGAAAATATCTCAAACACAGGAGATAAAATGTCAAGAGTTTCTGCCTGGTTCCCACGAACTGCACAGCAGACCCAGGGCAAGTGTGGGTAGAAACATCATCAGAAACACACATGCCATTTCATCCCGAAATGCCCGCATCATTTCCCGGCAGGCAGGCACAGCAGCCCAAGATCTGCAGAGAAGAAGCTACCCGTTTGGTGAGTAGCTGCTAAGTGATTAAGGTCCATTCTAATCCTAACGTTTAAAATTGTAAAAGGAACTAGTGGTAAACTTAATATATTGTTAAAAAAATAATAAAATAATTAAGTAGTTAATTGAAACACATTAAGGATGGCAGGATAGGTGATGCATCACGGCTGCAGCATGTGGGAGCTCCTGGATGCCAGTGTGATCCAGGGCAAATGCGTCTGCAGTAAGTGTTTGCGGCTCGAAGAGCTTTGGCTCAGAGTCATTGAACTGGAGGCCAAGCTGCAGACACTGTGATACATCAGGGAGGGGTAAAGTTACCTGGACATTTTGTACCATGAGGTGGTCACACTCCTTAGGATAGGGTCTTCTGATTTGGTCCGTGGTCAGAGACAGGAGAGTGTGGCCGCAGCTGAGGCAGGTAAGGGGACCCAGAGGGCAGGATTGCAGGTTTGAGGTTCTTTCAACTTGTTTGGATGAGAGTGGGGGCTGCAGGGTGGATGAGCAACCTGACCATAGCACCATGGTACAGGAAGCCATTCAAGTGGAGGAAGAAAAAAGGAATGTAGTGGTAGTAGGGGACAGTATAGTTAGGGGGATTGACACTGTTCTCTGCAGCAAAGAGCGAGAGTCCAGATGGCTGTGTTGCCAGCCCAGTGCCAGGATTCAGGACATCTGCTCAGGGCTGGAGAGGAACTTACAGTGGGAGGGGGAGGATCCAGTCGTTGTGGTCCATGTAGGTACCAATGATATAGGCAGGACAAGGAACGAGGTTCTGCATAGTCAGTATGAGGAACTAGGTGACAAATTAAGAAGCAGAACTTCAAATGTAATAATCTCTGGATCATTACCTGAGCCACATGCAAATTGTCATAGGGCAAATAAGATGAGAGAAATTAATGCGTGGCTCAAAGACCGGTGTGGTAGAAGTGGATTCCAGTTCGTGGGGCACTGGCACCAGTACTGGGGAAAGTGGTGTCTGTACTGTTGGGACGGTGTACACCTGAACTGTGCTGGGGCCGGTGTTCTAGTGAGACACTTAACTAGGGAAGTAGAGGGTTTTAAACTGAATAGTGGGGGCAAGGGATCAAATTTGGGAAGATATGGTAAATCAAGGAGTGGAGACAAGGCAAGAGAGAAAGGTATTAATATGAGAAATGATAAACAGACTGACAGGAAGGGACAGAGCATACAAATCTAAGAGTAAATCAACAGATAAGGCTAGAGGTTACAAAAATAATAAAAGGACAACTAAAGGCTCTTATTCTAAATGCACGTACATTCGAAGTAAAACAGATGAACTGAGAGGGCAAATAGAAATAAATAAGTATGATCTGATAGCCATTACAGGGACATGGCTTCAGGATGACAGATTGGGACCTGAATGTTGAAGTGTACGTAGCATTTAGGAAGGACAAGAAGCTAGGAAAAGGTGGATGGTTAGCTTTGTTAATTAATGATGGTATTAGCCCAATAGAGAGGGATGACCCAAGTTCAGGAAACCAGGATGTAGAAGCAGTTTGGGTAGAGATGAGGCTGTTGAGTATTTCCAGCACTGTTTTTGTTTAAAATAATTGGCCTGAGGAATGAATAGTTTGACAATAGAATTGCCCTTGAACTGAACGTAATGCTAGGCCATTTCAGAGGGCAGTTCAGAGTCAACCACATTGCTGTGGGTCTGGAGTCACATGTAGGCCAGACCAGGTAAGGACAGTAGATTTCCTTCCCTAAAGGGCATTAGTGAACCAGGTGGGTTTTTAATGACAATTGACGATAGTTTCATGGCACCATTACTGAGACTAGCTTTCAATTCCGTAACTTTATTAATTGATTGACTTTTTATTAATTAAATTTCAATCCCACTAGCTGTCAAGGTGGGGAATGGAACCCATGTCCCTAGGGCATTAGCCTGGGCCTCTGGATTACTAGTCCAGTGGCATTACCACTACGCCACTGTCTCCCCACATGTACAGACCAGCCGCGATCTAATTGAATGGTCTATCCCTGCTCCTATGATCCCAAGACAATTTGAAAGGAAAAAAAATACACAACCAGACTGGTAGGTCAAGTGGACAGGGTTGCAGGAATATAGAGCCAAACCATTCCTCCTGTTGGCCTGGAGTTGAATCAGGTTCAAATGCAATTCATAAATAGGTGCAATTGATGACAGAAAGACTGAAGTTAGACCAGTTTCTTACACAGAAGCTCAAAGAGTACTTCAGGAGCACTCTAAGATTTGAACAGACCACTACTGATTTGCTGAGTGATTGCCACTAAAGTAATTTCCATTAATTGATCGCAGTTTGCACTTGCTTGAATGAAAATCAGAAAATGCCAAAGCCCAAGACAGTTTTCCAAAGGCAAATAACATTCCCTAAGTTACCTAAAGAATAAGAAAGCCAGCTGTTCTCCACACCCACTGCCACAACAGAACTTACTTTATGTGTGCCTGATGTCCAGATCCTTGAACTGATTTGGCACCCCATCGCTGTTCCTTTTCAGACAAATCATTCTGGTTAAAACAGAGAGAAGACATTAAAAACACTTTTATTCAACCATGTATGACAGATAATAGAAAGAAAACAGTAACAGTGTGAAACTGCTGTACCACTGCTGCCACTAAATTCCAATGGATACTCAATTCAAGATGGTCTGCATTATTAATACATTGTGTCATTGCTAACTACAAACACCAGACAAGCTACAACCAACACATGGCAAAAACAGAAAACCTCTGATTGCTCAGAGATTTTTTTTAATTTAGTGATTCTAATGCAGGGTCATAGTTTTTTTAATTCTTTCATGGGATGTGGGCGTCACTGGCAAGACCAGCACTTGTGTCCATCTCTAATTGCCCTGCTAGGCCATTTCAGAGGGCAGTTAAGAATCAACCACATTGCCGTGGGTCTGGAGTCACATGTAGGCCAGACCAGGTAAGGATGGCAGATTTCCTTCCCTAAAGGACATCAGCTGTAACTCAGTGGTAACACTCTTGTCTCTGAGTCAGGCAGTCATAGGTTTGAGCCCCACTCCAGAGACCTGAGCAGAAAACCTAGGCCAGTCAGTTCTGAGGACACCCTACACCGATGGGGGTGCCCCTTTTCGGATGAGATGTCTTATCTGCTCTCTCAGGTGGATATAAAAGATCCCATGGCACTATTTCAAAGAGCAGAGAAGTTCTCCCCTGGTGTCCTGCTCAATACTTACCCTTCAATCAACATGGCTAAAGCAGGTTACCTACTCAGTATCACATTATTGTTTTGTGGCTGCTGCATTTCCCTTTATTACAACAGTGACTGCACGGACTGAACGGTGCTTTTGAAATGCAAGCTTGTTCTTCCTTGTTTTTCTAAACGTTAAGCTGTCAATCTCTGTCAGATGTTTATTGATCCTCTCTGCACTTCCAGTGATTCCTGCTTTTAGTTTTAGACACTACATTTACCAAATTGTTTTGAGTAATGTATTGGGAGCATTCAAATAAGTTAGCATGAACTGATAGAGCGTAGCAATAGTTTTCTTTTTGATTTGGTATGACCAGGCAATTTTCCTAAAGGATTAACACCTCAAGCAACAACCATCTGACCAGAGCTCTTAGCATGTAACCAGGAAGCTTGCCCAACATCAGCCACGAAGATTCTGGTCTACCATACCAAATATAGTCCGAGTTCCTTTATCCCGGTCATTCTCAAATACGAAGATTTGCACAAGGGCAAAAGTGCTCGAGAAAGTAATAAACTTTTTTTGTATTTAAAGAAAAGCTCTAGAATGCAAAAACCAAATAACTGTCTGGGTTTGTTTCTGCAGCAGAACCGAAAACAATACAACCCTAATAAATAACTGCTTTCCTATTAATTTGGCCTCGTCAGTCTTGGCTCAGTTGGTAGCATTTAGAAGGTTGTGGGTTCAAGTCCTGCTCCAGAAGCCAGGCTGAGGGACTGCTGAACTGTTGGAGGTGCAATCTAGCAGATCAGATGTCAAACCAAGCCCTACCTGCTCTCTCAGGAGGACGTAAAAGATTCCATGGCACTAGTTTGAAGAACAGGGGCATTCTCCCCTGGTGTCCTGACCAATGTTTATCTCCAGCCATTGTCACTGAAGAACTACAAATTATCTAGTCATTGTTTCACTGCTGTTTGCGGAATCTTGCTGTGCGCAAATTAGCTGCTTTGTTTCCTACATTACAACAATGGCTACATTTCAAAAGTTACTTTGGGACATCCTAAGGTTGCCTAAGGCACTATATAAATGAGAGCTCTTTCCTTTTAAGCTGTAAACGAAAGCCAAGAGCTTACCACAAAGTCAGGGTCTGTGTCCCAGTCATCGCCATCATCTGATGCCGTTACAGAAATAGTGCGACCGGCAGCAGCTTTCCACATCTGGAAAAGAAATTGATATTGATGCCTACTTTGATACCAACTAACCAAACCCTAAAGGGCAACTACCTATTGCTCAGTGCAACATACATTCCAACAGCAATAACTAATGTAAACCTACAAGATCACATCATATTAAAATCATGAACACCTTGGTGATTTGGCCAGCAGATTTCAAACTGCCCCGTGCTGAAAGGGGAACCTGCAAATATTCACACACACTGCAAAACAACAGACTCAAAGATTCGCTGCAAATAGTAACACTCTCGGGGCCCCTCGAATTTCATAAAGACAGTCAAAGGAAAGCAGTGTGATAATTGCAGAAAGTAATTGCTTAAACACAGCAAGAAATGTAGTGAGCTGGCAAGTCAAAGAGAGAAATATTCTCAAACCCGATGACTGCAGGGGATACTTGGGGTCCTCACACGGGCTCTACGTCAAAACCCATGATTTGTATTGATGTGTATTGCTAAGGACACTAGTTCAGAAAATAAATGAGCTACAAATGCTGGATATCTGAAGTAGGCTGGAAATTCAGAACATGTCAGTCAGAATCTATAAAGAAAAAAGACAGTACATTTCATCCTGTCCAACGAGGGACTACAACTGTCCTATTACATCTCTTTATTCACTGTTGCATATATCCAGCTTGTTCTGTCCTGTTTCAGTTTCAGGACAGGATCAATGACTTCAGAAAGTCATGAATTGGAAACTCAGAGGGTTGGGGCAAGGGGTGAAGGAGAGAGAATAGAGATCGGAAAACTGTTCCTGCTTTTCAGGAACCTGTTTTGTTTTTTTTAAATTGATCGCCCAACAATCTGTCCTCTGAACACAGAAAAAGGGAGCTCAAGGTGAGCCATCTGGCCCTTTGAGCATGCTCCACCATTCAACAAGATCATGGCTGATCTGCTACCTCAAACTCCACTTTCCCGCACTATTCCCACGTCTCTTACTACCCAAAAATCTATTGATCTGTCTTAAATATGCTCAACGGCTGAACATTCACAACTGTCTGGGATGGAGAATTCCAAAGATTCACAATCCTTTGAGGTAAGAAATTCCTCATCTCAGTTCTAAATGGCTGACCCCATATTCTGAGACTGTTCTAGATTCCCCAGCAAGGGAAACATTTTCCCAGCATCTACCCTGTCAAGCCTCTTAAGAATGATATTATATATATATATATATATATATATATATATATATATATATATATTTCAATTGGATAACCCTTCATTCTTCCAAACTCCAGAGAATATAAGCCAAGTCTACTCAATCTCTCCTGATAATACAATCCTCATCCCAGGAAGCAGTGAAACGAACCTTTGTTTCACTCCCTCTACGGCATGCATGTCCTTCCTTTGGTAAGGAGACCAAAACTGCGCACAGTACTCCAGATTTTGCCTCAACTCCCTGTATAGTTGTAGTAAGACTTATTTATTCATCCTCCAATCCCTGTGTACCAAAAGCTATCAGTTGCCTTCCTCCTTGCTTGCTGTACCTGCATGTTAACTTTCTAGAATTCATATACAAGGACACCCTGGTCCCTCTGAAAGCAAATAATTTCCAGTCTTTCACTATTCAAAACAAAAATTCTGTTTTTAAAAAACTTTTCCTACCCAAATGGATAATTTCACCACATTGGATTCCATCTGCCATGTTCTTGCCCACTCACCCAACCTGTCTATATCCCTCTGCAGCCTCTTTGCATCCTCCTCACCACTTAGTTCCCCACCTAACTTAGTTTCGCCAGCAAACTTAGATATCTTACATTCAGTCCCCTCATCAAAGTCGTTAATACAGCTTGTAAATAGTGGAGGCCCAAGTACTAAGTACTACAAGGATTAGAATAGGTGAATCATTTTTCAGCCAGCACAGACACCATGGGCCAAGTGGCCTCCTTCTGTGCCTTAAACTTTCTATGATTCTACTGATCCTTGCAGTACCCCACTAGTTATAGCCTGCCAACCCAAAATTCTCCCGATTATTCCTGCACTCAGTTTTCTGTTCATTAACCAATCCTCAATCAATTAACCCCAATCCCATGAATCCTAACTTTGGGAAATAAACTTTTAATGTGGCACCTTATCAAATTTTGAAAATCCAAATGCACTACATCCACTGGGTTCCCCTTTATCCATTCTACTAGTTACATCCTCAAAAAACACATTTGTCAAACAATTTCCCTTTCATAAATCCATGTTGACTCTGCTTAATCATATTATAATTTAAGTGCCCTGTTACCACATCCCTAATAATAGATGCTAGCATAATGCCTAACTGACGTTAGGCTCACTGGCCGACAGTTCCCGATCTTCTCTCTCCCTCCTTTCTTTAATAGCGGGGTCAGGTTTGCTACCTTCCAATCTTTGGGAACTGTTCTACAATCCAATGAATTCTGGAAGATCAAAACCAATGCATCCAAAATCTCTGCAGCTACTTGTAAAATCCTGGGATGCAGGTCATCAGGGGACTTTTTGCCACTCAGTCCCACTAATTTGTCATTCAATGAGCACAGAAAGGGGTTGCTGAAAAGCAGAACAAGCTTGAATAGTTTCTAGAGCTTTCCTGATTGCCAGCGGATAACTGATGCAGCCCTGAGTCATACCATCAGAAAGTTTCAGGTTCAATTGCTGGCTCACACGGAGAGCTGATCTCATCTCTGGCAGTGGTCAGGGTAATGCAATTAGACAAAAAGACTAGAGAGATAGAAGGCAGTATAGGGACCTGCGGTGGTGGGGGTGAGGGGGAAGGGGAATGGGGCAGAAGGGGAGGATGTCAAGCCAATTTTCCTCACTTCTAATCACTATCCAGTGGTTTTGTTAAGTGTCTGCGTTCGATCAGGATCATAAAACTCAAAGTCCCTGGTGACAAAATGGGCATGATTTGAACTCTAAGTGGATGGGTCTTCAAGGAGTTAAAATCTGGTCTACTCTGTCTGGATTGGACATAAGAAAAGCCACCTATACAAGATACTGAATGGTATCTGCTGCACATGGAATTGTATCCCTGAATCAGTGAGCAGATCTTCAACCACTGGAGGAACAGTACAGACAGCGTGATCAATGGGAGTCCAAAGAAAAGGGTCCAAAAAGAGAGAGAGAGAAAAAAAGTGATTTCATACAGTCTCTTTCATGACCTCAGATGAAGTACTTTTAAAGTGCTGTAATGTAGGAAATGTGGCAGCCAATTTGCACACAGCAAGTTCCCACAAACAAAATAAGTGGCCAGACAATCTGCGTTAGGCGTTGGTTGAAGGATACTTGTTGGCCAGGACACCAGGAGAACCCCCCTACTTTTCTTCGAATCGTGCCATCTTACGGCCACCTGAGGGGGCAGCGGGAGACTCGGTTTAAGTGTTTCATCTGAAAGATGACACCTCTGATAGTGCAGCACTCCCTCAGTACTGCACTGCAGTGACAGCCTAGATTTTTGTGCTCAAGTCTCTGGAGCGGGTCTCGAACCCACAACCTTCAAAACTCAGACAAGAGTGCTACCAACTGATCCACGGCTGACAATCAGAAATCCACAATGATCCAAAATTGCCAGTTAGCTGTTTTAGTTTAACATTTCATCTCTGCTGGATGATGCTAGTTTAAAAGGGGAAGCTTAACATTTACTGGGAGCAGTCATTAATTACAGTGGTTATCTTCAATTGGCAGATGCAAAAGCACACTGCTGGTTGAACTGACAGGCATATCTTGGAGCATTACATTTCAAACATTGATCTTTCACTAAGGGCAAGGCAGCTCCCAACAAAAATAACTTTTTTTGTTCATTCACAGGATGTAGACAGCACTGGCAAGGCCAGCATTTATTGCCCATCCCTAATTGAGAATTTACCAGCAAAGGATTTCTCAGAGATTCCTAATTAAAACCACATTGCATCACTTCCCTACTTATTTTAGCCTGGAGTGGAATGGATAGCTTCTGGGGAATAATAAGCATACCAAAAGTCAAGCTAAACCAGCAGTCTCAGGATCAGGAAATCAAGACTTTAATTAGTGTGAATTATTCAGTGTGAAATAATGGAAAATACTGACAGATTCTTCAGTATCAGCCATCGCTCAGTGTAGTAGTTGCACCTCAAAGTCAGAGATTATGGGTTCAAGAGCAGAGACTGGAGCACAAAATCAAGGCCAGCACTTCAGCGCCATACTGAGAAAGTGCTGCACAGTCAGAAATGTCATCATTTTTCAGATAAGACGTTAAACAAAAGTCCTGTCTGCCCTCAGGTGAACGCAAAAGATCCCATGGCACTATTCAAAGAAGAGCAAAGGAGTTCTCCTGATGTCCTGGCCAACATTTATCACTCAACCATCATTACAAGCAGATGATTTAGTTATCTGAGAGATCTTGCTGTGTGAAAATTGACATACAAATAGTGACCACACTTCAAAAGTTCCTCATGGTTTGCAAAGCATTTCAGTTATCCTGAAAGGCCCTATATAAATACAAGTTAGCTTCTATTCATGCTACTACCTGGAGATCCATTTGAGACTAACCTGTAAAGTGCAGAGCAGTGTTTTTCCAAAAAAAATAATACTGAGCTTTATTAACACAGCTGCCATTTCCAGAGTTAACAGAGGAAACAAAGTTGAAGAATCAAGTAATTTGATGCTCCCGAGACACCCACATTGTTCAGAACAACTAATACTGAATACGAGCCCCTCCCCTGTTGATAATTAGTTTTAAAAATAAACTATGCCCGGAGGTCGCAAACAAACCTGAAGAAAATCAGAAACTCAACCCGATTGTAGCAGAAAGTCTCTTTACGGCAAGGCTCGCTGGGCTTTCCCCAGCTAAAAGTTTTGCACGTCTCCGATATGTATAAATGGGGATTTTAGAATGATTTCACTTGGAAAAATAAAATCACTGCAGGCAATGATCTGACCTTGGCAGATCAGCGTCCTTAAAGCTATGCTACAAAGTATAGTTCACAGGACACATTATAGCAGATGTATCCAGAAGTAGCTCTATTTGGGGTTAACTTTTCCCTCTTTCTCTGGGACTGTTGCTTTTCAAAAAGACCAATAGAGCAAATCCCATTTCTTTCTTAGAATGCAACTTAAGATAAAGCCAAGCCTCGGGAAAGTCAAAGCTAAAGGAAGAGGAGGAGTGTGTGTCTTACTTGGCGGAGCCTAGTCTCTCTATTTGGCTGCGCCCCCCTCCTGCATTGCCAGCGGAGCTGTGATTCCGCACAGATTCCAGACGGAGCCAGTAACAGGAGCAGCCCCACCCCATCTCCCTGTGATCAGCAAGCGGGCAACCAGACCTTCACCCCCTCACTTAAAACACCCCCCTCCCATCCCACCCCACCCCACCCCACCCCTCTATTCCAGCCCCGTCTCCGGGAAGAAGGTGAAAACCTTTCAATGAGTTCAAGGGATAACACTGCTGACTGGGGCATGTACAAGACAAAGCAGCTTCACACAGAACCTCTCCTAGACAGCGTGTGTGTGTGTGTGTGTGTGTGTGTGGGGGAGGGAGGGGGGGGGGGTTTAAAAGACACATCACCCTCTAGAAACACACCCGCAAATGCATTTAGTGCAATAATGCTCCAATCAGAAATAGGCTCGCAACACCCCGATCCCAATTAAAAGAGATCAGAAACACACACAAAATCTACAGTTCACCCCCACACCTCCCACTGCAACTTCCCATCAGCTCCGGACTCAAGGAATGCAGCAATCCCACAAACAGGAACACTTGCACCGAGAGGGAACAGTGAATGGAATCTACCTACCTTCCTTCCCTCTGTTTTAACCACAGACCGAGTATATCATTGCAATCACTCACCTTGCACTAAAAGTTGTGGTGGGTTTCCTCTATATTCTCTCTCTTTTTTTGCTGGATCCTTTGACCGCAGTTTCCGTCTCTGATTCACACACACTTCCTGCACTGATCACGTGTTATAATCAGCTGTTCCATCCCAGCCTTTCTTGTTAATATCCCTCAGGCTCCAAACCAGTAGCAGGCAGATTTCATGCATGACTTTTTTTTAAAAATATCCTTGACTTCCCTCCTCCTTCTTTAAAAAGAGTTGGATTCAAGAGCCTTTGCAATTTTTTTTTAAAGTGAGGTTTTAGTCGTGTCCTATTTACATATCTGGCGCAACATTTAAAAGATGCTTCCATTTTCCCCGTTTTCAGGCTGATTGTGTCTTTTTATTTTGCATCCACTGTTTAATTAGACTATGCAGCATGCCTAGAAAATACAGCGTGCGATTATCATTAATCTAAAAATAAACCCATCGCACTAGTACCAGCAGTTCCTCGAGAACAAAAATAATGAATGAAAAGGAAATCTATGGTTTGAAAAATTAATGTCAGGTTTGCCTAGTGCTGCAGTTGTACCGTGTGCCTGGCCTGAGGTTGTTAAGTGCAGAATGTGATTCACAGCCAGTAACAGCCTGCCAGGAATCATAATGACCATTGCATGTGTGGTTAGACACGTGCACAGATCTCTGCTCCTTCCAGCATAATTTAATGTTTTGAAAGCACTCTTAGGAGTGTCAGCTTTCTCAAAATGTTTAAAAAAAAAGTGCTGTGCTTAAGTTAATAAAGTTTCCAAGAGATCCAACAACTTGCCCCAAGCACATTTGTAAACCTCATAAATAAAGCTGAAAGCTAAATCTCTTACCATGGTGCTGAAATCCCAAAAGGTGATGTCAATAAAAGTGTCAGACAAATCTTTTCCTATAATAAAAGCAAAACACTGCAGGTGTGGGAAATCTGAAATAAAAACACAAAGTGCTGAAAATGCTCAGCAGGTCTGGCAGCATCTGTGGAGAGAGAAACAGAGTTAACGTTTCGGGTCGATGACCTTTCATCGGAACTGGCAAAGGTTAGAAATGTAATAGGTTTTGAGCAAATGAAGGGGGCGGAGAGGGGGGGGGGAACGAAGAACAAAAGGGAAGGTCTGTGATAGGGTGGAGAGATTAAATGACAACGATGTCATGGAACATAAGGCAAAGGGATGGTAACAGTTGTAGTAAAAGACAAGGCATTAGTCCAGAGAGGGTAATGGCAGAATAATGAATAGTTCTGTCCAAAAGCAAAGACATGAAAAGCAAGTTTAGGACTTGTACATGGTAAAAAAAAAATCAAAATGGTAGTCATGGTATGAAATTGTTGAACTCAATATTGAGTCCAGAAGCTGTAAAGTGCCTAAATGGAGGATGAGGTGCCATTCCTCATTGAGGTTCACTGGAACATTGCAGCAGGCCAAGAACAGAAATGTGGGTGTGACAGCAAGTTGGCGAATTAAAATGGCAAGCAACCGGAAGATCGAGGTCATGCTTTCGGACTGAGCGGAGGTGTCACCCAACCTGCGTTTGGTCTCCCCAATGTAGAGGAGACTGCATTGTGAGCAGCGAATACAGTATACTACCTTGAAAAAAGTACACGTAAATCACTGTTTCCCCTGGAAGGAGTGTTTGGGGGCTTGGATGGTGAGGGGAGAGGAGGTAAAAGGGAAGGTATTACACCTCCTGCAATTGCATGAGAATGGGATGAGGTGTCGGGGGTGCAACGACTGCTATTTTGATTTTTTTTTACCATATGCCACAAGTCTTAAACTTGTTTTACATGTTTTGCTTTCAGACTGAGCTGTTCATTATACTGCCATTAACACTCTATCTGGACTAACACTTGTCTTTTACAACTGTTACCTCTCCCTTTGCCTTATATTCCATGACAACTTTGTCATTTAATCTCTCCACCCTATCACAGACCTTCCCTTTTGTTCTTCTCCCCCTCCCCCGTTCACTTGCTCAAAACCTCAAAGTTCTGATGAAAGGTCACAGACTTGAAACGTTGACTCTGCTTCTCTCTCCACAGATGCTGCCAGACCTGCTATTTCCAGCACTTTCTATTTTTAAATTTTTTCCCATCCTCTTCCCTAAAGCGTTTTATAAGTATATTAAGGGCAAAAGGATAACAAAGGAAAGAGTGGGGCCCATGAGGGACCAAAATGGCAATCTGTGTATGGAGCCGGAGGACGTAGGTGAGGTTTTAAATGATTACTTTTCATCTGTGTTCACTATGGGGAAGGACGATGTAGATGTAGAGATCAGGGAGGGGATTGTGATATGCTCGAACAAATTAGCATTGAAAGGGAGCGGTTTTAGCAGGCTTAAAAGTGGATAAATCCCCAGGCCCAGATGAGATGTATCCCAGGCTATTATGTGAGGCAAGGGAGGAGATAGCAGGGGCTCTGAAACACATTTTCAAATCCTCTCTAGCTGCAGGAGAGGTGCCAGAGGACTGGAGGACAGCAAATGTGGTACCATTATTCAAGAAGGGTAGCAGGGATAAACCAGGTAATTACAGGACAGTGAGTCTAAAATCAGTGGTAGGGAAATTATTTGAAAAAATTCTGAGGGACAGGATTAATCTCCACTTGGAGAGGCAGGGATTAGTCAAGGATAGTCAGCATGGCTTTGTTAGGGGGAGATCATGTCTAACAAACTTGATTGCATTTTTCAAGGAGGTGACTCGAGGTGTAGATGAGCGTAAAGCAGTTGATGTCATTTACATGGACTTCAGAAAGGCTGTTGATAAGATCCCACATGAGAGATTGTTCAAGAAGGTAAGAGCCCATGGGATCCAGGGCAATTTGGCAAACTGGATCCAAAATTGCCGTAGTGGCAGAAGGCAGAGGGTGATGGTCGAGGATTGTTTTTGTGATTGGAAGCCTGTGACCAGTGGTGTACCACAGGGATCGG
Source organism: Heterodontus francisci (assembly GCF_036365525.1). Lineage (NCBI taxonomy): Eukaryota > Metazoa > Chordata > Chondrichthyes > Heterodontiformes > Heterodontidae > Heterodontus > Heterodontus francisci. The sequence continues at coordinate 93,897,196 of NC_090384.1, read as the reverse complement.
TGCTGGGACCCTTGCTGTATGTAGTGTACATTAATGATTTAGACGTAAATATAGGAGGTATGATCAGTAAGTTCGCAGATGACGCGATAATTGGTGTTGTTGTAAATAGTGAGGAGGAAAGCCTTAGATTACAGGGAGATATCGATGGGCTGGTAAGATGGGAAGAGCAGTGGCAAATGGAATTTAACCCTGAGTTGATGCATTTTGGGAGGCCTGATAAGGCAAGGGAATATACAATGGGTAATACGACCCTAGGAAGTGCAGAGGGTCAGAGGGATCTTGGTGTACTTGTCCATAGCTCACAGAAGGCAGCAGCACAGGTAGGTAAGGTGGCTAGGAAGGCATATGGGATACTTGCCATTATTAGCCGAGGCATAGAATATAAGAGCAGGGAGGTTATGATGGAGCTGTCTGAAACACTAATTAGGCCACAGCTGGAGTACTGTGTACAGTTCTGGTCGCCACACTATCGGAAGGATGTGATTGCACTGGAGAGGGTGCAGAGAAGATTCACCAGGATGTTGCCTGGACTGGAACATTTCAGCTATGAGGAGAGACTGGATAGGCTAGGATTGTTTTCCTTAGAACAGAGAAGGCTGAGGGGGGACCTGACTGAGGTATACAAAATTATGAGGGGCATTGATACGGTAGATAGGAAGAAACATTTTCCCTTAGCGGAGGTGTCAATAACCAGGGGGAATAGGTTTAAGGTAAGGGGCAGGAGGTTTAGAGGGGATTTGAGGAAAAAAAATTTCGCCCAGAGGGTGGTTGGAATCTGGGACACACTGCCTGAAGGGGTGGTAGAGGCAGAAACCCTCACAACATTTAAGAAGTATCTAGATGAGCATTTGAAATGCCATAGCCAAGGCACAATTCAACATGCCGGCACCTCATCAGACCCGTTTCCTATCCTGAGTGGCGTGAAAAGGCTGTGTTCTCGCACCCACACATTTTGGGATTTTCTTCTCCCTGCTGCTTTCACATGCGTTCAAGTCTTCTGAAGAAGGAGTTTTCCTCCACACAAGATCTGGGGGCAGGTTGTTCAACCTTGCACGTCTAAGAGCGAAGTCCAAAGTACGGAAAGTCCTCATCAGGGAACTCCTCTTTGCTGACGATGCTGCTTTAACATCTCACACTGAAGAGTGCCTGCAGAGTCTCATCGACAGGTTTGCGGCTGCCTGCAATGAATTTGGCCTAACCATCAGCCTCAAGAAAATGAACATCATGGGGCAGGACGTCAGAAATCCTCCATCCATCAATATTGGCGACCACGCTCTGGAAGTGGTTCAAGAGTTCACCTACCTAGGCTCAACTATCACCAGTAACCTGTCTCTAGATACAGAAATCAACAAGCGCATGGGAAAGGCTTCCACTGCTATGTCCAGACTGGCCAAGAGAGTGTGGGAAAATGGCGCACTGACACGGAACACAAAGGTCCGAGTGTATCAAGCCTGTGTCCTCAGTACCTTGCTCTATGGCAGCGAGGCCTGGACAACGTATGTCAGCCAAGAGCGATGTCTCAATTCATTCTATCTTCGCTGCCTCTGGAGAATACTTGGCATCAGGTGGCAGGACCATATCTCCAACACAGAAGTCCTCGAGGCGGCCAACATCCCCAGCTTATACACACTACTGAGTCAGTGACGCTTGAGATGGCTTGGCCATGTGAGCCGCATGGAAGATGGCAAGATCCCCAAAGATACATTGTACAGCGAGCTCGCCACTGGTATCAGACCCACCGGCCGTCCATGTCTCCGCTTTAAAGACGTCTGCAAACATGAAGTCCTGTGACATTGATCACAAGTCGTGGGAGTCAGTTGCCAGCGTTCACCAGAGCTGGCGGGCAGTCATTAAGGCGGAGCTAAAGTGTGGCGAGTCGAAGTGACTTAGCAGTTGGCAGGAAAAAAGACAAAAGCGCAAGGGGAGAGCCAACTGTGTAACAGCCCCGACAATCAAATTTGTCTGCAGCACCTGTGGAAGAGCCTGTCACTCTAGAATTGGCCTTTATAGCCACTCCAGGCGCTGCTTCACAAACCACTGACCACCTTCAGGCGCTTACCCATTGTCTCCCGAGACAAGGAGGCCAAAGAAGAAGAAGAACAAGGCTACGGGCCAAGTGCTGGAAAATGGGATTGGAATAGATAGGCTTGATGGTCAGTGCGGACACTGTGGACCGGAGGGCCTGTTTCTGTGCTGTATAGCTCTATGACTCTATGAAGCAGAAAAAGAAAACAAATAATAAATGCTGGCTGCATTGGAACCACCTGATCATCATAAGATGGAACTGTCAGCAGCTTTGAGTCACAACTACAACTTCTGCACCTGATTAGCTGCCTCTGATGCAAAGGAGGAAGTCTAGAAAGTAGGCCCAAGATGGCTGAAGGCTCTGTGACCATAGTGGGGCAAAGAGGAGGGGCAATATCAGAGAAGCAATGTTCTGGGGGGACGTGGGGCTGCAGAAGGTTGCAGAGTTGGAATGAGGCAAGGCCATGGTGACGTTTAATGAGAATCTTGTGTTTGTTGCATTGGAGCAGGGAGCCAATGTGAGTCGTTGAAGAAGGAGGTGATGAGTTAGTGGGACTTAATGTAGGACAGGATATATGCAGCAAAGTTGGAGGATGAGGTAGAAACAGAGGTGGGAAGTGTTGCAGAGGTGGAAGCAAACAGTCTGTGTGATAGAAAGTAAATGGGATCTGAAATTAAACTCAGGGTTGAACAGAACATGAAGGTTGCAAACGGTCGGATGAGCCTGAGACAGTGGCTCGGGGTGGGAGTGGTGGGTGGCGCTGTGGAATCAATGGTAAGGGAACAGACTTTGTGGTGGGGCCAAAGGCAATATCTTTGGTCTTTTTGATTCTGAGCTGGAAAAAGACTGTGACTCAAACAAGACTGAATATCTGACAACACAGAAGTAGTTTAGAGGTTGAGGGAAAGGACTTGGAATGTACCATTCAGTTCTAAGATTTGTAAGATACCTGATTTACTTTGCCTTCACATAACCCAACCAAAATTATAAATTAAGCCGATCACCACAGGACCACAATATAGTGAAATGCAACTTAACTTTAACTGATCAGAGATGTCAAAGACCGAGATGGATACAGATGCATATGAACATTATTTAACCACAATTACAGACATATGTTCTATACCACCACATTGTTGTTTACAGTAAAGGTCAGATATTTCTCTTCATAACAAAAAGATTCAAAACCATGAGTATGACAGCAAATTAACTGCTTTACAATATGTCAGCATTAGCTGGTTTCTCTCAATAACAATATAACAATGATGTTGATGTTCAAAGTTAGAGCATGGTTTTAGTTAATTTCACAATCTACATCCACGTATCACTGCTGGGCCTCCAGTATAGAGGCTCTCTTGGGACATAAGAGAAAGGACTTGCATTTATTTGGCACCTTTCACAACCTCATGACATCCCAAAGTACTTTACAGCCAATTAAGTACTTTTGAAGTATAGTCGACATTGTAATGTAGGAGATACAACAGCAAATTTGGGAACAGGAAGTTCCTACAAGTGGCAATATGATAATGACCAGATGATCTTTTTTTTTAAAGTGACGTTGGTTGAGAAATAAATGTTTCCAGGGTACTTATTATTTGGGATAGAAATGCAATACTGTACTAATGTGTCTCCTGGTTTGCTGTAGTCATGTGACCTCTACCATGAGGCACTCACTGCAGGCAGCCATCACAAGTTCAATTCAATGAAGACACAGTACAAGCAAGACCTGTCCTGTGAGCTCATAACATGATGTCAGAGCGGAGCGGAGATTGAGTGTTGAAGAGCTGTATGGAAGCACAGCTACCGAATGCTGCTAAAAGCCACAGGAAGCCACAGAAAAGGAACAAAGACGCAGGCCACAGCTAACAGCACTGGGCACGACACCAATGGCTGCACATTTTCCTCTTCCAGTGTCAGTCGAAATGAAAGGTGGTATGAAGCAGAACTGGCAGTTTTTCCACTTGCAATGTCAAAATTACAAAATTGCGACAGATTTAATTAATTAACCAGAGCAGCTAGGAATAGCTCCACTTTTATCACTGTTGGGGAGAGATTTACAAAATGTATTCCACCCTAAATCTCTCTGAAGACCAAAAAAAAGACTGTAGAAATTTTGAAAACCTTGAAGGCACACTTTGAACCCCAAGTGAACACAACCTATGAATGGTATGTGTTCAATATTAGGGCCCAAGGTGAAAATGAATCCATTGATCATTATGTGACTGCATTAACACAGCTCGCAGAATCTTTTGCTCTAATTAAAGACAGGATTGTTTTAGGTAAGAGCACGTCTATTGAGAGAGGACAAACTTACTTCCAGGAAAGCGATCGACATGTGCAGAAGCACTGAGGTTGTAAATCAGCAGCTAGAGCATACTCAAGGCAGAACAGACCAGGCCTTGCATTATGCTGATAGATATTCCTGACCAAAAGGGCAGTAAAATCACAGACAAAGGACAGGATTCAAATATTCCGGAGGACATCACACAAAGGAAAAGAAGGTGTGTCCAGCATGGGGAAAGCACTGCAAGAAGCTGCAGAAGGAGAATATTAAGTCAACATAAAGTGTCAGATAGACACTGGTGCGTCATGCAACATCATGACCTTCACAGACCTTTGTGAAGTGGCTCAACATGGCGATCCAAAAATGAAGCCTTCAAAAGTAAGATTGAGGTTATATAATGGCGCCATACTAGTGCCGAGAGGACAAATTACTCTGAGAGCCCAATTCAATGACAAGAATGATCTGGATTTCCAGATCATAGATGGCAAGCAAAAGCCACTCATCTCAGCCAAAACAAGTCTAAAGCTTAGATTAGTACCCCTCAACGTGCAAAAAGAGATTTGCAATGTGTCGCAGCACACTAAACCATTGACAGTGGAACAGATCCTACAGGAGTACAACGATGTAGTCATAGGTTTAGGATGTCTTGCTGGAGAATATCATCTCGAAGCAGATGAGAGGATAAGACCAATTCAGCATCTACCGAGGCAAGTTCCAGCTTTCCTCAAGGCCAGCCTGAAAGATAAGATAGAAGAGCTGGAAAAGAAGGGAGTAATCAAGAAAGTGACAACCCCTACAGAATGGATTAGCAGCATGGTAGCAGTGAAACAACCTGGAAAGCTGAGAGTATGCATCGACCCAGAGGATCTAAATAAAGCTCTGAAGAGATCTCACTACCCCATGCCAACCATCAAAGTAATTTTGCCACCACTCGCAAAGGCAAAAATCTTCACTAGCCTAGATGCGAAGGATGGTTATTGGCAAGTGAAGCTGGATGAAAGCAGCTGCTTTCTAACTACATTCTGGACACCGTTCGGGAGATACAGATGGTTGCACCTGCTGTTTGGCTTTTCCACGGCTCCAGAAGAGTATCAACGCAGACAGCATGAGATAGTTAGTGATCTTCCTGGAGTGGAAGCTATAGTGGATAATCTGCCAGTTTATGGATGGAGAGACACAATGGAAGAAGCGATTGCCTCCATGATCAAAATCTAGTGTGACTGCTGGACAGAGCTCGCCAGATGAACCTGAAGCTGAACAAAAAAAAATTGCAAAGAAAGATGCCCGAAGTCAAGTACAGAGGTCACATACTGACAGCAAAAGGTCTTCACCTGAATCCCGAAAACATGAGAGCAGTAGCAGCAACGTGGCGACCAATAGATGTAAAAGCAGTGCAACGATTTGTTGGATTCATTAACTATTTAGCAAAATTCATACCCAATTTGTCGTTGGAGTGTGAACCGTTACGCCAACTCACTGCCAAGGACGTGCAGTGGTATTAGGGCACAGAACAAGAAGCAGCGTTCACTAAAATCAAGCAACTGGTGACAATAATGCCAGTGCTGAAATACCAGGACGTAAATGATGAAGTTACCCTGCAGTGTGACGCCAGCGAGACGGGACTTGGAGCAAACCTAATGCAGCAAGAACCGGTTGCATTTGCATCCAGGGCGTTAACACAAACGGAACGACGCTACGCTCAGATAGAGAAAGAGTGTATGGCCATTGTCTTTGCTTGTGACCATTTTCTTTAATACCTACTTGGAAGAGACAAAATGATGGTCGAGTCAACCACAAGCCACTTCAAATTTTCCTCAAGCCACAACTATCTGCTCCAAAGCATCTGCCAAGAATGTTACTCCGGTTACAAAGATATCATCTGGACGTGACAGAGAAGCAAGGGAAACAGATGTACATTGCTGACATGCTGTCGAAAGCAGCACTCCCTATGAAGAAAGTACAGGATGCTATAACAGAGTGTGAAATCTTCCAGATCTAACGTGAAGCTGCAGCTCGACATGTTCTGGAAGTCATCAACCCAGCACAGCCATTGAATCTGACAGACACGCGCCTTGCCCAAATCAAGCGAACTATCCAATAAGATGGCAACTCTTCAAGTGTTACAAAAAGTAGTGATGAAAGGATGGCCTGAAAGCATCAAGGACACTCCTGTGGTCACAAGAGCACATTGGGCATACAGAGATGAATTGACAGCCCAAGATGGCATCGTGTACAAAGGAAATAGAGTCATTATCCCTAAGAAGTTAAGAAAAGAGATGCTAAAGCGCATCTATGCAAGCCACCAAAGAATTGAGTTGAGTCTGAGGAAGGCAAGAGAAGTGCTCTACTGGCCAATATGAGCAACAAAATCAAGGACCACGTCAGCCAGTGCAGTGCGTGTAATGAGTACCAAGCTAAGCAAGCTAAAGAGCTGCTGATGACACATGACATCCCAGACAGACCATGGATGAAGCTGGGAGTGGACCTCTTCACGCTCACAGAAACTGATTACCTTGTCACCATAGCCTACCATTCGGACTACTGGGAGATAGATCAGCTGACCTCAAAGACTACTGGTGAGATTGTAGAATGCCTGAAAGCACACTTCGGCCGTTAGGGCATTCCAGACATTGTGATGAGCAACAAGGGCCCTCAGCTCACAAGTGAAGAATTCAGCTGTTTCATAAAGGATTGGGAAATTCAACACCATACATCATCTCCACACCATTCCTAATCAAATGGAAAGGTTGAGGCGGCAGTGAAAATCACCAAAGGAATCAAAGAAATTGAGCAAATCCAGCACAGATATATACAAGACAATCCTCGAGTGGAGAAACATACCTACTGAAGGCATGGAAAGTAGTCCAGTACAAAGACTAATGTCATACCACACCCAAACTACTCTTCCAACAGCAAAAAGGTTACTGAAACCAGAAGTAGTAACAGGCGTGAGTGACAAAATCAAGGTGAAATGGCAGAAAGCCAAATTTCATTTTGACAAAACTGCCAAACCATTACCAGAATTGAGCATTGGAGAGCCCGTCAGGGTACAAACCTTTGTCGCTTTCAACAAGAGTCAGCCCAAGTGGCAACTTGGGACCTGCCTAGAGCAGTTGTCACCCCAATCGTACACGGTGGAAGTGAACAACCAGATATACCGTCGCAACCGCAGGCACATATGTACAACTGGAAAAGCTGTACCTTCACTGCAGGCGGCCGATCAGGAAGATGTGAACTCACCATCTGCATAGACCACAGATCAACCATCAGTCCCAGAGGTCCACAGAACCCCAACAACAGAAATGAAACAACAACAGTTACCCAGCAACAAATGACACGGGAACAACACTCCACAGAGAAGGAAAAGCACCCAGATGAACAGCCAACGACAATGCGCACACGCACCATTAAGAGACCAGCATGATTTAAAGGCGATGGGCTGGATTCTGTGAGCCCGCTGCTGATCTCGGCGGCGATCTCAAAAAATGGCGGCCCGCCTGTGCGGGCCGCACGCCAAGGAGCTGCTGCAATCTTAAGCATGGCAGCTCATTTAAATAGTTTGGACAGCCCGCACCCCCAATCACGTGGAGGGGGTGGGCTTCCTGTCCCCAGCAATGGTGTCAGCTGCCTGTGCGCAGGCGCTGACGACGTTTTTAAAGGGCTGTAAACTCTGCTGGCTTATTTGAATATTTAAAGACATATTCAATAAAATTAAATACATTTCTTTTGCTCCTCTCCCACCCCACTAATAACAATTACAGTAACTATTTGCCCTTCCCCCCAAAACACTTACCTTTAACATCTGACCTTTCCGCCCGCACCCCACCCCCGACTCCCAAACTGCACAAAGTTTAAAGTAAAACCCTTCCCACCATCCCCTACACTCATGGCAATTCCTTGACCCCATTTCCCCCCACCCACTCCTCCCGCATTGATAAACTTACCTACTCCCCTCTCCCCACCAGTGTGGCGCCTCATTTCGCTGGATGGGGATTCGAAGGTGTGGGAGTGTCGGCTGCCAAGCCAAAGATTGTGTCTGGTCCTCAAGATCTGAGGTCAGTACATGTAAATGCATTAATTTTATTAATTTGAATATTGTGATTGTGGTCCTGTCGCTGAGTGATGGGTGGGCTGCCATGGTGCCTTGCCACCGCCAGAGGATTGGGCCAGGCCCTGCCGGAATCTGGGTCCGCGGTGGGCCTCATCCAGATACATCTTTAGGTTCTCCCCCACCCCCCACCATGGATCTCGGCATCGAGGGCTGCTTAAAATCCAACCCTATGTGTGCACTGCATGTGCAGAGACTGAAGAGAATAACAAACTGCTAATGCATGCAAACAGTTGTGTGCGTAGTGGGTAACTTGGGCAACTCACAGTGTAAATGATAATGCATGCAAATGTTTCCTTGTTTTTTTGTATGGAAGGGGGATGTTTGGGATAGAAAAGCAATACTGTACTAATGTGCATCCTGGCTTGCCATAGTCATGTGACCTCTACTATGAGGCTCTCACTGCAGGCAGCCATTACAAGTTCAGTTCAATAAAGACCCAGCACAAGCAAGACTGTTGTCCTGTGAGCTCGTAACACTTATAATACATTCAGGTTATGTGAGATTGTACCAATTAATTTGAAGTGTGCCATGAGCTGTTATCTGCTCTATATGTAAAGTCTTTGAATGATTGCCCTTTTTGTCAATGGTCTGTTTAGAGGAATAACCTGAATGTCTTTTATACTTCAGCATATCTATGTGCAATTCTACACTGTTAGGAGGCCAGGATACAATAAAAGCCAATAGAAAAGCAGACAAGATTAAAGAGCATGTTACAGCTAGGCCAATAGGTCACTAGACAATTGGGCTAAATCGCACTAGAAAAATTGTGCATAATTATTAATACAGAAATCAGCCAGATTCAGGGGATTAAAAGATATGGCATGAACTACAAATCTCCAGAATTTGCTGGTTGCTTCACACTGCTCATTAGCTTCAAACAAACAACACATTGCCCTTACTTAGCTCATTATTGATAAGAACTTTCTAGATTTGCACATTAATTGCCCATTAAATTCACCACAGAAAGTTAGGGCTGGTAATTAAGATCACAAGGACACATTTAACAATGTAACAATTGTTAATGCAATGCAATGTTAATGCAACCTCTCTGGCCCAGAAAGGGAACATTTAATCTCTTCAGTCTCATTCTGCACATAGTAACTTTTTTGAGATTTATGGCACAAAAATTCTTTTGATGTGAAGGGTGCAGGAAATAGTCAAATTATGGCATACTCCATGTGATGTCCTGCACAAGAAGATTTGGCCCAGAAAAGCAACAAAGGATGAGAGATTTGAGGTTCTCAAAGAAACAATAATGAAGGAATGTCCATAAGTAAAGCAAGAAACAAAAAACTCCTGGAAACACTCAGCAGGTCATTCAGCATCTGGGGAGACAACAAGTAAGTTAACATTTCAGGTGTAAAGTAAGATTGCTGTCCAGACACAGAAGATTACTGGAACTTTAGTGAGGAGTTAACACTGATGTGCACAAAGCATGTAAGATAATAAATAGCAAACTCTGAGCAAATAAAAACAAAAAATGCTGGAAATACTCATCTGTGGAGAGAGAAGCAGAGTTGACATTTCAGGTCAGCAGCTCACAATGCGGTTTCCTCTATATTGGGGAGACCAAACGCAGATTGGGCGAACGCTTTGTGGAACACCTTTGCTGAGTCCGCAAACATGACCCCAAGCATCCTGTTGCTTGCCCTTTCAACACACACCCCTGCTCTCATGCCCACATCTCTGTCCTGGGCTTGCTGCAGTGTTCCAGTGAACATCAACACAAGCTCAAGGAACAGCATCTCATTTACCGATTAGGCACACTACAGCCTGCCGGACTGAACATTGAGTTTAATAATTTCATAGCATGACTGGCCCCCCTTTTTTCTTTTTCTTTTTTCTTTATTATTTTTTATTTTATTTTAGTTTGTTCCATCATTCATTTTTTTTTAACCATGTGCCTGCCCAGTTTTTTTTGTGCTTTTGGCCAGGGCTGTTCATTTTTCTGTCATTTAACACCCTCTCTGCACTAACGCATTGTCTTTCACCACACCATTAACACACCCTTTGCCTTTGCTCCATGATCTTCTGGTTAGTTATTCTCTGTGACCCTCTGTCCTATTAACACCTTCCCTTTTGTTATCTTTTGCACCACCCCTGCTTTATTTGCCTAAAACCTATTACATTTCTAACCTTTGCCAGTTCTGATGAAGGGTCACTGACCTGAAACGTTAACTCTGCTTCTCTCTCCACAGATGCTGTCAGACCTGCTGAGTATTTCCTGCATTTTGTTTTTCAGATTTCCAGCATCTGCAGTATTTTGCTTTTATTTCTGTGTAAATAAATACTGCAAAAGAATCTACAAGGGATGTATGGGCAGAGAAATGTTAGAAAAAAACATTCCGGACACATGCAGACAATATATTGGTCTGGAATAAATGAAGGCGCTACTCACACAACAAATTGTTGAAGCTTGTACACCAAAACAATACTATATCAGATCAGAAAGTCAATATAGATTTGTTCATGGAGAGGGCAGGGACTAGTTCATAATTGCTAACTAACTTAGCTTACCCATAGGTGTGCACAAAAACAGAGAAAACAGTGATAGATTGCATAAAAAGCTATTTTCTCCAGTCACTGAATAACCAACGAAGCCTTTAGTGATGATTTGCCAGTTTGCAGGTGCTAAATTCAGGCAACTTGGCAAAGGTTGGGAGTTTACTCATGTAATTTGGAGTTTGAATTACCCATTGTGAAATAGGTCCCTAGCGAAATTGGTATAGACTGAGAATAATCCGATAAAGAAGTCATGGGGACATGGGAACGGGGAAGGTGTATACCATGGTCTCCAAATTTACAATAATAAATTAGAGACAGTTGAGATGAGATCTGATAGAGATGTCCAAAATCATGAGGGATCTAGACAGAGTAGGTGAGGAGACTCTGTTCCCATTAGTGAAAGAGTCCTGAAACAGAGGACACTGATTTAAGGTGATTGGCGAAAGAACGAAAGGTTACACAAGAAAACAACTTTTTTACACAGGGAGTGGTTATGATCTGGAACGCACTGCCCGAAAGAATGGTAGAGGTAGATAAAATCATAGCTTTCAAAAGGGAATTAGGCAAGTACTTGAACAGAAAAATTTGCAGGGCTACAGGGAAAGGGTGAGGGATTGGGACTAGCTCGATTGCTCTTGCAGAAAGCTGGTATGGACTCGATGGGCCGAATGATCTCTTTCTGTGCTGTAAACATTCTATGATACCTCATTAGAGACCGAATGCCACTAATTACAAGAAGGTAAATACAAGACAACCTACCAATCAAGGAAGAATTACTGAAGACTGTTAATTCAGATATGCTAAGGAAGATAAACCAAGCAAAAGTTTTATTTGAATAAGAGAACAGGCAGAATTTCAGTACCAAAATCCATTAACGCATAATCCAAGGTCAAACTTGGCATGGATCAGGATGTTCTGTGTATATAATCATTAGAGTGTCACAGAAACAAATTGAGGCCACAACAGAGTCTGAATCAAGCCTTTATCAGCTAACAGATCAGAGACCAATAGCAAAGGGAATGCAGGATCAAGTTTACCACCAGAAACATTCCTTTCGTAAGATCTAATCATGAGATCAAACCCAGATTTACTGAGACATGTTAAAAGGCTACAGTTTCTAGTTAAAGTTACTATACATGGATAATTAGTTTCAGGAATCATGAGTACCCAGCAGCCGTTTAAGTCCCAACACATTGGAAACAATTTACTTCCTAATTTCCAAAACGTTAACAAAATAAACACACAGAACTACACAGCAATCAGTCAGACATCAATGCTGGCTAAAATAATGGGCATTACATATCAGGATTAAATGAGAGGACTATCTGTATGACAACCTAGTAAAAAGTACCAATATGGCTTCAGGATGTGTCCATCCTCATCTTTTATTTAAGATGTGGTATCATAGCTTGGCCATGTGAGCCGCATGGAAGATGGCAGGATCCCCAAAGACACATTGTACAGCGAGCTTGCCACTGGTATCAGACCCACCGGCCGTCCATGTCTCCGTTATAAAGACGTCTGCAAACGCGACATGAAATCGTGTGACATTGATCACAAGTCGTGGGAGTCAGTTGCCAGCATTCGCCAGAGCTGGCGGGCAGCCATAAAGACAGGGCTAAATTGTGGCGAGTCGAAGAGACTTAGTAGTTGGCAGGAAAAAAGACAGAGGCGCAAGGGGAGAGCCAACTGTGCAACAGCCCCAACAAACAAATTTCTCTGCAGCACCTGTGGAAGAGCCTGTCACTCCAGAATTGGCCTTTATAGCCACTCCAGGCGCTGCTTCACAAACCACTGACCACCTCCAGGCGCGTATCCATTGTCTCTCGAGATAAGGAGGCCCAAAAGAAAGGTATCATAGAACACAAAGAACAGCCCAGCCCTTAGAAAGTAAACAGAACTGTAATACCATGGGTATTCCATTTTAAGTGACTCATTAGTGTAACTGTTTACAAGATGTAACGCTCTCAAGAGACTGCAGTTGGGATTACATACTACATCATTACCCTTCCTGCTTGAGTTCAGTCTACTGCAGTGAAGAAAAAATGCTTAGGAGTTTTGAGGCAATTGCTATGGTTGTGAACGAGCAGCACCATAACACATGTATTTTTAATACCTTCAATCAGACTGCATTCTTTCATAGATGTCCCTTGTAGTTAACACACATTAAAGTACATCTAGCACGCTGTCAGAAATCGTTTCTTCTAGCAAACATTCAAACAAGGGTGTAGCCTTATCTTCCATAAGGATCACTGGTTTTACAAAGAATGATAATATACATATATATATATATATATATATATACACACATCAGATAAAATATTACAGGAAAGTAAATTCCCTGATCATTTTGACAGCTTATAGTACAAATAGTTCTGCAGACATGCAGAGGGATCATTAACATGGATGAATGGGTAGGGCAGGTCAACTGGGCAAAAATTCTCAGTGTGTTGGGAAGTCAGTTCCAGCACGTCAATATCTGGACTTTTTCTGAGGATGGACAAGGGGCAGGAAGCTAGTATTTTAATGAAATGGGAAGCCTCAGATTTAACCTTTGCAAATCTGTGGACTGCCAAATTCCCAAGCCTCGGGAAATCTGGCAGCCGAAGGGAGGCGAGGACAGCTTTGGATAGAAGGCAAGTTCTTTTACAGCACTCTTGGTAGGCCAGGAAGAGCAAGAATGGTTCCTCCCAGCCCCAAAGCTCCCCCACTGTCAGATCCACCATGCCAACCTCCATCCAGATTGGACCCCACTTCAGGATCAGACCAACCTAGTCCCTCAGCATTCTCCAGAGTGCTTTGCCCTGCTCGTCTGTCAGTCTGACTTCTGCACAGAAAACCTGTCGATGATGAAGACACACCCAAACTTCCAGGTTTTCCGCCCGCTACTGCAGCACCCCCACCCCCCGCACGTTGGTAAGTAAGATTACCCCCCACCCCACCTCGTATTCATTCATGGGATGTGAGCATCTCTGGCTAGGCCAGCATTTATTGTACCCAGATGGCTATTAGCAAGGGAATTCCAGGTTTTTGACCCAGCAATGGCGAAGGAAATGAGATATAGGCTGGAATTTTACCTTAATCGCTGGCTCCGGTACAGGTGGAACTCAAACGGATGTGGTCTCCATTCCCATGCTGCGTCTCCTGTCCACTGGCATCACGCGCGGGGCAGCCAATTAGCGGCCCCGCGGCGTAACTGAGACCTGAATTGGCTGGTGCGGGCGGGAAGATATACATCATTGGGGGCAGAGCCATATCCGGGAATGTCTGACGTAAACCCTTGTTTACCTCAATGAAATTGACCAGGTACTCATTATTTAAAAATCAGCAGTAGTAGTTGTGGTTCATTGAGAGGCTACAGTTCTGTTAGGGCAGAAAGAGTTAGAGATTTAAACACAGGTGGAGGAAGTCATGGAGGGGAGAAGCACTCGCTCAGCCCCCCGTTTTTTAGATGATTCACTACAGGTCCTCCTTCAGACGGTTGAGGAGAGGCGTGAGATCCTCTTCAACCCAGATGGTAGAAGGCGACCGTCGACAGTGACAAAGAGGGCCTGGCTGGAGGTCGCGGAGGAGGTCAGCAGCTGTGGCGTCGTTCGGCACACATGGATACAGTGCCGCAAGCGCCTCAATGACCTGCTTCGCTCTGCCCGGGTAAGGGGCATTCCTCATTCATCTAATCGTTATTTTGTCAAGGGAGGGTGTATTTGTATTCATGATGCAATGTGGAACCCCTGTGTGATCATTGCCTGGCTGCCTCCTTGCATTGGGATGCAAGATGGGCATATGTGAGATGAACATTAAGGAGGGATTGATGAGGGCACGCTCAGTAATGGCACAGCAGTTAAAAGCCACATCAACCCATTTGGGTGATTGCGTGACGTGCGCACAAAAATGTTTGACCTAATTTTTTTCTTTCATTTGGAAAAGAGGGCACACAACGCCCGAGAGAGGTCCCGGATAGGTGGTGGCATGGCCTGTCCTGCATTCCTCAGTCGAATGGAGGAGGACGCATTGATGATAGCAGGGGAGGACAAGCCATAGCAGATGGCGAGGCCGGTGGACATGGCCATGATCGTGAGTGATCCAGAAAGTGGTGTATTAGTGCATTTCGGGGGGGGGGGGGGAAGGGGAGTGTTGGTGGGCCAATGTTGTTATGATTTACTAATGAACATAATTTGGCCCTCAAAAGTCACATCACACTGATGTGACCATAATGGATTCAAATACATGTTCTTCACTCTGGCTTTCTGATCAAACTGATCAGTAAGATTTTCCCAGCAGGTGACTGCATGGAACAGGAAGGGTCTCAGTTGTACCACCATCCACCTCTGAGGTTGAGGAGGGCGCCTCAGAGGGCGCACCGTCACATCCTCGCAACGCACCAAGCACCAGCGCAGATACAGACACCTTGGATTTGCGTGTCCGTGGATTCGATTTCACATCCAGGTGTCAGCACAGCACAGGTGCCGGGCCAGCCACTGGAGGCAGAATCGGCCGATGCCTCACAGTCAGAGGAGTGTGGGAGGCCAGGCCAGTGCAGAGCAGCAAGCTGATGACATGCCTTTGAGAACATCCATTCGGCGGGAGATGTTGCAGGTGCAGCAAGCGGTCCTTGAAAATCTGGCGGAACTGCCTGAGACAATGCGTGCAGTTAATCAAATTCTGGCTACATCCATCTAGAGTATGAGTTCTGCTCACTCTCAGGCAATTGAACATCTGGCTTCCCCCATTGACAGATTGGCAGCTGCAGCGGAAGGGCCAGTTCTGGATGCACTTCATGACGTCAGATCGATTGTGGCCTCCCTGGACCAGAGCATCAGAGAGCAGAATCTGATGAGCTGGTGCCAGGCCAAGGCCGCTCATCCCTCTTATGTCACCATTGAGGGTCGTCCGAGCCTCACAAGAGCACAGGGGCAGCAGATCGCATATGGAAGCTCCTCTCAGGGCGCCTCTGATGCATTCTGCAGCTCCTTGCTCCCTCTGCCAGGAACATGTGATCAGCAAAATCCCAGGGTGTTACAGGGTACTCATGAGATTTCTCAGGAGAACCCCGAGATGCCGGGGCCCTCACGGCCGTGAGCAAGCAGAGGACGTCCGCCAAAGTCATCACAAGCAGGACGGCAAACAGTTCAGCCACCTGTCTCTGGTGTGTCTGGTGGCGAGGGATCATGCACCCGAAAGAGCACTAGAAAAAGATTTAAGAAATCACTTTAACATCACTACTGGTTCACAGGGTGAATTGAAAGGTTTTTTATTTGAATGTGTTATAAAATATTGTAATAAACCGGGTTCTCTGAGATTTTGTCATTGCTTTCCTGAAGTCAATTCCAACATCGTTGTTCAACATGTGAGGTCTCACACCTGGGTGGCGTTCCTCATGATGTGAAGGATTGCATCATTGCATTTCTCTCTCCCCGTGAAGGTGAGTGAATTTGCCCTTTCAGAGCCTCACAATTAGTCTTGTCATACGGTAATCCCAATTGTGCGAAAATTTACAGACTCTCAATGGAAACGTCTGCCTCTTAAAGACACCCTTGTCTCGCAAGCACTTAGATCCAAATTAAATTCAGCTTCCTCTCCATGACCATCAAGTCAGTGGTATAAAAGCAAAATACTGCGGATGCTGGAAATCTGAAACAAAAACAAGAAATGCTGGATTCACTCAGCAGGTCTGGCAGCATCTGTGGCCAGATGCTGCCAGACCTGCTGAGTGAATCCAGCATTTCTTGTTTTTGGATCAAGTCAGTGGTGTCCAGCTTCATCATCAGAAACATCATCATCTGATGACACATTGCGCTGACATTGATCCTCCTCCAGAGCCTCTCCATTTTCAGTCGCCAGGTTGTGCAAGGCACAGCAGATGACAATTATTCTTGAAACCCTTGAAGGTGCGTACTGCAGTGCTGCACCTGAGCGGTCAAGACACCTGAACTTCATCTTAAGCAGGCCTATAATTTGTTTGATGGTCACTGTGGTGGCCGCATGGCTCTCATTGTATCGTTCCTCTGCATGACCCCTTGGATTCCTCACTAGTGTCATGAGCCATGTCTTCACAGGATAACCCCTGTCGCCAAGTATCCATCCCTCCATTCTGTCTGGAGGCCTGAAAAGTGCAGGTACGTGGGAGTTTCGGAGAATGAAGGCATTATGACAACTCCCAGGGTAACGTGCACACACCTGCATGATTCTCTGACAATGATCACAGACGAGCTGAACGTTCATTGAATGGTATCCCTTGCGGTTAATCAATGCCCCTGATTGACCTGCTGGGGCTCTAAAGGCCACATGAGTACAGTCGATCACGCCCTGTTCCATTGGAAACCCAGATATAGTGCTGAAGCCTCTGGCTCTCTCAGCCTCACAAGTGTTGTCCGTCGTGAACGTGATGAATTGGTTAGTATGTTGGAACAATGCATCAGTCACAACCTTGATGCAGTGGTGCGCTGATGCTTGTGAGACTCCGCACAAGTCTGCTGCTGAGGCTTGGAATGAGCCAGACGCATAGAAGTTAAGAGATATTGTAACCTTTAGAGCGACCGGCATTGGATGGCCTCTAATACGGTTTGAGGAAACATCCACTGCCAACATCTCACAAAGAGATGTGACAGTCTCCCATGACAGCCGCAGTCTTCTGCACTGGCGATCTGACAGCTGCAGGTAGCTCAGACACAGCCGGTATGCCCCTCCTGGTGTGTAGGCACGTATCCTGACATGTGTTCGCTACCGGGCGACTCTGCCACCTGCTCTCCCTCCCACATCACGATGGTACACTGCGTCAGCTTGTTGCATGTTCCCCTGCTCATTTGTCCTTCTGTCCCTCATAGGGGCAAGGTCCTCCTCATCTGATGATCCACCTCCACATTGAACAATTCCCATTGCTGTACTACTCACCAGATGCTCTGACCACAGGTATTAGCTTCCAACAGTTAGGACTGGCTCACGAGATCACTTTCTTTTCACCACATAAATCAAAGTTGATGGGTCCCCATCAGCAGTGCAGAACATTCAGATGAATCCTTTAGCACTAGTCACACACCTGGTCAGGATATATAAATAGCATTAGAATTATTTCAGAGTAAAACTGAAAATTGTACTTCCAACTACCTCCTGAATCAATGCCTGCCGCCCTTATGTATCTGCCGGATGGCCAACACGCCCCACGAGCTGATTTACTGACGTTAAATCAGACCTCAGACGTAAAATTATAGTCAATTGCTCTGTAAACGACCTCAATTACCTTTCAATTACTTGTAGACGGGCAGCGAACGCAGACTCGCTCACGCCGGACTTCCAACATTGGTAAAATGACGTCTGCGCGTAATGACGCCGGGGACACGGCCCAATGTCATCGCGCTTCTTTTTACCATCCGGACGCCTCCAAAGAGACACATTTAATGCCGGTAAAATTCCGGCCATAGTTTCAAGTCAGGATGGTGTGAGACTTGGAGGGGAACTTGCAGGTGGTGGTGTTCCCACATGCCTGCTGCCCTTGGTCTTCCAGGTGGTAGAGATCATGGGTTTGAAAGGCACTGTCCAAGAAGCCTTGACAAATTTCTGCTGTGCATCTTGCAGATGGTACAACTGCTATTGTGCATCAGTGATGGAGGAAGTGAATATTTAAAGTGGTGGATAAGGTGCCAAGAAAACAGGCTGCTTTGTCCTGGATTGTCGAGCTTCTTGGGTGTTGGTGGAGTCACACTCATCCAGGTAAGTGGCAAGTATTCCATCACATGCCTGACTCGTGCCTTGTAGATGGACAGGCTTTGAAGACTCAAGAGGTGACTTACTCACTGCAAAATTTCCAGCCTCTGCCATGCTCTTGGAGCCACAGTATTTATACAGCTGGTCCAGTTAAGTTTCTGGTCAATGGTGACCCCTGGAATGTTGATGGGGGAATTCAACAAAGGCAATGCTGTTGAACATCACTGCCTGACACTTGTGTGACATAAATAATACCTATCAGCCTAAACCCCAAACATTGTCCAGGACTAGCTTCATGCAGGCATAAACCACTTCAGTATCTGACTGCGAATGATACTGAACATGTGCAATCCTTAGCAAACATCCCAACTTCTAACCTTATGGAAAGGTCATTGATGAAGCAGTTGAAGATAGTTGGGCCCAGAACACCATCATGAGGAACTCCTGCACCTATGTCCTGGGGCTTAAATGTTTGGCCTCCAATCACCACAACCATTTTCCTTTTGCATTGTATGAGTCCCACCAATGGAATTTTTCCTGACTTCCACTGACTTCAATTTTGCTAGTGCTCCTTGATGCCACATTCAGTATAATGCAGCTTTGACGTCAAAGGCTATCACTCTCACCTCACCTCTGGGCTGTTTGGACCAAGGCTGTAATGAGGTCTGGAGCTGAGTGGCCCTGGCAGATCCAAACTGAGGATCGGTGAGCAGGTTGTTGCTGCTTGATAGAACTGCCAACACCTTCCATCACTGCTGACAATTGAGACTAGACTGATGAAGCAGTAATTGGTCAGATTGGAATTTTCCTGCTTTCTATCAATATTTCATAATTTTACACTTCCATCTGCACTACTTACAATACCATCTAGTCATCAGCAAAGTTGGATATCTGGCATGAAAATCTCTGATCTAACTCTGACCTGCTAATTTACTAAACTGAGCTAAGTTTAGAGCAGCGAACTGAGACTTTTCAAATCAAGTGACTTCAGCTTTTTACAGCCGGTGAGTTAATATCTATCCCATCGATAAGGCTCTATTTAAACTTAGGCCTCAGGTGACAGTAGCGAGAAGCTCACTGCTCCTTGCCTTCAAATCCCTTCATGGCCTCGCCACCAATTCTGGCATCTTGCTTTTCCCTAGTTTTAACTATACCACCATTGGCAGCCATGGTTTCAGCTGTCTTAGCCCTAAGCTGTATCAACCGTGGCTAAGTTGTAGCATTCTTGCCTCTGAGTCAGAAGGTTGTGGGTTCAAGTCCCATTACAGAGACTTAAGCACAAAAATTTACACTGATAACTACTGTCCAAGATGCTGTCTTTCAGATAAGCTGTTAAACTGAGGCCCTGTCTGTTCTTAGATTGAGGTAAAAAAATCACATGGCACTATTTCAAAGAGCAGCAGTGGAATTACTCCTGGTATCCTGGTCACTATTTATCCACCAAACAGCATCACAAACACAGGTTATCTGGTCATTAGCACATTTGTTTGTGGGAGCAAACTGGGTGCAGCACTTCCTACAACAGTAGCTGTCAAGTGCTTTGGGACATCCTGAAGCTGTCAATGGTGCTATATAAATGCAAGTCTTTTCTTTTTTCATCTCTGGAATTCCCTTCGTAAACCTCTCCTCTTCTCCTTTTGGATGCTCCTTGAAACCTACCTCTTTGGCCATTTGCTCTGATATCTGTGCCGCAGTGTCAAATTTTTGACTTATAACTCTCGTGAAGCTGCTTGGGATGTTTTGCCACACTAAAATGCTATCTATATAATGCAAGTTGTTGGTGCTCCGATTAGTCCCACTTTTGAAAGCAATGGAATAAATCGAAGGCACATTGCACTGCAAAAGCCACACACATTGAATAACTTCAGTTTTCTTTTTTATTTATTGGCAGTGGAAAATAAAAGTTTAAGTATTTTATTGAAAGAAAGCAATAAATACTGTGATAAAAATAGTTCAAAGTACTGTATAGACTGTACATAATTTGTTACAAGAAGGCAGAGAAAAACTCAAGACAGCAAAATATTGGACAAATAACAGTACATGATTCAGGCCAACGTGTATTAAAAATTGACCACTCAATAGCTTTAGGACAGATTTACAATGTTGGTGCACAATACATAACTCACCATGATACCAACAAAACTGCAGCTGACATGTTGATGGGTTATTCAAAAATACTGAACACTCTTATTGATGAAGCCAAGACAAATTTTTCCAATTTCCTATTTATGGGTCATCTTTTTAAAAGTAAAATGCACAGTATCTATAGATTAGGAAAGGGTTGCAAAAACAGTGAACCATATTTCATGAAAAATAAATAAGGCTTTCATTTTATTTTTAAAAGTACCCCGCTTCTTATACTTTTCAACTTGAATAGTCCTGCCACCCCTAACTGACACCAGTCATTGCTATTGGTCCATTGAAAAGTTAAACCAGCCTTTTCTTAAGAGTAATGCAAGGGGAGGAAATAACATTTGAGTTATGGCAGTAGGTCTTTTACTTGCATTCAGGCCCACCTCTGCCTCAAGTCCTATATATATGGCTTTATCTCTTCTTATATCCATCTATTCATTATTAACCATACTGAAAAAATGGACAAGCATTTACAGTTTTAAAAATGAGAACATATGGTTTAAAAAGGATTTAATTAGACTTCAGACTAACTACAACATCAACACACTTAGTGCTGTCAGCATGCAGTTTCTTTTGGGAAAACAGCATGAAAATGCCATTATACCCTTTTTTGTCCTCAACTTTATTTAAAAAAATCTGAATATCTGTAGTAATTACACAACGATTTACAAAACCCCCACAATTTTAATAGGGATGAATACATACAGACATATGGTACATTTCCTTGAAAAAAACATGATTAAGAGTAAAGAAATTGGTTTAAGAATTGTACATAATTATAAATGTGTTCTAAGCAAGAGTACACGATTAAAGCTAGATGCCAGATCTACAATAAATCAACATTGAAACGGGTTTACATAAATATAACATTTATTCTAAAATTTTATATCTAGGGTACTCATGAGTTGCAGTTCAACTAATTAAAATCTCTGTAGTAAAATATCAAGTCCAAGTTAGAAATATTGCTACATCACAGATTTCCCGGCTTTCTCAGCAATTCATGTGATGTACAAGTTACTGCATGAAGGCTTTGAATACTACACAGTCATCTGTTGAAATAGTGTGAGTGAACTGAAAAATAAAAAGAACATAATTAAGTGCCAAAACTAGACAAAGCTAAATACTACCACCACATTAAAAGATACTAATACTGCAGAGTGACTCCATAGATAGAAGGACAAGAGGAGGCATAAAAAAAATCTTGTTTGTACAGATTTTACACTGCGAATGGGGCAGAACACAAGTCTTCAAGGATTTAGTATCAGGGCTATCATGAAAATGCAACCTTAAGAATACTGTTCGGGAAAATAATTAACACAAAACAAGTTTAACTTGTCTCACTTCTCCAAAAGTACCAGAGTAGATTTCCTACCATAGTTGCACCAAGTTATTCTGGGTTAGTGTAAAACTACAAGTGCACCATTGTAATTTAATTGCATTGCTCCAAATACAAAATGTCTCTAAGTTCACCTGCACAACCAAGTCATTATGATCAAAACATATATTTTTATTTCTCATACTACTTTTGTTCAAATTTGTAATGTTTTATTCATTATTGATGTTACCATTAATAGCAGAATGCTTCAGCATGTAACTGAAAAAGAGCTTGAGCAATTCACTCATTTGAAATAGTTCTCTTGTACTACTGCAATCAAGCACAGATGTTTCATACTTGTTACTGTATTTATCTTTTTGCTGTCAAAACTATTGTACAACCTACTCTTAAATTACCTGTTAATCTGTTTTACATTTTATCCTTTACATTGTCATTTCAAATGCACTTTTTTGTGCACTAAAACTTAGAATTTAATAGCAGAGAACAGTATTATATTTTGCAACTCGAGCAGTCCCATTGCAAACTTTAAAAGGAAATTAGGATAGTTGAAAGTAGTGCAATAATATAGAATGCTCACAACCCAACCCTGTGTCAAAATATGTGTTCTATGTCCAGTTGTTTTGCAAAAAAAACTGAATTCAGATCATAATCCCAACCAGACAAGAATATGTGCTTAACGGGCCAAAACTAACAGAATAAATATGAAATCAAATAAATTCAATTTAATTGGCAAAATAAATTAATGAGGAATGCACAGAAAAAATCCTAATAAACTTTCATTTATTTAGTGCCTTTCACACCCTCAGGTTATGTCGAAGCACTTCACATCCAATGAATTATTTTCAATTTGTAGCCACTGTGGTTATGCAGAAAAACAATTTGTATACAGCAAAATCCCACAAAGCTAAATACAT
Source organism: Heterodontus francisci (assembly GCF_036365525.1). Lineage (NCBI taxonomy): Eukaryota > Metazoa > Chordata > Chondrichthyes > Heterodontiformes > Heterodontidae > Heterodontus > Heterodontus francisci. Next base: position 93,874,186 of record NC_090384.1, on the reverse strand, counting down.
CAATCAGAAACTATTCTGGTGGTGTTACTGAGGCATAATTGTTGGCCAAGGATATCAGAATAACTCCCTCCTCTTTAGTCTTCAACTATACCCGCTTCAATGCTTTTAAGCGCAAACTACAATACTAAAAGGAGTTTGCACGCATCATTTGCTGCATCATTATCATTTCCCTATGAAACTTCATTCAATTGCCTGACTGAAAGCATGTTCCACATTGATGCTGCCCATTAGTCTGGGAACAGAAATCAAAGGTCCCATATCCCTTAAGACCTTTGGTTAATAGAAAGTCAATTTTCGATTTAAAATTAATTGATCTAGCACCAAACAGGGAAAGACATCGTGTCACACTTTGACTGCAGCAAGTTACGCTCATATTTTGAGCTCCACTGGGTTCAACCCTCATTCTGGAATTCATCTTTCGAGAGTAGGTGTTGTTTAACCAAATCTCACTGAATTATTTCTTTATTTTTTAATTGTTAATCTTTGCATAAAAGGATTTATACATACACAAATCTGCACAATCGAACTGGGAACCATTGCTAAACCTCATCTACTTGAATCAGATTTTCGCTGGAGAGTTTACATTCATGTGTATGACAATCCAATCGAACTGAACAAAATGATCTACAGCTTTCTTTGATTCAGAGGGAAAGCAGATAGTTTCTAGGCATCCAAATCCTAAGATTATAAAGCAGTGCTTCAATCAGCTATGCTCATAATTAACAAAGAAATCTAAAGAGAAAGCAACAATATACTGGGACCTCAGTACACACAAATAGCTAGTTAACGTTTGAAAGGGGAAAGGAAAACCTGTAGATAAACTACCAGTTACCGAAAGTTTCATTGTGCAGGCTCCCTTTGCATGGGTAATTACAATCAAAAGCACAATGTTCCATGACAAGTGCTGACATTCTCTTTCTCACATAAAAGTGTAACAACTTAATTAACAGCAGTACTGACAGATTTGGGAGCAGGTCATCCATCCATCCTGTTGGCCAGAGAACAGTGTGTGGTTTAGAAATCGGGAGAACATAAAACTCTTAGGAACACAGGAACAGTATTAGGCCATTTAGCCCCTTGAGCCTGTTCGACTAGTGAGACTATGGTTGATGTGACCCAACATCCCATATCCCTTAAGACCTTTGGTTAATAGAAAATCAATTTTCGATTTAAAATTAATTGATCTAGCATCAATGGCCATTTGCAGAAGAGATTTCCAAACTACCAACCTTTGTGTACAGAAGTGTTTCCTAATTTCACTCCGAAAAGGACCAGCTCTAATTTTTAAACCATCCCCACCTGTCCTAGACTTCCCAGCTAGCAGAAATACTTGATCTACTTTTTCTGTTCCCCTTAATACCTTGAAAACTTCAATCAAATCACCCCTTAACCTTCTAAATTCCTGGAAATACTACCCCTAGGTCATGTAATCTCACCTCGTTATTTTTTAAATTGGATTCCAGCTTTCATTCTGATAAATCCACTCTGCACTCTCTCTAAGGCCAATATATTCATGACATCCCAGCTGCGGTCTAATAGAAATTGATGAAGATAGGAACAGAAGGCGGCCATTTAGCCATTCTTTTTTGCCATTCAATGAGTTAGATCATGGATGCTCTTGAGGATTCAAAGGCTAAACTACTAACAATGAACTTCCTATCACTCAAATCAGGGGTCTTTTAAATTGCACGAATATCCTCCAACTATTTTTGCTCTCTAGAGGAAGGTTAAACATCAGTACTAAAACGTGTATACAGCAAGATGCATCTCCAAACACACCATCAGGTCAACAGCTAAGGCTTCTAATGTATGGAAGATTTACTTGATAATGTGAGAATGACAATACCAATACTCGCAAATTCTGAATGGGGCCAGACAGAGACCAATTTGGTTGTAAATGAACAAGAGGCTCCACAGCCGAATTTCAGATTTTAAAAGTCACTATAGTCCCGCACTTTTCCTGCTGCTCATAGCCATCTGGCCTGAATATATTCAACTCAGTGCAGGTAGCAGAAGGAATCACTGCTTTAAAATAAAGGGAAAAACATTGTGAAGATGCACAGTATTTCCTTCTGAATCTTCAAAGAAAGGTACATTCTGCCTGTGATCATGCAGAGGTCATGTCAGGGAGATACTGCTGTGTGAATACTTACCCAAAATTAACATGAATAGGTTCGCACAGTAGCAGAATCCATTCTTTGCTCTCCAGAAACATTACCTGCGATTTGCATCAAGAGAGATAGCATGCAGAAAACATGCAGTTAGTTTCAAATTAGTCATGTCACAAATGCACAAAGCAAATTTAATTTGTTGTTTTTCAGGGATCAAAACCCAAGGAGATTTAAAATTGCACACAAAACAAAATCAGATTTCTAAGAACATTCACCCCTAGTTTCAGGGCAGCAAATGTTACAATGCTACAGATTCTTAAATCTGATATAGGTTGCACCTGAACAAGTATGAGTGTGTAAATTTTGCAAGACCATGCATTATTGGTAGGGCCTGCGTGCAATCAGCGTGTAACCGGATAACCGCTTGTTGAGCTGCCTTTAATTTCCTGTCCAGTGCAGGACCTCACAAAATGCATCTTCGTATTTAACTAAGGCCTCTGAACCCGTAACTTTTAAAAATAAAGGCATCAAACCACATCTTTAGGACCAATTATTAGCCAAGGAACAGAACATATATCGAGCATTGAAGAGAGAATAGAAGAACTTCTCCCCACACAAAGGATTAATACATGTAACATCACAATGTTTTAAGGGGGGGGGGGGTCAGATAAACGCACACAAGGAAAACATTAAAAAGAGTATGGGAAAAGAGTTGGTAAACGGGAATAGAGTGGATAGTTCCAGTGCAGTGCTTATCTCGACACTGGAGTGAAGAGTTAAAATGGCTTCTTTCCATCTTTACATTTCTGAGAGAAAAACAAAGCTTACAAAATCAACAGCTTTCAAAAAGTGAGGTATTATTTTATTACTATACACTTGCTCTAGCAGATTTATGATACTGTGACCCTTTCACCTTAGTCTGACCATTGCTTAAACTCCTCATTCCCATTTATACAAACATGTGCAAGCACAGGTGCAATTTTCTTCAAGTAGTGTTTGAAAGATTCAGAGTTGCCCAATTTAACTCAGCAGCTGAATTAATGATACGTGCGCTGCTCAAACCACATGCAAGCAATACATGAAAGCGAACATCATGACATTTGTGCTTTGAAGCAAACGTGATCTTGTTAGGTAGCACTGGGGTTGGCAATTATTTTGGTGTTGCCCCGTTAATGGTGTTTACACTGCATCTTTGGTGGCTTAAAATTGTGGTAAATTTCTAAATCAATCATCAAATGAAGGATTTATTCTGGGATTAACCCCAATAAAAAAAAAAATTTAACATCTCTATATTGGGAACTAGATTCTTTGTGCCCTGCCTCTTCTTTCCTCCTAAAATGGCACTACTTCATGCTAGGGTACACTATCATGGGGACTGGTCACCCTTCAGGATGTTATCCAACTGATCATTTTTCACAAGTCAAGACAATGAATGCTGGCTATAAAAAAACTTGCATTTATATAGCGTCTTATACAACCTCAGGACATTCCACAGCACTTTACAACCATTAAGTATTTTTGAAGTGTAGCTACAGCAGAGACAATCAATGACTTCAAAAGGAAATTGGATGGCACTTGAAGGAAATAAACTTGGAGGGCTATAGGCATCAAGTGGGAGCATGGGACTGACTGGATTGCTCCATGGAGAGCTGGCATGGGCTCGATGGGCCAAATGGCCTCCTTCTGTGCCATAAATGACTCCAGGACTCTATGTTGTAATGTAGGAAATGCACCAATTTGTGCACTGTAAGCTCCCTCAAATAGCAATGTGACAATGACCAGACTTTCAAGTGTTGGTTAAGGGATAAATAGTGACCAGGACACTGGGGAGAACTCCTCTGCTCCTCTTTGAATAGTGACATGGGATCTTTTGCATCCACCTTAGAGGGAAGACAGGGCCTTAATTTAACGGGTCATCGGAAAGACAGTGCCCCTTCAGTATCGCACTAAAGGGTCAGCCTGGATTATGTACTCAAGCCTCTGGAATTGGACTTGAATCCACAACCTTCTGACTCAGCGGTGAAAGGTCTACCAACTGAACCACAGTTGGATAGCATCACAGCTCAGCTTAATTATATGCACATTGTTACAAAAGTACTTCCATTTTCTGTTAAAACTGAAAAAAAGATTCCACAGATGCTGGAACGTGTTTTTTTTAAAAAAGTCATCGTAAGGTCTTTTGGACTTGTTTGCAAACAATAAATACTGGAAGTCACCTGTCTTCAGATAAATACCCAACAGGGGCTTTTTCCCTTGGAGAAGATGTTTACAGAGAAGTGATTTATAGGGGTCAGGAGGCTTGACTAGAGATTGTTTTGGTTTCGCTTTGAATAGTCAGTTGGAAAATCAGCCTGAAGGACAAAACCCCAACTCAGCCTTTCCCATCTCTTTGAAAAGCCTGCCAGTTTTTCCATCTCATTGAGAAGCTCTTAGAAGAGAGTGTAAGAAATAGAGAAATTGATAATGCATTCCTCCTGAAAACCTAGTTGCCACATTTCTCCTGAGACGCTGGAAAAAAACCTGCCCAATAAATCCTCGACGCCGCCTGACTGAATTGCTCCAGAGAAAGATACAAGTGACAGTCTTCTACTCGAATTTGGTACACCAAACCAATACAAGACAACTGACATCTTTCCATATCTTCTCTTTTTTCTTCAAGAATTAGCAAGTATCTGGTCAAAGAATTCTTTTTTGTACAAGAGCTCTAAAAAGAAAAGCTCTATTTTTTCCAGTTAACTGGTATGTCTGCATGTGCGAGAGAGGGGCTAAGGTAAAAGGGAACTTTCATATTTCAACCTGTGTGTTAATGCTTTGCTTCGTTACTGGATAAGTCTTTTTTTTATAATAAACTGATAATTTTGCTGTTTATTAAAGAAACCTGGTTGGTGTATTTTATTCTGGGATAAAAATAGAGTCTATGATTGTATCTGTAACAGGGTAAACATTTAACTATATGTTGTGACCTGTGGAGAAGTGGAACTAGAAATGACAGTGCACTCCTCCCACCTCGGTCGTAACATAAACTTTCCAGTAGAGTCCCCTGGCTAAGGTTAGCAGCAGGAGCTCAGAGTGATTTTACCGTTTCCTTAGTCGAGGGCACTGAGGCTTTTTGCAATACAACTAGTGATGTTCCAGGTTGTATCAACTAAATCAGCACAGCCCTGGATAGAAAAGATTCCAGTAGTAATTAAATATAAAGCTTTTGTCTCAGCTGTGGTTTTTATTTTAAAATTCTACATGATACCCAGGTTGTAATTAAAATAAAAAGAAAACAAAATGCAACTATCACGTCATGTCATTTGACATTTCAACTTCAGAACTCTTAGCTTTAGAGACTACATCAACTATATTTTTCAAGTCAGGTGGTGCCCTACATTATGGGCCTTGATCAATGACTTAAATTTCTAAGCTAAAAATGTAATACTGAAATTGCGCAGCATAAAAGGCAGTACCAAGGCCAAGCAGCATAAAATTGAAGAAAAGAAAATAATTTCTTCTCAAAGCTATTTTGAAAATTTTTTGGAACATTAGTTAACACTATAATACCATCATTTTGAGTTATTTCACTACAGTTGTGACACAAATATATTTTAAGGAGCTAAGGCAGAATTTTGATCTCTGTGACTGAGCATTTATTGACAATGTGTGCAGTAAACTAGTTTTCAATTGTATTTCACAACCCAAACCTCATTGAGCCAAACTAAACTGTATTTGCTAAAGCCAACAATGAAAAGAAAAATTCTTATGCGCACAAAACGCTATTCAAAACTTTTCAACGTTTATTGTAGGATCACATCAAGCTATTTGAAATAGTAATATTATTTGACACTTGTGCAATATATGTAATTAAAAAGGAAATCAATACTCACCATCTGTCTGCATCTTCTTTGGCTGCATGGAGGGTGAAGACGTCGTTGAGGTAACTCTAAAATTAGCAGGTAGAGTCTCTGCTGATCCAGGTGTCATACCTCTTACGTCCTTTGGTCGGAACTTCTTTCTCCAAGAAGGTGCTCGTCTGAAACCCTTTTCATCCTCCTTTTACAGATAAGGAAATAAAACACTTACATTAGTTATTTCCAGTTTCCTGTTCTTGTATACAGCTTCCCACACTACATACGGACAGTTTTACGAACTGTAAACAATATCCAAAATAAATGTTTAAAGTTTCTTTGAACAGAACGGTCACTAAATCCCTATCTGTATGAGGAAGTTGAATGAATGGAGAAGGATCTCAGATCACAAGAATCTGTGAAGAAAAGGTTAAGTTTGAAACTTACATCATCTAGTCTCCGGTCCGTTCCTAGAGCCAAGAGGTTGTTAAATTCTCTCTCCAGCGATTGGCGAGCCTGCAAACATAAATGTCACTATTACTTCTTAATGCAAACTGAAATGTCTTTAGGTGTAATAGCCAACAGATTGAAGTACTACCTCAAAGAAAACAATTACCCAAAGTTCTATGACCAACTCAAGACTTGTGATGGAAGTAGATTACTCAGAGATGCAACAAATTTTAGAGCGTGATTATCCTTTAATGTTGGCTGAAATTGAACTTGTCATCTTACAAACATCTGTCTTCCTGTACATTACGCTTTACTTTCATCACAAGCCTGCTATTTATCTCACAGCAGAAACAAGAACAATATTTACTACTCAAATCCAAAGCTCAAGAATAAATGCTGGATAGAGAAGGCCAATGAAATTTAACACTACGCAGATGGGCATGACATGTGCAGTTTCTTCCAGGCCATCAAGACCATCTACGGACCACAAACAAATTATCCATCCCCACTCCAAGCTGAAGACTGCAATACTCTTCTCAAAGACAATACAGCCAACCGATACTGTTGGAAGGAGCACTACCAGAACTTTCTCAAACGAGAGTATAAAGTATTGAACAAAACCATCAAAATAATCCCTCAACAGCTTGAGAGATCAAATTTGGGTATGCTGCCATCACTTGCTGAGATACTAAATGGTATCCAACAGATGAACAAAGGCGTGTAGTCCAGACAACATTCCTACAGAGATCTATAAAGATAGTCATGAACTCTCCCTCAAACTCTGACCTTTTACAAAAATCTGAGAAGAGGAGGTACTACTTCCTGACTTCCACAATGCCATCATTGTCGCATTTTTCAAGAAAGGTTATAAAACTATTTGTGGGAACGATAGAGACATATCCTTTCTGTTCATTGTCAGGAAAACTTTCACAGCGAATCCTCCTGAAACACCGCCTATCCGTCAATGAAGACATCCTTCCAGAGAACCAATGGGTTCTGACCATCCAGGAGAATTACAGACACGATCTTTGTCGCTCGACAAATTCAATTAAAATGTCTGGAATGCAAAAGAGCTCCACATGGCCTTTATTGATCTGTTAAAGGCATTTGACTCCATCAATCATGAAGTCTTTTGGAAAGTTCTCCAGAGTCTTGGATGTCCAGAAAAATTTATTACTATTCTACAACTTCATGACAGCATGACTGTAACCGTCTTTTGCAATGGATTGGAGACCGACTTCTTTCATATTCGGACGGGCGTCAAGCAAGGTCGTGATTGCGCCCACTCTTTTCAATAGCTACTTCTGCTTGGTCATGGAACTCATTTGTGACCAACTTTCACAAGGTGTCATGATTGAGTTTCGACTTGACAGGAGGTATTTCAACCTCAACAGGCTGAGAGCCAAGACTAAGGTGACCCTCTAGCATATTACAATAAGTCAATGACTGTGCTGTTGTGGCCCACACGACAAGTGGCATTCAGACCATTCTTAACCTCTTCAACTCCGCCTACAAAAGGGTTGGGATCTCACGCAACATCAGCAAGACCAAAATCCTGTCCAGCCCTCCCCCGGACAAGTATCTACACCTCCAGCTACTGATGGAGAGACTTTAGAAGTCGTTGAACACTTCTCATATCTTGGCAGCTCCCTTTCTCAAAAGATCACCCTCGAAGTGGAGATCCAGCAAAGAATCAACTGTGCTAATGCGGCCTTCCAAAAGTTGTGCTACTGGGTCTTCAACAACAGAGATCACCAAATGAGGCCAATGGTTTTAGTCTACAATGCTATTGTTGTCACTACCCTTCTATATGTCAGAGAGTCTTGGGTCACCTACCAAAGGCACCTCCGGGCACTGGAGAATTTCCACTAGTGGTGTCTCTGCAGGACACTCAAAAGTCAAGACAAGCAAACAAACTCCATCATCCTCACTGAAGCTAATTCCTCCAAAATCACAACCATGATTATGTGAAATCAGCTCTGCTGGTCTGGACGTTACATCCGCATGCAAAATAATACGCTTCCAAAGCAGATCGTCTTTTCACAACTTCAGGATGGCACCCAATCTCAAGGAGGACAGAGTAAACGTTTTAAGGACATTCTGAAGACCTCATTGAAAAGGGGGCAAATTGACATTGACATATGGGAGGAACATGCCACAAACTGTACCATGTGGCAGAGACTCATTCAACACGGTCGGAAACTGACCGCATAAACTTTGCTGCGGAGAAGTGCCGGAAGCAGAAGGAGAAAGTGCAGAACCCTGGCGTGAGAAACCCCCTTCCTCAGGGCAACTCTTGTCCCCTCTGCCCAAAAACCTGCGGCTGCAGGATTGGCCTGCTGAGTCACCCGTGGACACATCAATCATGAAGCCCAGCAGGTATCATTCTCGTCTTGAGGGACCAACAAGAAGCTATTTAGTACCTGAATCACTGTACAGTTAACTAACATTACTTTAACATCTTTCAAACAAAACCCAATACAATTGTTTTATCAAAAGAGAGAGATCCAAAGGGAAGGAGGAAAAGAAAACAGACATGTAAGTAAAAATAAATTTAAGCACTTGCCTATTCTATACCATTAAACCCCTTATAATCCTCTATTAGATCAACTCTAAGTTGTATCCTCTAGGCTGGAGAGCCCGAATTTCTCAGCTCTTTCATCAGAATTCAGCTTTCTGACATAAGGCAGCAACTCTGCAGTTCCTCTTTGCCCTCCCTCCCTGGAAACTAACGGAGCCCTAATCATGCATTTATGACGAGGTTCCAAGTATATTGCCATTAATAACCACCCAAATTGAAGATAATCAAAGAATTTAGAGGAGATGAAAGAAATTCCTTAGGCAGAGGGTGAATAAAATTTGGAATTCTCTGCTGTAAATCACCATTAGAGACAATAAAATTACTGAAAAGGCAATTAAATTGCAATGACCATCTCCATCAAATGAGCAGTTCTGGGCACCACATTTAAGAGGGGCATGCTGGCCTTGGAGGGAGTGCAAAGTAGATTTACTAGACTGATACCTGGACTCCAATGTTTAAGCGACGAGGAGAGATTAAACAAACAAGGAATTTAAAAGGGTTGATTTGATCCAAGTTTTCAAGATATTAAGAGGAACAGATAAGGTAGATTGGAAGTAACTATTTCCATCATTTGGAGAGTCTATGACTGTAGTTGGGGGGGTACATAGTCTAAAAGTTAGGGACAGACCTTTCAGGAGTAAAATTAGGAAATGCTTTTTCACGTAAGGGTGGTAGAAGTTTGGAACTCTCTTTCACGAACGGTAATTGTTGCTACATCAATTGTTAATTTTAAATATGAGATTGATTGATTTATTTTAGCCAAAGGTATTAAGGGATATGGTATATGGAGCTAGGTCACAGATTAGCCATGATTCCACTGAATGGTGGAAGAAGCTTGAGGAGCTAAATGGCCTACTCCTGTTTCTATAACCACTTCACATAACATTCAATGGCATTACCATTGTTGAATCCTCCAGCAACATACTATGGGTCACTACTGACCAGAAACTTAATTGAACCAGCCACGTAAATACTGTGGCTACAGGAGCAGGTTCAGAGGCTGGGAATTCTGCAGCGAGTGAATCACCTCTTGACTCCCCAAAGCCTCTTCAACATCTACAAGGTACGAGTCAGGAGCGTAATGGAATACTCTCCATTTATATGCATCAGTGTAGCTCCAACAACACTCAAGAAGCTCAACACCAACCAGGACAAAGCAACCTGCTTGATTAGTACTCCATCCATCACCTTAAACATTCACTGCCTCCACCACTGACGCATTGTGGCTGCAGTGTAACACCATCTACAAGATGTACTGCAGCATCTTCAAGACTTCTTCGACAGCCCAAACCCACCGCCTCTACCATCGGGAAGAACAAAGGCAGCAGGCGCATTGGAACACCACCACCTGCAAGTTCCCCTCCAAGTCACACACCATCCTGACTTGGAAATATATTACCATCCCTTCATTGTTGTTGGGTCAAAATCCTGGAATACCCTATCGAAAAGCACAATGGGTGTACCGACACCACATGGACTGCAGCAGTTCAAGAAAGTGACTCACCACCACATTCTCAAGGGCAATTAGCCTTGCCAGTAGTGCCCACATTCCATGAATGAATAAAATATACTTGAGAAAGAGAAATATTAAAGGGTATAAGGAATGAGGAGAGTGGGAATAGATCAGCTAGGTCAACCGGAGAAAAACCAAAGAGAGACTTAAGCTGAATGACCCATTTGTCTGCTGCAGCATTCTATGGTTGCTTATTCCAAGAAGGAATAGGTTAGACCACCAAAAGACCACAACCACAAAAATCCAAAGCAGGAGCATCAATGGGCTTAAGAAGGGCCAGTATGAGCAAAATGCATCACTGACATAAAAACGATGATCACCTGTCAAGCGTGGAGCTTTAAAAATATTCCTTTCCTTTTCCATACATAGCACATGAAACAATACACTTCAGGAAACTTTTCACAACATATAAATAATATGGCTGGCACCTGGTGAATATTTTTGGCCCAGTGTCAGGTTCTACTTTAAACTACCTTCCTACATACATCAATGGTTTCACTCCCATAATGTATGTCATGGGCAATTAACTTCTTTTACTCACTACCCACATCCTTTGGACATTGAAAAGCGCAGGAACCAGAAAAGAAATTGCCCCCTTCATATGAACATATGAATTAGGAGGAGTAGGCCACTCAACCCTTCGAGCCTGCTCCATCATTCAATAAGTTCATGGCTGAACTGATTACTCCACATTTCCACCTATCCCTGATGACCTTCTACCCTCTTGCTCATCAAGAATCTATCTACCTCTGCCTTAAAAATATTCAGACTCTGCTTCCACTGCCTTTTGAGAAAGAGAATTCCAAAGACTCATGACCCTCAGAGAAAAAATTTCTCATCTCTGTCTTAAATGGTCAACCCCTTATTTTTAAACAGTGACCCCCTAGTTCTAGATTCCCCCACAAGGGGAAACATCCTTTCCACATCCACCCTGAAAAGACCCCTCAGGATCTTATATGTTTCAATCAGGTCGCCTCTTCAATGCGCACAAGTATGTCCTTAGAGGTGAGGAGATCAATGACTAATGCTTTATGGTCGCAACACCTGCAGAAAAAGCTCAGGCTTTGCAATTTCTACAACAGTCCATTTTGGATAACCTCACTTCTGGATGATTCAATCTGGTTCCCCAAAGAGATATACTGTGCTCATGTTCAGAATATCTTTCCCATCAATTCTTTTCATGGAAGAAACTGGGTTATCAGGAACAAATGCATCCCTGCACAGTGGCGCAGTGGTTAGCACCGCAGCCTCACAGCTCCAGGTTCGATTCTGGGTACTGCCTGTGTGGAGTTTGCAAGTTCGCCCTGTGACCGCATGTGTTTTCGCCGGGTGCTCCGGTTTCCTCCCATAGCCAAAGACTTGCAGGTGATAGGTAAATTGGCCGTTGTAAATTGCCCCTAGTGTAGGTAGGTGGTAGAGAATATGGGATTACTGTAGGGTTAGTATAAATGGGTGGTTGTTGGTCGGCACAGACTCGGTGGGCCGAAGGGCCTGTTTCAGTGCTGCATCTCTAAATATGAATGGCCTTTATCTTCTGGTTTGCAGATAAAAGTTACTACATCAATGATACAGATTACTGATTAGGGTATAAAAATGCCAACTGCACACAGCTCCAGATCTCAATAGTTTCCCTGTGATACAATTGGCACAAATCTCAAGCAACCAGCTGATGCCTTAATATCCAGCCTAGTTAGGGGTCATTCAGCATATCTAGCATCCTGAGCAATCAGGAGTTTACTTTTGATAGTTGATCATTTGAAGCCCAGTTAAAAATAAACACTGTACAAAAGAACAAGGGGACAAATCTGAAAGGAGCTGAGGTAGTTTTCTCTTTATTAAAACTCTAAGAGCCCAACATTAATTAGCAGAAATTCTAGAAAAGCACAGTCTACCTCAGTTCCTTTCCATTCTCTGGATGAGCTTCCTGGAGTGTTTTGGAACCAATCAGAGCTAAAATTGACACACAGGTTGCTCTAGGACACTCAAAAAACAAAGAACAGTACAGCACAGGAACAGGCCATTCAGCCCTTCAAGCCTGCGCCGATCTTGATGCCTGCCTAAACTAAAACCTTCTGCACTTGCGGGGACCATATCCCTCTATTCCCATCCTATTCATGTATTTGTGCATAAATGCATTGTGCATTTAAATCTAAATCTGTAAAGGTTTTTCTCTGCGTCACAAGGACTCCAAAGGTAATTTGAATATTGTTGGCTTGAAGATACAGAACAGCCCAAAGAGAGTGGCTGCCCAAAGAGTGCAATCTCTTTGGGTTTGATTTTTGTAGGGTGCCCATTTTGAATATTACAGCTACTAAATTTATAGAGACAGTAGTATTTTTCAAAACACCATTTGGACAAAGACTTTTTCAAATTAATTTATTTGCTACTGTCTACTTTGAGCTGTTGCACTTGTATCGATTGTAACGAGATTTGAAAAGTCAGGAAAAATGTTGATGGCATTTCTTCATTACCCTTAAATCACACTGGTTTCTTATGCTCTGATGTAATCTGATTAAATGCACAGGAAATTTCAAGGTAAACTGATAAAATTGGCAAAGCAATGGCATAAAATTGATTACGCTGAAGGAAATTCTAGGCCTTCACCTCTTGCCAGTCCTCCTAATTTCTAGCTGAGAAGATGCTTTTGTTAGCCACTCATTAGATAGTTTCATACACAAAAGAGAGACATAGGTGGGCAAGCAGTACAGATAACAATAACCCAAAAAATTGTATGTCCACTGTTTTTTTTTTAAAGGAAATGGATGGTGTTGGGTACCTTTTGATACAGCAACCTTTTACAAATCTGCACCTGCAACACCACCTCCCTGACAGCAGATGGTACTCTTTACTTAGCATTGGAACAAACTGGTTCAGTGACTGAGGAAACATTCCCACTTCCTCTTGCTAAAATTCAGATTTGGAGCAAACTCTGAGCACAGGTAACTCCAAGCCAACTAAAACGAAGAAGTCTACCATCTGAATGTGAAATGACAAATTAATGCTTTGGATGTACATCCTTCATCAAATGAAGGATCTACACGCAAAACCTTACACAGCCAAACGGATATATGTACCCAAGAGGTGCATCATCAGGTACCCCATTTTAGTACTGATTTTTGAAAATTCTACCTGTTTTAAATATATATGCAGAATATAAAATGGACAATGCAGAAACCATAAACTTCCACTGGATACTCCTGGGAATGTAGAGATTTAGAAAAGGCTTCACATTTAGCTCTTTAAATTACAACAACCCACTTAAGCATTGCAAGCATTGTTCTAAAATAAAAACATAATTGAGGAGAACCCCTGAGACATGCCATCCTGCCACAATGGTAGTGGCGGGATCCCAACAACAACTTGTGTTTGTGTAGCAGGAAAACGTCCCAAGGCACTTTATAGGAACATAATCAGACAAAAACTGACACTGAGCCCCCAAGAAGCAGATATCAGGAAGGGTGACCAAAGCTTGGTCAAAGAGGTAGGTTGTAATGAGGGTCATAAGGGGAGAGAGAGGTGGAGAGGTAGTAAGATTTCCAGCCTACACAACTGAAGACACGGCCACCAATAGAAGGGGCGAAGGAAGGGAGGGATACACAAGAACCAACTATACATTCTTGGTTTTATGACTGGGGTTTCTAAAAGGACAGGTTTTCCAGTACAGCTGAAAAGAGTACATAAAACAAAAAGAAAATACAGACGACGGAAACATACAGCAGCATCTGTGGAGAGAAAAGCCAGGTTAATGTTTCAGGCAGAAACTTCTCCCAAAGTGAAATCATAAGCTTTTTTCAGTAGCGTTAGGAAATGGGGGTGGGGTGGGGAGAATGAAAACATGACAGTTTAATCACAGGGTTATTAGTGAGCTGAATGACCTGCATTCTGCATAAACATAAAGCAGGGAATTGTTAAATGACATAAAATGCCATGCCAGTGAGGCAATTGAAATTTAGTGAAAACATGAAATAATGGCCAGATAAATATAGTGAGCAACACACCTGGAAAAAAAAAGAGAAAAATGGGGAGAAAATTGGAAGAAAATGGAGAAAGCCTGCAAATGCTGGTTACTAGACCAAAAACTGAAATGCTAGACAGAGAGTACAATGGTCCTGTAATAAAGAAATTAAAAAAACAGGCTAACACTAAGAATGGAGACCAACTCTTGCCAGAACACTGTTTCACACTGTTCCATAAAAGGGCTCTTGCTTTGAATTACAAGCTGTCTTCCCTTCCCCTGGAAGCTGACTAGCCTACTGCCTTCCTCTGCCATCCCAACCCCACCCACAATCAGAAATGGGAGGATATATCTAAGAACTGAAGCTACTAAAATCAATGTTATAAGCACAGTGAAGCAGTGTGCCAAACAGAGAGGCTATGCTCATTAGGCTAGCATTGAAGCTGGTTGGGGCATGACACCAAAGATGGCAAGACTGAAGTGGGCATGGAAAGGAAGTGTCAAAGTGGCGAATCCTAGGGCCAAACGAACACAGAATGGAGGTTTCTTAACAAAACATTCATCCAATCTTTTTTATTTTTTATTTATTTAGAGATACAGCACTGAAACAGGCCCTTCGGCCCACCGAGTCTGTGCCGATCAAGAACCACCCATTTATACTAACCCTACAGTAATCCCATATTCCCTACCACCTACCTACACTAGGGGCAATTTACAATGGCCAATTTACCTATCACCTGCAAGTCTTTGGCGGTGGGAGGAAACCGGAGCACTCGGCGAAAACCCACGCGGTCACAGAGAGAACTTGCAAACTCCGTACAGACAGTACCCAGAATTGAACCCGGGTCCCTGGAGCTGAGAGGCTGCGGTGCTAACCACTGCGCCGCCCTAATCTAAGCTTAGTCTGTCCAATAGAGAAGACTGCCCTGTGAACAGTGAATACAATAATCAGATTGGAGGAGATACACAAATTGCTGTCTCACATGGAAGGAATGTTTAGCATGTGGGAGGTCGTGAATATGGAGGTGTTGCACCTGCTGTTGTCGCATGGGAATGTGCCAGGTTCAGAGCAGCAGGAGGTTAGGGTAGTGAATGAATGATCCCACCTCAACAGCCTCATTCATTTCTCCAGCATGGAGGAGGAGAGGATGGTTGACATTCTAGGAGAGAAGAGGTGTGCCCTAGTTGTTGGCCTTTTCTTTCTTTTATCTTTGCCCTTCGGTGGGCCTTTTACCCTCTCAGCCATTATTTTGTTTTTAAAATCTCTTTCCATCACCTCACTAAGATAATCCTTTAAGTCATGATACCGTCATTTTATTTTTCATGATTGGACTATCTCGGTTTCCCCCTCCATCCCCATTACACTAGAATGTATGCTTATCTTTCAGTTATCAGTTCTGAAAGGTTCAGAGATAAGCCATCTCTGATGATTTTCTTGTATTTCTCTCTGCCGACATCCCCCTTACCCCTCCCAACCCTACTTGCTCCGTGTCCGTCCCAGGAAAAAATAGTCTTCCAGTTCACACAACTGCACTTTCAAAGTCTCAACTGCCTAGCCTTTGGCTCTGTTCACCATGACGTTTCTGCAGCTACTGATCTGTTCTACCACACCCGTCTTTGATACCCTAGTCCCCATTAAAAGAATTTACTTTCTCTCACCTTGGCCATTCCCCAATACAGCCCTCATCTCTGCTCCCTTAAGTTCAAGAGGCAGATACTTGAACGGAGATAGTGACCAACTGGTTTGTCCATTCACTGCTAGATCTGGGGGGACCACATAAAGCACGTCAGGTCCTGCCCTCTTTTGCCAAAACTGCTCACTATTTGAGGGTCATTCTGGAATGCAAAGATAATCCCCAGTTTCTTTTCTCTACTGCAAGCAGTCTTGTAAAACCCATCTCCTCCACACTCATCTCCAACAAGTGCAAGGAGCTCATGGATTTCTTTGACACTAAGTTTGAGACCTTCCAATCAGCTGCCTCTGCCATTTCCCTTCCTTCCCTAAACCACTGGGCCAGGCTTCCTTGAAGGTTTTGACCTGTCCTAGTACTGGACTGCATCATTCTCTAGTTTCTCTCCTATCTCCTCTCTGCACTCATCTTGTCTGAGCTCCACCTCTTCTTCCCTCAACCCTATTCCCACTGAACTACTGACAAGTCAACTTTCCTTCCTGGCTCCTATGTTAGCTGATATTGTTAACCATTCTCTCTCCTCAGGTACTATCCCCTCTTCAAATCTGCCATGATACACCTCTCCTCAAAAAAAAAAACCTCTAGACCCCCTTGACCAGGCAAACTACTACCCCATTTCCAACCTCCTTTTCCTCTTCATTGCCCATGAACGTGCTGTTGCTGCCCCCACCCCAAATCATTAACCATATTTCCCAGAACTCCATGTTTCAATCCCTCCAATCAGGTTTCCCCGTCTGCCACTGTACTGAAACAGCTCTCCTCAAAGTTACGAATGGCATCTTATGTAGCTGTGACAGAGGTAAATTATCCTTCCTGGTCTTTCTCGACCTACCTGCAGCCTTTGACATGGTTGACTACACCTTCCTCCTCCAAAGCTTCTCCACTGTTGAACAGCTGGGTGTGACAGCACTCACCATTCTTAAACTAATCATTGCCAGACTATCAATTGCAATGGCTTTGCTTCCCGCTCCTGTGCTGTTTCTTCTGGTTTCCCCCAAGGATCTATCCTTGAACACCTCCTGTTCCTCATCTACATGCTGCCCTTCAGCAACATTATCTGAAAACACGTCAGTTTCCACCTGTACACTGATGACACCCACTTCTACTTCACCACCATCCCCCCCTCTCAATCTCTTCAGTATCTCGAAATTGTCAGACATGATGCATGTATCCAGTACTGGATGAGCTGAAATTTCCTCCAATATTGGGAAGACCAAAGCCAGTGCCTTTGGTCCGCACAACAAACTCTGTCCGACTCCATCCCTCTCCCTGGCAACTGTCTGAGGCTGAACCAGACTGTTCACAACCCTGATGTCATTTGACCAAGAAGTGAGCTTCCAATCATATATCTGTGTCACTAAGACTGCATATTTCTACCTAAATATCACCCAACCCTGTCCCTCCATCAGCAAATCTGCTGCCAATACCATCACCCATGCGTTTGACATATCTAGGCTTGTCTATGCCAACACAGCCCTGACTGGCCTCCCACCTTCTACACTCCATAAACTTGGTCATTCAATACCCGTATTGAGTCCTGTTCACCCATCACCCCTGTGCTTGCTGACCTACACTGGCTCCCACTTGTGCAATGCCTCAATTTTAAAATACTCATCCTTTTCTTCAAACCCCCTCGTGGCCTCAGCCCTCCCCATCTCCGTAATCTCCTCCAGCTGCACAACCCCTCCTAG
Organism: Heterodontus francisci; assembly: GCF_036365525.1. Lineage (NCBI taxonomy): Eukaryota > Metazoa > Chordata > Chondrichthyes > Heterodontiformes > Heterodontidae > Heterodontus > Heterodontus francisci. The sequence continues at coordinate 93,856,364 of NC_090384.1, read as the reverse complement.
CTGGGCTCCTATAATTCTGGCCATTTATGCATCCCCAATTTTAATTGTTCCACCACTGGTGCCTTCAACTATCAAGGCCCTAAGCTCTGGAATTCCCTCCCTAAACCTCTGTGCCTTTCTTTCCTCATTTAAGATGCTTCTTAAAACCTACATCTTTGACCAAGCTTTTGGTTATCTGCCCTACTAACTAATGTGGCTTGGTGTCAAATTTTGCTTTATATCGCCTGTGAAACGCCCTGGGACATTTTATTACGTTAAAGGCACTTTACAAATACAAGCTGTTGTCATTGTTTTCGCAAAAACATTAACTTGCCTTTTTCTCTTCATTGACACTGACTGACCTGCTGTGTCTTCCAGCATTTCCTGTGTTTTTCTTTTTATTTGCATATGATGCATGTAGTCTATGGCTGAATCTAAGAAATTCAATAATCTTCTGCTGGAAGCCTCATTCCTGACTGCACTCAAAATAAATTCAGCACCCCTTCCCCTTAAACAGGAGGAGGTAGATAATTATTCAAGTAGTGGCAATCTGAAATTTACATTTATCTAACAACTACCTTTATCTCTAAATATACCAAAACTTACATTCACTGCAACTGTCGGAGAAAGAAACAGACTAATTACTTTCCTTTTTCAGCTGAGATACCTCTTAGCAAGTTCGCCTTTAATAAAGCCTGATTAGCTCGAGGTCTCAACTTCAACACAGCACTTTAAAAAAAAAGAAAACAGGGCAGCATTCAGCCATCTCTAAATCGCAGTTTATCTTTTTTGGAGTAACTTTAATCTCCCTTCATTAATTGAGTAAATACTGAGCATATCGGTTACAAGCACCATGGTCTCAGACCGTGGGGGTATTGTGCTCCAGCATCCTCCTTTCAACTATCCCAATTGTTAACTACTTCTAACTCAGTCCTTCAACCATCTGTTGTTTTTACTGCCTTGCGGAAGAACCCGGAACAGTCACATGAAACCAAACTAAATCCAATCCAATCTCTCCATCAACATCTCCCATACTTTGGTTAAAGGATAACTGGTTTACAAAGAGCTCAAAATTGTACGTGTTTAGTCCCCAGGTGCTGTAACAAAATAAAGCACAACCCTGACCAACAACCAAATTGTGCAGACCACGAATCAGCAGCAGGTTACTGTCGAGCAAAGTTCCAGGAAAGAAAAGCTGAACTGAAAAGCTTGTTCTTACTGCAGTGAGAACATAGGGTCCTAGCACACAGCTTTAGGCTACGGGCCAAGTGCTGGAAAATGGGATTAGAATAGTTAGGTGCTTGATGGCCGGCAGAGACACGATGGGTCGAAGGGCCTGTTTCTGTGCTGTATGACTCTATGACAGCTTAGTTTTCCCTCTCTCCCACCTGCAAACCACTCTTCCGTGTACAGTGTTCTGTAACACTCACTTCATTCTCACAAGTTAATCATTACCAATGCCAACTTTGCAACATGAACAGGAATAGAACAACAGCAGATCCATTCAGCACATTAGGGGACACTGGAGGGCATGATGCACCAATTTTTCTGGAAAAAAATGTATAATGTTTAGAATTCTTCGTGCTACTTTGGTATCAGAAAATAACCAGAGTAGAAACAGCTTCTTGCAAATCTGAAGGATATGCACTGAGTTTTGAGAGCATATAATCTCCAAATTTGTAATCCCTCAAGAGATAAATACCACATTCCTGGTAACAGGAAGTAGCTTCTCACATTTTCTCTCAGAGTGGGTTCAAACTTCTGTCATCATATAGTCTATTGCTGAGATTACGTGCTGGTGCCTGGTCCACTTCATTAGATATGAAGAAAATGTGAGGTTCCTCACACCCCCACCCGACCCACCGCAGTATTACTGGGATGTTCAGCTTGTAAGCATTTAAGTTCATTTAACATAAAAAATGCTAGCTAAAACAATGCAATTTTATCAAGACCTAACATACCACACCATAAAAACCAATTGGACAGACGCAAAGTTCAACTTTCAAACACAAGTGAAATACAACAATTAAAATAAAGGCTTGTTTGATGGCTAGTCTAAAAGAAAGCCGTGTTTAGAAAAAGAGTGTCCACAAGTTGGAATGATAGCTCTTTCTTTACCTGGGTATTCTGCATTGGTATCTGTAACAAGAGAGCTAGTGCATTGTAATCAAAAAGTTCATCTAGGGCAATTAGTCCACCATGAACTCCAATTTCTAAAAGATTATTTGCATATTCTTTAAGTCCAATTGATTGCACCCAGCATATCACTCGCTCATTAGTCCACACCATAACATCTGAAAAAAGTACAGGGAACAGAATTAGTAGAGAGAATGTGATCCATTGTATGGTACATTTAACAGGTTCCAAATGTATAAGATCAGATTTAAACAATTTAAATCAAACAAATCATTCAAGCAATTTTTTTAAAATGAGGGTGATCATTACGAATTGAAAGATACTCATAACATATGCTGCATACATTAATATTGCATTAAAAACAATTGATATTGAGCGTGTCATGGGTCTTGCATTTGTAGAATCATAGAATTATACAACAGAGGAGGCCATTGGCCCATTGTGTCTGTGCTGTACAGTGCCTTTAATGTTCTAATGTACTTCCCACATGGTAATCAAACAATAATGGATGCTAAGCATTCTGGAGGTGGGGTGGGGGGAGGCTGGGGAGTGCGATGCTGCAAGCCTGAAGGTGGTTACACATAGAAAGGGAGGAATTTAAACACAAGGATACAAATTTAAAATTGGAGGTATTGGAAGAGCGTGAGCCAATGTAGGTCAGCAGGATGATTAGTAAGCAGGACTTAGTGAGAGTTAGGATATTGCCAGCAGAGTTTTGGATGAGCTGCAGTTTATGGTGGATGGGAGGCCAGCCAGGGGAGCAGTGAAATAGTCGAGTTTGGAGATGACAAAGCCATGGATAAGTGTTCCAGCATCAGAGGGGCTGAGGTAGGGAAATATTATGGAAGTGGGAGGATATGGACTTGTAAGCTCAGCTCACAGTTGAATGGGGTGCTGAGGTTGCAAATGGCTTGGTTCAACCTGAGACAGTGGCTGGGTAGGGGTATGGAATCAGCGCCGTGGGTATGGAATTTGTGGCAGGAGTCAAACGTGATAGATTCAGTCTTCCCAAAGTTTAACAAAGATATTGTGAACAAGCAATCTGACAACACCAAGGCACTGGAGGGTTCTCTACAAGTGGTGATGTAGAGCTGGGAGTCATTTTCCTTTAAATTTATATATTATTTTTGCTTTGATTTTTGAAATTAATGCTGAACCCTTTTCTTGCAAGTTTTCCTCCATCTGGGTCTCTCAACCTATTTGGAGGAAGCCAAACTGAAAATATTGGGTTGAGTGTTAAAAAACCTGCTTCAAGTATAAAGATAAGAGTTGCATCACAGAGGAGGTCTGGCACTCACCAGGAAACGAGATTATACAGCAACAGCAGATCAAGAGTTAAAATACAACCATTACCTCTAATTTCGTGTTGGCCATCTTCACGCCTCCTTTCTAGTTCTTTGCGATCATAATTTAGTCTTTTTAAAGCCATTATTCCACAATGTAGACTTTTTCTGTTTAAAACAAAACATACATTTGGGCAAAGCCTACCAGGAGAGTATCAGCAAGCATCTTGAAGCTTAATCATTTACCTTCAATTTTTCATTGTTCTCCATTAAGTTTATATTCCTGATAATTTCTTCTTTAAATTTTCATACTTCCAGTTTAATTTTTGTTTTATATTCTCAATGCAAGTCTATCTTTTCCTTAAATTTTTCAAACCTATTCATTATTCAGAGTTTGTAAATTAAAAACCCATTCCTTACTTCAGCATTCATTTCCACATTTCCATGTCTCTTTCTGCTTATTATTTTGTTTTAGTTTAAGCAGTTGAATCTGGTCAAATAATATATTTTTCAATTGAACTTTTCCTGTAGTTTGATTAATCTTCAGGAAGTGACAAGTAAACTAAACTAGTGCTGGAATATGCCAGAAGTGCTAAACCATCAATGACCTAATTTGATAAAAGCAAAATACTGCGGCTGCTGGAAATCTGAAACAAAAAGAAGAAATGCTGGAATCACTCAGCAGGTCTGGCAGCATCTGTGGAAAGAGAAGCAGAGTTAACGTTTCGGGTCAGTGACCCTTCTTCGGAACTGACAAATATTAGAAAAGTCACAGATTATAAGCAAGTGAGGTGGGGGTGGGGCAAGAGATAACAAAGGAGAAGGTGCAGATTGGACCAGGCCACATAGCTGACCAAAAGGTCACGGAGCAAAGGCAAGCAATATGTTAATGGTGTGTTGTTTGCCTTTGCTCCGTGACCTTTTGGTCAGCTATGTGGCCTGGTCCAATCTGCACCTTCTCCTTTGTTATCTCTTGCCCCACCCCCACCTCACTTGCTTATAATCTGTGACTTTTCTAATATTTGTCAGTTCCGAAGAAGGGTCACTGACCCGAAACGTTAACTCTGCTTCTCTTTCCACAGATGCTGCCAGACCTGCTGAATGACCTAATTTGTCTGTCTTCAAAATAAATATTGGCTTAATTCCAGCCCATAAACAAGAAAAAAGGCACTTCTTCAATCATCGCCCAATTAAGATCAGCTTTTCTATTTAAAATTGTGTTTAAAACAAGAAAAGCTCAGCTGATACTTTTCTGTGAACCATTTTCAATGTACAAGTGTGGGGTTTATGGATTCGAATTAGAATTAGAACATTCATTAAAACTAAAGGCACAAAGGAAAACATCAGACGTTGAATAACTAGTTAAAAGTTTCACAAGGTTGAATTAGTTATGTTTTCTCAAAATTAAAATCTTACACCATAACCCCTCCCCAGACTGCCCCCATAAACTTGCAGGATAGAGTCAGAGTTTTACAGCACAGAAACAGGCCCTCCGGCCCAACGCGCCTGCGCCGACCATCAAGCACCCGTCCTAACTAATCCCACTTCCCCGCACTTGGTCCGTAGCTTTGTATGTTATGGCGTTTCAAGTGCTCATCTAAACATTTCTTGAATGTCGTGAGTGTTCCTGTCTCTACCACCCCTTCAGGCAGTGTGTTCCAGATTCCAACCACCCTCTAAAAATTCCTCCTCAACTCCCCTCTAAACCTCCTGCCCCTTACCTTAAATCTACGCCCCCTAGTTATTGACCTCTCCGCTAAGGGAAAAAGTTTCTTCCCATCTATCCTATCAATGCCCCCATAAGTTTGTATACCTCAATCAGGTCCCCCCTCAGCCTTCTCCGCTCCAAGGAAAACAACCCCAGTCTGTCTAGTCTGTGTTCATAACTGAAATGCTCCAGCCCAGGCAACATCCTGGTGAATCTCCTCTGCATCCTCTCCAGTGCAATCACGTCCCTCCTATAGTGTGGTGACCAGAACTGTACACAGTACTCCAACTGTGGCCTAACCAGCGTTTTATACAGTTCCATCATAACCCCCCTGCTCTTATATTCTATGCCTCGGCTAATAAAGGCAAGCATCCTATAATGCCTTCCTGACCACCTTATATACCTGTGCTGCTGCCTTCAGTGATCTATGGACAAGCACCCCAAGGTCCCTCTGACCATCTGTACTCCCTAGGGTCCTACCATCCAGTGTATATTCCATTGCCTTGTTAGACCTCCCAAAGTGCATCACCTCACACTTCAGGATTAAACTCCATTTGCCACTGCTCCGCCCATCTTACCAGCCCATCTATATCGTCCTGCAGTCTAAGGCTTTCCTCCACACTATTTACAACACCAATTTTTGTGTCGTCTGTATAGCGTAAAAAAAAGTTTTGCTTATTTGTGCACTGCAAAAGAGCCTAAATTAATGGTTGTGTTCTAGGGGTAAAAATTCCAAAAGAAAATTAACCAAATTCTCCAATATTAGAAAATTGTTTGAAACTACCAATTCATCCAAGGAATATAATGAATTCATCTACCACGAAAAAAATTTACCTGTGAAAGCTATCAACCATTTTAAGTTGCCCCCGAAGATCCTTTTTTGTCAAATGATCCAGCATTCGAGCATCAACAAGACATTCCATAAAGTAGCTGCGATACTGAGGCAAACCCAAGCTAGGAAGCCATTCATTGCCGATCCACTCATGATTCATGTCCCCATATGCCAAAGTCTTAACTCCCGAGAAAGGAAAATACATAATTTTATCAGAGTCCATCTTAAGTACCAGGATGTATTGTTACTCTTTAATGTGATCAGTGTTAGCAAGTGAAACAGATTTTTACTCCTTAAAGACATCGAATGAAGTATGGAACGAGCGATTAACACAATTTATACTGACCTAAACGTAATTCAGTCTTAAAATAGCGCAGTCTATCTGCAGAGTAAAACTTGACTCTCAGCAAATATTAAGTTAGTGTAAATGATTGCCTTTTGAGAAATACATCAACACTGAGACACAAGTAAAGGAAAAGGGGAAAAGCTACCAACTAGCAAGTAAAGAGTATCATATTATTAAAAAGCCCACCTGGGCCCAGCTGCCTTCTTCATCATCCTGATGTTAAAGCAGTTAGAAAAGCATGGGAAAACATGGATCATAAAGTTAATAATGGTATGTAGATTTAGTATGCTCACACAGCCAGTACGACATTTGCATGCAACACAAACCAGCAATCTGAAATTCCAAGCACATGCTAATTCAGCAGGAGTATCTATACTAAACAAATAGTCATACAATAGGAGATTGTTAGAAAATATTTGAAAATAATGTACTTGATTGACCTACATTTTGCAACAACCTTTCTGTACAAGCATACTATTAATTTTGACCTATTTCAATGTGCACATAAAGACATTTCTCTTGCATGTCCATAATTATGAGAACACACAATGGATAATATTGGAATATTCATTTTATTCCACAAGCTAGGAAAACCTCATGATCTTTTCACAAGTAGAATGAAATTGATAAGACAATGTTCTGTAGCATATATTCTTTATTTAACCATAGGAATGTATTTAGATGCCAACCTGACTTCATACTTAGGTTGCCTGTATATCAAGATGTCATAAGCACAAAGTTTGGCTACTTTATCATGGAAGTTGCTCTGATAGTCATATTGTTGTAATATTGTGCACAGTGCAAGTTTTAAATTATAACTGTTCATGCGATCAGAATGAAAATAGGCCATTTCAGCCATCAAATGTCCTCCACAATTCCTACTGCATATTTAATAGAAAGGAAGTTCGATTACATTTGCATTAAAATTGAGAGTTGTACCCTTTACAAAGCAAAGACCCTAAGGTGGGACACAGCAAAGATGGAATCTAAACTACAGACATATGGGTTACTGAAAAACAAGTTTTTTTGCATGCATCCATCCACTTTAATAATTTCAATTGAAATTATAAAATCCCCAAGTAATTACAATGAAATATATAGAAAAAAACATTTACAGGACTAGGAAGCACAAGATACAGGGAGAATGGATCAAAGACAGAAGCCACTAAATATGTGGGACTAACCGTTTGCGGTGTAGCAGCAAGCGTTTCCATTTCTTCATGTGTTAACCAGACATTTCCAGTGGACTAATCACATGACCCAGAGACCCAACAAAATCCAATGACAGGAAAGCAGTAATAAAAAGGAGAGGTGGCAAATCATTAAGCAACAGGTATGTTTAAGGAAGCTAGCTTAAGTTCAAGCTACAGTCCCTCAAAAGGATGGCAAAGCAGTTGCAAGGCTATTATTTATATCACTGCTAAAATCTAGCTTTGGGCTGAACGGTGACATTCTTATCAGTTCAGGTGTGGGAAAGGGGTAATTTTAATGACTCTGTACAAGATGCTACTTAAAATAAGTATGCAATAAAGCATTACATTTTACTGCCTCCAACTTAAAACGTTTCCGAGCATCTATCCTCTTGGCTTCTTTTTTTAATTGATTCATTGGATGTGAGCTTTGCTGCTAAAGTGAGCATTTATTGCCCATCCCTAATTGCCCTCGAGAAGGTGCTGGTGAGCCGCTGCGTTGAACCGCTGCAGTCCATGTTGGATAGGTACACGCACAGTACTGTTCGGGAGGGAGCTCCAGGAATTTGATCCAGTGACAGTGAAGGAATGGTGATATAGTTCCAAGTCAGGATGGTATGTGGCTTGGAAGGGAACTTGCTGGTGGTGGTGTTCCCACGCGACAGCTGCCCTTTGTCCTTCTAGGTGGTAGCGGTTGCGTGCTTGGAAGCTGCTGTCAGCCTTGACAAGTTGCTGCAGTGCATCTTGGAGATGGTGCACACTGCTGCTACTGTGCGCCAGTGGAAGTGTGAATGTTTAAGGTGGAGGATGGGGTGCCGATCAAGTGGGCTGCTTTGTCCTGGATGTTCTCCAGCATCTTCATTTTTGTTGGAGCTGCACTCATCCCGGCAAGTGGAGAGTATTCCATCACACTCCTGATTTGTGCCTTGTAGATGCTGGCCAGGTTTTGGGGAGTCAGGAGGCGAGTTACCAGGAACGGTGGTAATGTTACTGAACTAGCAATTCAGATGCCCAGACTAATATTCTGGAGACAGGAGTTCAAATCTCACCACAGCTGGAGGAATTTAAGTTCAATAAATAAATAAATCTGGAATAAAAAGCTAGTCTCAGAAATGATGGTCACGAAACTAGCTGATTGTCATAAAAATCCATCTGGTGCACTAATGTCCTTTAGGGAAGGAAATCGGCCGTCCTTACCCAGTCTGGCTTATGTGTGACTCCAGGACCACAGCAATGTGGCTGACTCTTAACTGCCCTCTGAAATGGTCTAGCAAGTCACTCAGTTGTATCAAACTGCTTCCAGAAAATGTAGTGAACTCTTTACAGATCCAAACAGCAAAATAAATAATTTAAAAAAAAACATGGCTCACAGCTGAAATTGTTCATGAACTGTTGAAAAAGCTCAAGTCTCTATATATAATTTTGGTGTGTCTTCAGAGAGAAACGAGATTTGCCCCTACCGTTCGAGATGTCGGAGGTGCTGAAGGACTGGTTAGTGATACCATCTCCTGGATAGCTAGACGTAATTTTAACCTGTGGAGAGGATTACTGATGCCAATCTCTCGCTGTATTTCAGTGTCTGATAAGGCTGACATAATAGCACCACTTTTTACGTTGGCTCTACATGCTGCTACATACCAAGCTGGCATTCCGACCCAAAGCTGGAAGCAAAAACACAATCAATAAAATATTCCCAGTAGGATACAAAATCCTTTACAAACTGACAACTTAAATAAATAGGTTATGTAACCAATTTTAACCTAACTCACCGGGCTGGAAACCCATAGGATTGGGTGGAATGCCAGTTTTACACTTGGACCAATATTACTCTCCACTAACTTGAATGGAGGTTAAAATCAAGCAGTGTGTAAAATCAGAATTCCATCGATCCTGTCAGTTTCCTGACCTGGGTTGAGTGGGGGGGTGGCGTGCGGTAGATTAAAATTAACCCCTGCATTTGGGGTCTATAAAACCTTTACTTTCTGTTGTCAGTTTTGTGTCAACTTCTCCCTGCCCCCTAATATAAATTGCTATGTCTACATTTATAATAGAAATTGTCTAAGTTTGAGGAGAATTGTTTTGATGCAGTGAGTTATGATGATTTGGAATTCAATGCCTGAGAGTGTTGGAAACAGATTCAATAGTAACTGTCAAAAGGGAATTAGACATATACTTGAAAAGGGGAAAAAAATATAGGGCAATGGGGAAAGGGCAGGGAGTCAGACTAATTGAACTGTTCTTTCAAAGAACTGGCACAAACACAATTAGCAAAATGATCTGCTTTTGTGCTGTACCATTCCAGCAAGTTTGCAATTACATCCTTTTGCCAGTGGTGACAATGTAGCCCATCAGTTTGGCATCAGCTTATACTGTGACCCATGAGGCTCCATCCAACTCTGCTTTGCTTCTCTGCATAAATAACAAAAGCAATGGCTGTTGTTCAACTATAAGTTGCAATATAAATCAAGGACACAAGTGCATGAATTAAAAAATGGGAACTGAATGATGTCTGTACAACCTGACCCAATTATACCCATCCTCTCATTCTGCTTCAGCTGAAGACCATGCTTGATTTAACTCCATACACTACATGTAAAAACACAAGCTATATATATTAAACAATGCAATCTGCATTACCCTTCCCGTTAAAATCTGCAATCTCACCTCCAGCCATACAACTACAGTGGGCCCATCCCACAGTGCAAATGGTAGACCTTGTCTTCGTGCTTCTTCCAACAACTCCGTCCTAAAGTACAATCGCATATTAACAAATCAGATTAATTTCAGATCAGTTCTGTAATTACACAAAAATATTATTTTTCACCTTATACACTCAAGTCAAAATAAACAGTCCTGCAGTTTTAAGGCATTTAGAATACGTTGTATGAGTTTTAAAAAGATAGTTAGTACATGCACATAAGGAGGGTTAGACCAATAAAAACTTGCAACATGAAATGTTCATGGGAAAGCATGAGCAAACATTGTCCTTCAGCTTTAGAACAAAAGTTAAGACAGGAAACTCATTCCTTTATGCAAGAGAAGTGTTGGTTACAGTGAAGCTCCACACAGAAAAGCACCATTTTTATTCACACTACCCTATACCAAATAGTATTTCCATTTCCAAAGAATTCCAGTTATTCAGGTTATAGTAAAGTACTAATACAGTTCCACATCCCTGAAATGTCAACTTACATTTACATGGTGCTTCCCATCTGAGTGCTTTATGAGAGGCAAGATGGAGTGGAGAAGAGAGAAAAGAATTGGGACATTGAGCAGCAACAGAGGAAATTTGAATGTGGAATCGTATGTAGACTGGAAGATGCATGTTTTTAGGAGGCAGTTGAAAGCAGTGAGTCAGGTTCGATGGTAGAAAGGTTTATGACGACATTCTAGGGGGCAGACACATGGCAGTTGGAAGATTTATCTATGAAGGAAGAGTTGAGGGGTCAGGGAACAAATAATCCAGTAAGGGGAACAGAATGCATTGGCCAGGAGATCCTGTTGTAGATTTCAGACTATGGTGCAACTCGAAGACAAGAATCTTGGGCTGGTAGAGGGAATATTGATACTCTTTGCAGCAGACCAGCTTAGTAACATCAAGGTGATGGGAATGTGCATATTGTGCACAAGAGGATGCAGAACTGTAGATAGCTGGATATTTTTGGGAGGGAGAAGTGTGGCGAGGCCCATGAGAATAGCATTTGAGAAACGGTGATCATCAACATGAAGACAATGTGGGATAGGATTTCAGTCATGTAGGTAATACTCCAGTGGTGAAAGGCAGTGGCTTTAATTAAAGAATGGATGTGGCGTTGAAAGCTCAGCCAAGAGTCAAAACAGACCAAGCACACGTACCACTTGTTTTCACTTGCGGGCGAGACCAGAACTAGGGGCCATAAATATAAGATTGTCACTAATAAATTCAATAGAAACATCTTTACCCAGAGAGCGGTCAGAATGTGGAACACGCTACCACAAGGAGTGGTTGAGGCAAATAGCATAGATGCATTTAGGGCGAAGCTAGATAAGCACACGAGGGAGAGGTTGATGGAGTTAGATAAAGGGTGGGCAGAGGCTCATGTGCAACATAAATACTGGCACAGACTTATTGTGCCTGTTGGCCTGGTTCTGTGCTATAAATGCTATGTAATTCTATATAAGATGTAATACACCATTTGGATCAGCCGAAGAGGTAAACATTAAAAGTCCAATGGCATTACTCAAAAGGGACGGAGGTCTTCCTATGTCTTGGCCAACAGACTTCCCTCAACCCATATCATGAATAAAAAAATTACAGGTCAATTGGTCATTCATCTCATGACTGTTTGATAATGCTCCTGTGGGGCCCTTTGGACATCTTACTATGCTAAAGGTGCTATATAAATGCAAGTTGTTGCTGTTGGTTTGTGGGATCTTGTTATATGAAAAAATGACTGTGTCGTTACCTACATAATGGTCACTGGATTCACAAGTTATTTATTGCAAGTAGTGCACTTGAGAAAAGATTTCTCAGACAGATAATGCACTATATATAAAAAAACAAACGTTTCTTTCAGAGGTGATGAACAGTGCAAAGAAGGGAAGTCAGAAGAAACAATCTGCAGTGGAGCAGTTTATAGTTGTCCTACCATTCCAGGATTTTTCTGGAAAAACAGGACTTTGATGCCGAGAAGAGTCTATACTACTTGAGGTAAACAAGCCAGATCTAGCAATGAAGACTCAACCTTGAATACCACCTCTTTCCCACCTCCAGCATAAAGCACAGGTCTTGATGCCCACAGACCACAGTAAATGATGTCACTTCATAACTGACCAGGAGAGGTACAATTCTGTGGTGAGGCAGGATAGATATAGACATAGACACTCTTTTCCCACCAAGCCTGATGAAACTCAACCAACTGGATCAGAGATTCATACCTGTGAGCATCTGATCAGAAGGCTGGTATTCTAGATCTGGAGCTCTGAAGATTGTTGGGTGAAGCTACAATGCTTTAAAACTCTGCCCACTTTTTAAACATTTAAATTTAACAAAACAAAATTCCTCTGATTTACAAACTGGAACCCAATGGAAATGTTTGCATTGCAAGTTATATTCCTGCATTCTACACATTCCAAAGAAGAACAAAGCTCCCCTTGGCATCAGACATTGAAAAAGAGCCACAGAGCAAACCCAATGCATTCATGAAGGTTAATGATAAATGAACTTACCCTGATTTACTACTAAGGTCATGGAGTGAATAACATAAGAAGGGAAAGAAATGAAGAAAAAAAAATGTGTAAAACACTAATTTTAAAATAAAAAATAAAAAGGATCGGGGAAAGGAAAGGATATGTGGGGGGGGGGGGGGGAAATGTGGAGGAAAGGGTGTTGGGAGGAGCCACGTTTCCTTCTTAGTTCATTCATTGTTCAAAAAGACATTGGTTGTGTATATTTTAAACATTGCCATTTGCGCAGTATGAACCATTTAAAATACCAATGCAGTTCTTTTTTAAAAAATATCTAATTGGTGTAATGAAGTCAAAAAGCCATGCACTTTTAATACTTCAGAAAAAAAGTTTTGAAAAAAAAACTTACTTCTTTTTCAACTTTCTATCTTTTTCTGCTTGGCCAAGTTTACTGAGTCCCAAGGTATCCTGAGGACAGGTTTCCATATCTGGTATGCCAGCTATAAAGTTTAAAGTTAAATCATTATACTGTTCATAGGAGTAAATTATCTAACCTAGTTTCAGCCAAATTTTGTGAATTGGATTTTGAATGACATTTTATTTCCCCTGAATATAAAACATCAAAAAATCTACTAACATTCTCAAAGGATCTCATCAGGAAGCTGCGAGATGCCTAGATATCAGAGGCTCTGAATAGTTCATGGCGGGAAGAGGTGGGGGGGGGGGGGGGGTGAATGGGGGAAAGGGGAAACACGGAAGTATGCATGTGAGCAGTTAGTGGTTGGGAGCCTGAAAAAAATTCAAAAGGTTGTGCGGAGATCCAAAATGCAGCGTTTTTAAAAATATATACATGGTTTTTAAATAGTGAATGGAGAGAAAGTGTACATTATTTATAAAACAATGATTGCTTGTTTTTAGAAGTTAACCCCTCAAATAAGGTTCCAGCTGAAATGCCTGTATGCAGTATGCAAAATTAATAAGCCTTATGTAGACCAATTAAAATGATTTTAAGATGTAATTAAAATGATCAATTTTATGCTGGCCCCATGTATTACCCAACCACCTCAATTTATTTGGCAGGGAAGCAAAAAGTAACACACTCTTAACAGTCAACAGTAAAAACTATCAAATTACTTCACATCACACACAGCAACTGCAAGTTATTTCCTCAAAACATTATGTGCAACTAATATTAATAAAGACAAGAAAATTCCAATGTTGACATGCAAACTCTTTCACTTCTATTTTTCGCCAGTAAATAGTATTCAAGTACTGTGGCATATCAGGAAAGAAAACACTGCCCAACATTACATTCACGCAAGCTTGGAATCTGATAAAAGCCATGCTAATTACATTGCTCAAAAACTATTAAGAAAGGCCACATGAAGCACAAGTACTTAAATCCTGCTTCATTACATTAGTTTTCTCCTATGCAAATTTGAACAGCTAAATATGGGCTGCACATTTTTGGTGTTGATAAAACAAGACATCATGAGGATAATGCCAGAGCACGAAATATGAACTAAATTTTTCTTTTAAAAGACGTACAAAAGCAATCCTAGTTTGGTGCTTAAATAGAATTTGAGCTATCTTCCTCATGTCTGGATAGTCACCAAGACTGCTTTCTTCGACCATTGCAACATTGCCACTTCCATCTCTTCTGCACTGTTGCTTAGACCCGAATGCATGGTTTTCTAACCAAGGTCAATTTCTCACAATGCTCTCCTGGTCAGCCTTCCTGCTCCCACAAGCTGCAAGTCATTGTCACTGTCGGAAATCTTTTTTTAAAAATTCATTCATGGGATGCGAGCGTCACTAGCCAGGCCAGCATTTATTGCCCTTGGGAAGGTGGTGGTGAGCTGCCTTCTTGAACCGCTGCAGTCCATGTGGGGTAGGTACACCCACAGTGCTGTCAGAAAGGGAGTTCCAGGATTTTGACCCAGCAAAAGCGAAGGAACGGCGATATAGTTCCAAGTCAGGATGGTGCGTGACTTGGAGGGGAACTTGCAGGTGGTGGTGTTCCCATGCATTTGCAGCCCTCGTCCTTCTAGTTGGTAGAGGTCACGGGGTTGGAAGGTGCTGTCAAAGGAGCCTTGGGGTGTTGCCGCAGTGCATCTTGTAGATGGTACATACTGCTGCCGCTGTCCGTTGGTGGTGGAGGGAGTGAATGTTTGTGGATGGGGTACCAATCAAGCGGGCTGCTTTGTCCTGGATGGTGTCGAGCTTCTTGAGTGTTGTTGGAGCTGCACCCATCCAGGCAAGTGGAGAGTATTCCATCACACTCCTGACTTGTGCCTTGCAGATGGTGGACAGGCTTTAGGGAGTCAGGTGGTGAGTTACTCGCCTCAGGATTCCTAGCCTCTGACCTGCTCTTGTAGCCACGGTATTTATATGGCTACTGCAGTTCAGTTTTTGGTCAATGGTAACCCTCAGGATGTTGATAGTGGGGGATTCAGCAATCGTAATGCCATTGAATGTCAAGGGGACATAGTTAGATTCTCTTGTTGGAGATGGTGATTGCCTGGCACTAGAGTGGCGCGAATGTTACTTGCCACTTATCGGCTCAAGCCTGAATGTTGTCCAGTTCTTGCTGCATTTCTACACGAACTGCTTCAGTATTGAGGTGGTGTGCAATCATCAGCAAACATCCCCACTTCTGATCTTATGAGTGAAGGAAGGTCATTGACAAAGCAGCTGTAGATGGTTGGGCCTAGAACATTACCCTGAGGAACTCCTGCAGTGATGTCCTGGAGCTCAGATGATTGACCTCCAACAACCACAACCATCTTCCTTTGCACTAGGTATGACTCCAACCAATGGAGAGTTTTTCCCGATTCCCACTGACTTCAGTTTTGCTGGGGCTCCTGGATGCCATACTTGGTCAAATGCTGCCTTGATGTCAAGGGCAGTCACTCTCACCTCACTTCTGGAGTTCAGCTCTTTTGTCCATGTTTGAACCAAGGCTGTAATGAGGTCAGGAGCTGAGTGCCCTGGCAGAACCCAAACTGAGCGTCACTGAGCAGGTTATTGCTAAGCACGTGTCGCTTGATAGTGCTGTCGATGACACCTTCCATCATTTTACTGATGATTGAGAGTAGACTGATGGGGCAGCAATTGGCTGGGTTGGACGCGTCCTGCTTTTTGTGTACAGGACATACATGGGCTATTTTCCACATTGTTGGGTAGATGCCAGAGTTGTAGCTGTACTGGAACAGCTTGGCTGGGGTGCAGCTCGTTCACGAACTATTGCCGGAATATTGTCAGGGCCCATGGTCTTTGCAGTATCCAGTGCCTTCAGTCGTTTCTTGGTATCACATGGAGTGAATCGAATTGGCTGAATTCTGGCATCTGTGATGCTGGGGACTTCAGGAAGAGGCCGAGATGGATCATCCACTTGGCACTTCTGACTGGAGATTGTTGCAAATGCTTCAGCCTTATCTTTTGCACTGACGTGCTGGGCTCCCAGTTAGTTGTTTAATTGTCCACTGTCATTCACAGCTGGTTGTGGCAGTACGGCAGAGCTTAGATCTGATCCATTGGTTATGAGATTGTTTAGCTCTGTCTATCACATGCTGC
Source organism: Heterodontus francisci (assembly GCF_036365525.1). Taxonomy (NCBI): domain Eukaryota; kingdom Metazoa; phylum Chordata; class Chondrichthyes; order Heterodontiformes; family Heterodontidae; genus Heterodontus; species Heterodontus francisci. The sequence continues at coordinate 93,840,148 of NC_090384.1, read as the reverse complement.
TTATGCAGTTTGTCATGTACCTAGTTCTGTGTTGTGGCTTCACCAATTGACACCTCGTTTTGAGGTATGCCTGGTGCTGCTCCTGACATGCCCTCCTGCACTCTTCATTGAACCAGGGTTGATCTCCTGGCTTGATGGTAATGGTAGAGTGGGGAGTATGCCGGGCTATAAGGTTACAGATTGTGGTTGAGTACAATTCTGCTGCTGCTGATGGCCCACAGTGCCTTATGGATGCCCAGTTTTGCACTGCTAGATCTGTTTGAAATCTATCCCATTTAGCACGGTGGTAGTGCCGCACAACACGATGGAGGGTATCCTCAATGTGAAGGCGGGATTTCGTCTCCACAAGGACTGTGCGGTGGTCACTCCTACCAATACTGTCATGGACAGATGCATCTGCGACAGGTAGATTGGTGAGGACGAGGTCAAGTATGTTTTTCCCTCTTGTTATTTCCCTCACCACCTGCCGCATACCTAGTCTAGCAGCTATGTCCTTTAGGACTTGGCGTGCTCGGTCAGAAGTTTCCCCACCCAGAGTACATTCTGCGCCCTTGCTGCCTTCAGTGCTTCTTCCAACTGATGATCAACATGGAGGAGCACTGACTCATCAGCTGAGGGAGGGTGTTAGGGGGTAATTGCAGGAGGTTTCCTTGCCCATGTTTGACCTGATGCCATGAGACTTCATGGGCTCCGGAGTCGATGGGACTCCCAGGGCAACTCCCTCCCGACTGTATACCACTGTGCCGCTACCTCTGCCTGGTCTGTCCTGCTGGTGGGACAGGACATACCCAGGGGGTGGTGATGGCAGTGAACGGAACATTGTCTGTCAGGTCTGATTCCGTGAGTATGACTATGTCAGGCTGTTGCTCGACTAGTCTGTGGGACAGCTCTCCCAAATTTGGCACAAGCCCCCAGATGTTAGTGAAGGAGGATTTGCAGGGTCGACAAGGCTGGGTTTGTTGTTGTCGTTTCCTGTGCCTAGGTTGATGCCAGATGGTCTGTCTGGTTTCATTCTGTTTTATTGACTTTGTAGCGGTTAGCTACAACTGAGTGGCTTGCTAGGCCATTTCAGAGTGCATTTAAGAGTCAACCACATTGCTGTGGGTCTGGAGTCACATGTAGGCCATGTTAGGACAGAAGATTTCCTTCCCTAAAGTTGCCTTTCCATATCCCAATTCTTGGTGAGCGCCACTGAATTCCTGTCACCCTACAAATCAGTTTCAGGATCCTTACTTTCACTTCAAAATGCCTGTAAGGCCTCACGCCATCCTACTTGAGTGATCCACTTCAGTGCTATGACCCGGTTTATACACTTTACTCTTGACACTACTCTACTGTTCCACCATTGGCAGCTACTCTTAACAACCATGTCCCTGTCCTCTAGAACTTCATCTGTCTCTTGGATCTCTGCTTTCAAAAGCCCATAAAAGGCTTTTCACATCAATGCCACCCCTCAACACCATTTAATCTATTTTTTTTTTTGTTCCTTCTCAGTGACTATTTCACTTTCCAATATGTTAAAAAATGTGATTCTTTTTCAGTCATGAATTATAAATAGAGCAAGAGAATTTGGGTAGATAGTTATTGAGCATTTTAATGCAATATCAAATGACTCAATAACTAACTTAAAAGTCCAGCTTTTGCAGACATTTACTATTGAAATTTCCTGATATGATGAGTTGCTGACCGGAGTCGAGATAGATAATGCAGTACCAAAGAAAATAATGGAGGTGCTTTGTCCATTAAAATGAAAAGCCTGCTTCTCTGCAATGGCACTCAAAAGTGTCAATTCACAAGTTTTCTTTGCCTTTCATGGGGTGGTGGTGGGGGTGGTGGGCAGGAAAGAGAAAACAAAAGGGTTTTTAAAGAGCTCCTTCCCAAATTAAAACAATTAGCAATTAAAATGTTCACAGGCTAATGAAAAGAAAAACAGAGGTCAATGCCTCAAATCACTGTAAACAGAGCACTTTAGATTTCAGGAGGAATTCACACAACTCTATGGGGTAGATTTTCAACTTGCTGCATGGGCATAAAGTTGGTATTGGCGATCATTTTTAATGGAATTGAAAATCGGGCAGTTTCTATGGTGAGCAGCCAATCTGCAATGGCCATTTTACATCCGGGAAGAAAGTTTATTTTATATGTTTAATTAGTGCAAATCAATGAATATTTCCAAATGGAGGTTATTATGGACCAAAAAGTTTTACTAGCTCATTATTAAGCCCATATTAGAAATGAGTTGAGACAATGTTTAGTAAAGGCAATATACCGAATAAGGCACAATTAATTGAGCCCCAAGAGATTCAGGTGACTAGGGACAACTCATTTTATAGAAGCAATTCTGTTTTGGAAAACAATTGTTTTAAATAAAAAAGAGACTGCAGAATTGTTGCAAGTGTACTTGAAAAAAAACTTAGAACTTCTTGGAGTTCCGAAGTCACTTTCAGACTGACAGATGAACAAACAAAAAAACCCAGTTAAAAATTTACCACAAAAATGTTTTATGCAAATCTACATATTTGGGAGGCAATCAATTAATCATAGGCGGTCTAAAATTGCAATAATCTGGAATGCGGGTATGCGCTTCTTGAAGATTTTTGTTCTTAAGGTGGAGCTAAGGATTCAAAAACCATGCTTTATATGATTTCTGAAATAAGTGCTTGCCAGTTTTCTTTTTCATAGTCCAAACTACTAGGCAGGCAGAAACGAATATAAAATGGAAATATTTTACATCTTAAACCATGCTTCTTTTTTAAAAAAATTGACCCCTCATCTCAAGTAAGACCCATCTCAGTAAACCAGAAACTCAAACTACTTGTCAAATTAATTGAACTATATGGCTAATTTTTACAACAAACCTTTTATGCCATGTCTACAACCAACATGCATTCAAAAATTAAACAGAAAAAAACAATCCAAAACTCAAATCAAACGAAAACATAAATCAAGAACACCAGAGTGGCAGTGCAACCTGAACTTGGAAAGGTAGCAAGGAAAGTGGGCTAAGATTGATGGACAGTCATTTGATAAAAGAGAAACAAGGAAATAGAACATAAGTAAATTAAGACTATAGAGATAAAATCTCATAGGACTTCAGATACATAGGGGTTAAAAGCAAGTTATAGGAAACAAAATATAAATTGAATGACAAAAAGGTAAATTTTATAATTATTCCAAAGTTTACTTATTGACTTCCAAACCAACCTTGCCCTGTGGGATCTTTGCCAGACTGTCCAAGCCGACCTTTTTCTTTCTTACCAAACAGGCGCCCAATAGAAGACTTTATACTTTTCTTTTTGGGGGCTTTGTGGAGAGAATCTTGGCTGCTGTTGCTGCTACTGGGGTTGCTGACTTGGCCATCCTGTGACCCAGTTGAACTGTGTATATTTCATATATACACAAGTATTTAAGTTGGGAAAGTAAAAGCAGAGAATTAGTGTTTATAGCATCATGTACAAATGAAGACAATTCTGTATTACACAAAACTCAAAGCATTCAACATCAATAAGGCATTCCAAATCTAAACACTGCACCAAACACATTACCCTTCACTAGGGTTATCAGCTTTGAGATTCTATCACAAAAATGGTACATATACTCTTAACCAAAACCGTATTTTTTCTAATCTAATGTTTCAAGAAAGGAGTCAAAAATTCTTCCAGCCATTCTCTAAAACCACTCTAAAGTTTCAAATAATGAATGCAATATTCACCAGATATTATTCCAAATTGATGAGTTTATAAAAAAATTTAAAGGAAGTGAACTTTCCCACAGTAAATATTGACAACTGAGTGTGACATCCAAGTAAAAATTGCAAGTGTTTTTATTTCATTTCTAACAAAGGTTCTGAAATTAATTTTGCCCATCCAATGCTGTTCTAACCAATTCTCTTAATAATTAAATATCCTACTCAGTATGTTTGAATATGATCAGTTATATGATGCAACTTCCTGGTTAAATATGTTTAGTGGCTTTACATCAACATTTTGTAAAGAATACGTGTCAACTACCCACCTAATCAAAACACATTTTATATTGTTTTTTGTTGCTAAAATGTCACTAACACAATATCCAAATCTGACCATTAGGTCTGTTTGTAGTATACTGTATTTCCATATATCAGCTCATAGCAAGATAACGTAGCTGGGAAAAAAATAGCTGAATTACAGCTATTTAGAAAACTGTTTCACCTTCTAATGTCCCGGATGTCCTCCTGACTGATGGTGTGACCTTGGTTAACCCTGTCCAATCGAATGGACCTAGGTGTGGAGGGTGGTGATGTTTCGCATTTTATTGTTGTTTTGTCTTCCCGTGTGTCCTCTTTTGATATCTGAGATTATAGAGGAAGTTGTAAGTGAGTAAGAAAAAAGTCAAAAATAAGAACCATCAGCTAAAAAAGAATTGGATTCACAAAAAAGCTGACACGACTACATAAACCAAATATAAGTCAGGGTCACATGGATCTTACAAACACAATACAACCTACATCAACATACAACAGAAACTGATACAGAATTACCATGGCACAGGAAGCTGTCATCTCTTTACAAATGAAGAGCAAATTTTAAGATTCTAACATTGGATTTCTGGAAAGAATTGGAAGATGCAACAGCTCCCATCATATCAAGTTATTACCCTTGCAGGATTATAAACAAAGTAGCAAAAATCACAGAGCATAAAAATTCAAGACGCCAAGTGAAGTATATGTATAGTTAAGAAAGCAAGAAAAGCAAGCACCAATCTTTCTTTGCATCATGGGACTGCCATAGATGTCGTTCAGACTTTCACGAAGAATATTTACATAAGTTATAAGTGTGAACTTAAAAGTTGGGCTCTGTTTTATTTGCACAATTCATCCCCAGCTCCCAACTCTTCAAGGACTCAAAACCGTATTGCCAGACTGGATGTCCAAGTCGATTTTTCCACCTAATGTGGCGGAGGTCAAAATTGAACAGAATGGGGGAAATCAATCTCCATAACCTCTCCTTTTATGATACTGAACTGCAAACCTTAGTTCTCAGTTCAGGTACTGCGAGCTAATTTATTATTGAGTTTTCAATGTTCAAGTAAATAGCAGAACTAAAAAAAGCTGGTTTTCTAGGTAAATCTAAAGCTTACATCAGTTTAACACTTGTAACCTACTTAATATTCTTCACTGAAGGTCAAAGCATTACCCATGGTTGGTGCCTGTGGGGCTTTATAGTGCTCTGAGGCTTTTCCCTACCAAACAAAATCTCGGACAGCACGGTACTTTAATAGCCTCAGGTGCAGGACACGCCATCAAAGGCCTTAAGATTCCCAGTGCCGGGAGATTTGTGCCCCTGACTTTAGGTCAATTGAAGATTGCATTATGGAAATTATGGACCTGGCATAGGGGTTGGTGAGGAAATACTGTTAGCAATCCTTTTATTATAATTAGTGCTATTCATTCTGATGGCATCAACTAAACTGTCGCAGAGAAGACAGGCTCAGAAACTTGTAAACACTTTCCTTGGGAAATCTCTGAAGTATGTTTGTCAAAGCATCCACTGCACTATGAGATAGTTATCCTCCATACCGCATCATCTTAAGTGTTAAGTTCAGAGGTCTTGTAGATAGATAAAGACACAGCAATTCACTGCCTTCTATGCCAAAGCCTCACCCTTCATCTAAACAATCACAGGAATGGTGATAATTGTTTGTTTCAATTTTGTGCAATATTAGCTGCTTCACTTGAAACCCTGTTTGAATAATGTTTGACAGTAAGAAAAGGAAGGAACCACATTACTTAGCAGGGAGATGCCACTGTTGCACTGACTGAAAATGCCATAAGATTACTATAATGTGTTTCATACAACAACCTGATGCCAGATAATCAAAGTTCAATTTTATACATTTACCTTCCTACGGTGCTTCCTTAAATCACTAGGCTGACAGACACATGCAAAGAAAAGAGAGAGTCATTAAAGATAAAAAAAAACAGATTTAAAAGATTATACAAGATGTAGCTGCATCAGAAATCACGAACAACAGACGCAGGGAAGACTGGGTAGACTTTTCTTGAACACAGTATGAATTGTATTCATTTCAAAAGGTTTTCATTTGTGATACTATAAGCATTTTTGATGATTGCAGATGTAGTCTTCAAAAAGAAATGTATTAAACTCATTCATTACAAAAACTATAAGCAGCTATGGCTACCACCTGATTTAGATATCCACATTGAAAACTGCAGGGTATTAGATGCCAATGAATCACTGGCTTTGTACAGCTTTGTTCTATTGGCAGGTCTATGTAGAAATACTCTGGACTTTCCCCAACATAACTGTATATTTATATTGCGTATTGATACATTATGTATATTAGTTGGCTTTGCCAGATGCATCAAGCAGCTCAAGTAGTCAATATGTTTTACTCTTATGCCAATAAAATTGCAATGACAAGCAACTGTCAGGTCTTGTCTTTCTAGAGTGTGAGTCATTAAATTATTCATCTTGTTTCATCAAAATCTATTACATTTTGCTGCTGGCAGTTTAGCATGATCTTGCATGGTAGTTGTATGTTTCCCCACTTTCCAAAGGATAGCTCTTGAATTTTTGCAAAGAACTATCTGGACATTAAAACAAACATGCAGAAATATATAACTTGTTTGCGATCATACCAAATGCAAAGTATAATATTACATTATGTAAATTTCTGCATCGATAAAATGCACCAAACTGAACAACTCAAAGAATCCTTCTGCTTTTTAGCTTGGTTTCATCACCTTGTAATCGGGATAATTTAGTGTGTAAGATAATGTTCGATGAGAAACGAAGCATTGGATTAGGGAAGAATGCTGGAAGTGACTAAAATTGATATGGCATAAAGGAAGGAACAGAGGACAGATTCAACACAGCAGGAAAAAGAAAATGCTGACAAGAAAAACAATACATCACGCTACCGAAAGCTGAAAGGGAAAGCTGAAGTTAAACGCACAGCAGTGCATTAATCAAATCATTTAACCATAGCTCCGAACAACAGCCAGACTCACCTGAAACCAAGCACACATATAGTCACTGAACATCATTATCCAGACAGTTCTTGAGGCAACTTTCTGCCTGAAGACAATCGCGGAAAAAGCTGCAAAGCTCAACTTTAATTGAACCCAGAAATGGCACAGAACTAAAAAGGGAAGCGCCCGCCATATATAATCACGCATGCCACATGGCCCAAAGGACACTTTCAACATGCCACTTTTAATACTGCATATTTTACACGTTTGCTCAATTCACCTTTTGAGATGCTTTCTGGCCCACATATTCATAGTAACATGCATTGAGAGTGAAAGCTATGGGAATAATATGTTTTAAAGGCAGCAGGATAAAGTCTTGGATACATACCAAACCAAATAAATAATTATTACTATCTGACAGCATATGTCCCTAAGGGGGAATGTGGTATTCTGCAGTGGTAGTACAGCATAGCTGTCAGGTGTGGCATACAATCCATACTATTACGGTCAGTATCAACATTAATCTCTACAACAGAATGTATTATGTTCCGTTATGAACGAAGTACCTGGCATAACTGGAGTTATATAACAATGATTAAAACAGAAGTGTTGCACAATATTTGGCGAAGCTGAGAACTGCTCACACCTTTGCCACATTTAACTTCGACAAACAGCAACATATACTATGATTAAGACCTGGGGAGGACGCAGAGACAAAGTATTCGCTGCTCATGATGCGGTCTTCTCTACATCGGGAACACTAAACACAGATTGGGTGACTGCTCCATGGAGTACTGCCATTCAATCTGCTTGCGTGACCCAGAGACCCTGAACTTCCAGTTGCCTACCATTTTAATTCGCCGCTCACTCCCACTGTGACTTCGGCCTCCTATCCATTCCAATGAAGCTCAACACAAGCTCAAGGGATAGCACCTCATCTTTCGATTCGGCACTTTACGGCCTTCCGGACTCAACATTGGGTTCAACAGCTTCAAATCATAACTCCTGCTCCCTTTATTTTCCTGTTTGTTTTTGGATGGCAGCTGCTGGTAATGATTCTGCATTTTCTCATTAATACCTCCCCTAGACACATCTTTTGTATTATCATCCCACTTTTGCCTTGCACCATCATCCCTTTTGTCATTTAATCTCTCCCGTCTTCCACTTATCACAGAACTTTTTGTTCTTTTCCTCCCCTCCCCCTTTTCCCTGCCCCGTACTTGCTTTAAATGCATTACATCTCTAACTTTCTCCAGTTCTGAAGGTCATCGATCTGCAACACTAACTCTTTCTTTCTCCACGGATACTGCCAGTATTTCCAGCATTTTCAGTTTTTATTTCAGATTTTCAGCATCTGCAGTATTTTGCTTTTGAGACAAAGTGCCAAATGTTTGCCAAAAGCTTTATTTCTCTTCAGTATTAGAGCGTAAAAGTTAAAATGAATCACCAGTAAGTGTGCGGAGTCTCAAAATACCACTTGGTTAGTGGATCCCTTTTGCCCATCATTCTTCCTTCACAAGTTGTTTCTAAATATTACAAAAAAGCTAAATATTCCACAGTTCAAATTTATCAGTAAAGAATATTTTTAGTAACGCCACCTTCAGAATGACAATTAAGACATGCTGACAAACATGGAACTTTGTATAAGCACTGGTTCAACATTCTAACATGCACGAGCCTTGGATGAAGTGATCTCAAAATCACAGGCTGGTAATACTGGGTTTAATTTAATGTTCACTACAATCTCATCTGAATTACTATTAAGCTCATGATGTTTTTAGCAAGGGCTACATTCAACTTGTTTATCCCCATGAACTTGCAAGACTTGCCTGGAAACCCATAAGGTACATCAAATAAAAATCAAACTTTTTTTCTTTTAAAATTCCCCTAACCTGCAATCATTTAGAAGTTAAAATCCTGATGAAACATTCCTAATAGTGGATAAGCTGACTGCATAGGGCAATTGCAATGTCAGCATATGACTAGGTGCTTTACAAAGGACCACTGCTAAAGATAAAGATATTGCTACCGTACAATACAAAGCTTTTAAACTAACCAGGGTCATGACGCCAAGTCTGTCAATTTCATGAGCAGGGTTTCGAGGGGTTCGTCTTGGCGTGGAGTGCCCACTACCAGGTGGAGAGGAACTGGCAAGCGATGAACCAGTAAATGAGGCAGGGAGTGTACCCCCTCTGTATTGGCAAAGATTCAGACCTTCAAGGCTACCACTCCCTACTCGGCTCTCAATTTCTTCGGCCCTCTGCTGCGTTGACTCCTTTTCTTCTTGGATCAGCCTGCAAAACAATCAGGTCTGGTCTTTGATCCCTTTTTCATTTTCTAACTTCAATACATTAATCTTAAGAGTTTAAGTATTACCAGCTTTTCAAGCTACCAAGTAGACTTATGAAATGACGCACAGTGCAGACACCGCTACTGAGATTTTAATTAGAATCAAAATATGATGAACTATGTAAGGTAACTTAAATATTTAGTCATTTGTTCAGCATATCATTTTCAAACCAATTTATAAGTTCAACACAAACATTGTTTGTGCAGCAAATTTTGACCTCAAGCCCCTTCTGGAACACCTTTACTGCTGTAGATATTTACTAAAGTCACCTTTTCCTAAAATATACATTAAAAATATGTCAAACAAACCTTATTTCATTATTGATGGCATCTAACTGTTCTTGAAGCATCATAGCCAAAGTTTGGGCATCAGCCTGACCACTTGGTGACAGCAGATCAACAGAACTGAATATTGTCTCCCTATCATCTTCTGCGTCTGATACTTCTGCATCACTCTCAAAGGCCTGGGCCACATTAGCCAAGACACTGGCTTGCTGTGCACGCTCCCATTCTTGCTCATTCAGCGTCTGGACCTGTAAAGTGTAATGCAATAGGCTCAGAAACAAGATACCGAAATATGCAAACATGAAATAGGAACACAGGAACAACAGCATTCAATTAGATCATGGTTGATCTATACGCCAACTCCATCCAACTGTCTTGGTCTGTAACACTTAGTACCCATGACCAACAAAAATCTACCAATTTCAGTTTTGAAATTTTCAACTGACCCCTGGCCTCAGCAGCTTTTTGGGAGAGCTAGTGTCCACTCTAAGCAAAATGTTGCAAATAAATCACAAATCAAGTAATTGGAAAAAGGCCTATGTCTTTAATGTATGATAAAGATCCATAATGTACACAAGTAGTTACTGGCCAATCTTTCTAGAATTTAAAAATTAAGTTCTGTACATCTTTCAAAAAGTATCAATTCAGAAAGTTTTATTTTAATAGCATTAAAATATGCTTCCTAATTCAAAAGTATTGATATTAACAGCTTAATCTACTTTTAGAACATATTCATACACAAAAAGCTTGGAAATGGAACAAAGGAATATGCAAATTTTTGAAACACTCAGCAGGTCAGGCAACACCTGTGGGGAGAGAAGCAAGTTAACGTTTCAGGCGATGATCTTTCACCAGGTCTTCAACCCGAAACGTTAATGCTCTTTCTCTCCGCAGACGATGCCAGATCTGAATACTTACAGCATTTCTATTTTCATTTAAAATTTCCAGCATCCACAGTATTTTGCTTTTGTAATATACAAATTTTACTTGTTAGGATTAAATAGAGTGCCTGGAACCTGGTGTATAGCACATTCCCACTGCAACCTAAATCAGACAATGGCTCACCCATTGCTGTAATACAAGAACACAAGAAATAGGAGCAGGAGTAGACCATATGGCTCCTCGAGCCTGCTCTGCTATTCAATACAATCATGACTGATCTAAGGCTTCAAGTCCACTATCCCTCAATTCCCTAAGACACCAAAAATCTGTCTATCCCAGCCTTTAATATATTCAACAATGGAGCATCCACAACACTCTGGGGTAGAGAATTCCAAAGATTCACAACCCTTTGAGTGAAATAATTTCTCATCATCTCAGTCCTAAATGATCAGCCCTTTATCCCAAGACTGTACCCAGTGCTTTAGATTCCCCGACCAGTGGAAACAATCTCTCAGTGTCCACCTTATCCAGCCCCTTCAGAATACTGCAGGTTTCACTAAGATCACCTCTCGTTCCAGAGAGTATAGGCCCAATTTACTCAGCCCCGCATCATAGGACAACCCCCTCATCCCAGGGACCGATTTAGTGAACCTTCAATGTACCGCTTACAATGCCACAAGTTTTAAGCGTACCCCGTGCACAAGGCAGAATTATTACAACACTGATACTGAAAGCCATTAAGCCTTGGAACCAATATATGTAATACTATTTACAACCTTACAAAACTTGAGGTTTCTCCCCAAAAACCCTTTATTCTCAGTTATTTATATTGTGAAGTATTTTTGCCCTGCCTCCTATGGTGGATTTCCAATATTTCCTTAATATGGAAACATACTCTGTTTATTCATCTTTCTCCCAAAATCTTTCTTCCTTTTTTGAGGTCATATACTCTATTAAGTTTGCTTTTCCTCCTGTCCCTTTCTTGCTACATTGGAGTTGTAGTGCTTGCTGAAGCTGTTATGGGCATAGTACCACATCAAGGTTTTTTTTTTAATCCATTGGTTAAGCCAACGAAACAGCATCTATGTTAACGGGTGGTCATTTGCCATGACCCAGGCCTAAAATTGATTCCAACCATAATGTCTGCGAGAAGCATCAAAATAGCTCAAAAATCCAACCCAGTGCAAACATTAGTTCCCATCAATGACAAAACAAAAACCTTATAACAAACACCTTTAGCTCAGCATTTTCATTTAAATGGCTTCTTTTTTCTTCCTTTGCTACTTGGTGCAAGTTTTGCGCCTGGCTCTCTCATGATGTAAACTGATGCATGCAATGCACTCTGAAAGTTGCAGAGAAAGGTAAAACTAATTTCCATGACGCACAGAACCACAGAAGCTTACTGCACAGCAAGAGAGCTTTCAGCCCATTATGCCAGTGCAAGGGCACATAACCTCCTTGCTAGAGCATTCCCAAAACTAATCCCACCCTCCTGTGCTCTCCCATAGACTTGTATCTTTCTGCGTTTCAAATACTTTCCTAGCTTTCTCTTAAAAGATCTAATAGTTTCTGCCTCAACTATTTTCTCTGGTGCAATCTTTTTTCTTTTCATTTGCCTGAGTGACTAGAATGAAGAATATGGTGAATATTTAAAAGGCGGCAAGAAATAAAATCTTTTTTGGCAGTTAACAAATGTGCAAGTTCAAGAAGACATTCAGTACTTAAAAGGTTAATTTGCGCTGTTTCACTTCAGTGATGTGTGCCAATGGCAACATACTTGTTTTGGATTTTTTTTTAAATTTGCAGTTCACTGCTCCAACAACCTGTGTAAAGATATTTCTCATAATTCCTCATTCTGCAGTGAAAATTTTAAATCAATTTCTCACCAATTCCCAACCAGAGGAAATAATCTTTCCCTATAGTCTCAATGAAAGCCTTTCATAGCTTTAAAAACGTTCAGCAAATTTGAGACCTTTTTTCTCCAGTAGAAATAGTTCCAGTACCTGAAGTCTCTCCTCAATAATATAGTTTTCCATTCTTGAATTTTAGTGAATTTGCTATTCTCTATACCTTTAGCATCCTTCATATAGCATAGTGTCTACAACTGCACACAGGCTGTGGCCTAACCAAGTGCTTTGTACAAGTTTATTATTTCTTGAATTTGTCTTTCACATACAATTCTCATGGAGGAATCTAGAACTAGGGGACACAGTTTCAAAGTAAGGGGTCTCCCTTTTAAGACGGATGTGAGGAGGAATTTCTTCTCTCATTGAGTTGTTAATCTTTGGAATTCTCTACCCCAGAGAGCAGTGGAGGCTGGGTCATGGGCCATTAAAAATATTCAAGGCTGAGTTAGACAAATTTTTGATCTATGAGGAAGTCGAGAGTTATGGGAAACAGGCAGAAAAGTGGAGTTAAGGCTACCATCAGATCAGCCATGTGCTTATTGAATGGCACAGTAGGCTTGAGGGGCTGAATGGCCTACTCCTGCTCCTATTTCTTATGATCCCATGATAATTTTCTAACAGAAGCTAGAATTTGAGGACTCAAAGCCGTTTGTAAGATCTAAGCTGTAGCTAGGTGCAGATCAAACCCCAAGCCTCAATTAAGCCTAAAATACAATAGCAACATTTATAATTTTGGGGAAGCTAATTTTTTTTTAACCAGAATTCAATGCATGTATTTTGATAGCATAACCTCAATTTGTAGAACTAGGTGGTAGGTACCTCGAGATACATGAATGCTCCAAAGGTGTGAATAAAATTCAAAGTTTGGTTGCTTGTAACATAGTAGCTGTTCATAGATTAGAAACCTTTTCATCACTTCTGAAGGAAAGCAATACTAGTAAAAAGATGAAATTAATGTTGACTTTAAATCCATCAAAAAATGTAACAAGACTTTTGAGCTAAATCTCATGGTTTAATAGATAGAGGTTTATGATTCATATTTTCAAGAAAAATAATAAGTCAATCAGGATTTTTGATATAGAGATTTGGAAGAGGGGATGCGATGGACAGACGCCAGATTTCTAGTTTAGAAGGCACCAGTTATTGTGGAATGTTAAATTTGTTTTTTCTTGAATACAAAGGGATATAGGCAGGTTGAGTGAATGGGCAAGAACATGGCAGATGGAACATAATGTAGGAAAGTGTGAAGTTATCCCCTTTGGAAAGAAAATTAGAATATTTTTGAATTGTGAAAGACTGGGAAATGTTTGCATTCAATGGGACCTGGGTGGCCTTGTCCATGAATCACAGGAAGTTCACACACAGGTACAGCAAGCAATTAGGAAAGCAAATGGTATGTTAACCTTTAATACAAGGGGATTGGAGTATAACAGTGAAGAAGTCTTACTGCAATTGTATAGGTCCTTGGTGAGATCATACCTGAAGTATTGTGCACACTTCTGGTCTCCTTACCTAAGCAAGGATATACTTTCTTTGGAGGGAATGCAATAAAAGTTCACTGGAGAGATTCCTGGGATAAGAGGATTATCCTATGAGGAGAGAATGACTGGCCCTATACTCGCTAGAATTTAGAGGAATTAGAGGTGGTCTCACTGAAACATATAAAATTCTTAAGGGGCTTGACAGGGTAGATGCTGATAGGATGTTTCCCCTGGCTGGGGAGTCTAGCAGTAGGGGTTTCAGTCTCAGAGTAAGGGATCAGTCATTTAGGCCTGAGAACAAAGAACAAAGAACAAAGAAAATTACAGCACAGGAACAGGCCCTTTGGCCCTCCAAGCCTGCGCCGATCCAGATCCTCTATCTAAACATGTCGCCTATTTTCTAAGGGTCTGTATCTCTTTTCTTCCTGCCTATTCATGTATCTGTCTAGATACATCTTAAAAGACGCCATCGTGCCCGCATCTACCACCTCCGCTGGCAACGCGTTCCAGGCACCCACCACCCTCTGCGTAAAGAACGTTCCACGCATATCCCCCCTAAACTTTTCCCCTTTCACTTTGAACTCGTGTCCTCTCGTAATTGAATCCCCCACTCTGGGAAAAAGCCTCTTGCTATCCACCCTGTCTATACCTCTCATGATTTTGTACACCTCAATCAGGTCCCCCCTCAACCTCCGTCTTTCTAATGAAAATAATCCTAATCTACTCAACCTCTCTTCATAGCTAGCGCCCTCCATACCAGGCAACATCCTGGTGAACCTCCTCTGCACCCTCTCCAAAGCATCCACATCCTTTTGGTAATGTGGCGACCAGAACTGCACGCAGTATTCCAAATGTGGCCGAACCAAAGTCCTATACAACTGTAACATGAAGAAACTTCTTCACTCAAAGGATTATGGATCATTGGAATTCACTACCCCAGAGGGCTGTGGATGCTCAGTCATTGAGTATACTCAAGACAGAGATCGATAATTTTTGGATACTAAGGGATATGGGAAGGTGCTGTTGAGGTAGATCAGCCCGAATAGTATTGAATGGTGGAGTAGGCTTGAAGGCTCCTGCTTCTATTTCTTATGTTCTTACAAGTCTGCTATTCACAATGGTACAGAATTGAACAGTCACAAAATAAGTTATACTTTAAACAGAAAATGGTTAAAGCATTGTTACTTGGCACACAAACTTACATTCTGCAGAAATCCACCACAAAAGCCGCAGGAAACAGAAAATGGTATACATCAGTTGTGTATTTCAATGAGAGAAAGGAGTTAACATTATACTGCAAAGGGGGTTTAATGTTCCCCAATAAAATTTATTACAAAGAAAAGATCAAGAAGCAAAATGGAATAGTTGCACTGAAACTGTAAATGACTAGCAAGATAGAATCAGCAAAACTAACAGCATAAACGGTACTCAAGCACAGAAAGCTCTTGTGGTGGTAACTTGTTGGGCCACCACCAGAGCTATAAGTGATCCAAGAACACAGAGCTAATGGTGCAATGAATCACAAAGAACACTGTCAGTTTTTCATATTATGCAGCATTAGGTAAATACAATCACCACAAAATTGAAAAGACCCACAATTATGAGTGACCATCTGTTCATTAGTAGTAATCAATCTAATATGTGGACACAAATTCCAGAATAGTACAAACTATGTCTATAATTTTCTATGTTATTCAAAATGGCACACACCCAAAAATTATTGAAGATGCTTCACAGCAAACAAATGAAATTATATTTGAGCATTGTTGAAAATAGAGACATTCCGCGATTGGACAACATTTGCTAAATAATCCTCAGTGTGCTAAAAATTACGCTGACGACCAATTTAAGATTGTCAGTCGGACTTGTAGTGTGGTGCATCTGCGTGTACTGGAAGCTACATATATTAATACATGGGGCCCTGTTCTTTGCAGACAGAATATGTACACACACTGCGCCTGTTTCAGCTAAATAAAATAAATGACAGCCATTCGCTGGTTCATTCTTCAGGGTAATGCTTTGACCAGAATCAAGCTACCTGGTTTAAATTTCAAACAAAGCTTGGCAGTTAACTGTCAGTCACCATAAACTGGTGCAATCTCCATGGTAACGCCTCTACCAGAGTCCACTTGCCAAACAAACCGCACTCGCTTCTCATAGTATAAATTTGTTGCTTCCCTTACATTGGTATTCTTGCAAAGTGTCCTGATAAGTACAAGACGAAAAGCTTCAACAAAATGTCTGTTTACAATAATACTCAAGTTTTGTACTACCAAAAGGCTATTTGCAATTATATTTAATGCTATGCAGCAAAATTATTCTATTAACATTATTGCCACTAAATTGCCATTTCAAAACATGTGTGTGGAAGTTATAAAGGTGGAACTGCACCCAACAATTACTACCATGCACAGTACCCCAGTAAGTTCAACAGTCAGCAACTTTTCTCAGATCACATCTACACTGGTTCTCACTACATGAGAAAACAAAAAGCCTTTTTTGGAAGGTTAGTGCTCAGTAAAGAGAAGATTTCACCAATATTGCAGTCACTGGCTTGTAAATATTGAGTGCCAATTTTCTCCCTTCTATTGCTTTCTTCATTCAAGTTACTACTTTTTCAATTTTTCACTTTTGTTTTGCTTTCATCTATTTCTGCATTTTATCTTTGTCACTACCCTCCTCCGCATTCAAACTTTTCTCCATGGCACGAAACAAAAGGAAGAAAACGAAAGATGCATTACAATCACACCAGAATGCAAGTATCACTTCAGTTTGGAGTTTTGATGTACCCCAAGTACCAAAGTCCTTAAAATAAAATATTTGGTAACATGGTTATGTACCTTTTAGTAGGATCCTACAATGACATATAAACCTGCAATACATCACAGGATTTATTTTAACTGCAAGTGCATTTTGAGTTGGTGGGGGAAAGAGTGTTCAGGACAGGGGAGGTTGAGACTTTTCTTGTAGGATTTGGAAGAACACACCTGTCTCAAAAAACAGTTTTACTTGGTAGGGCCTCTTCTGTCTGCCAATCAACTGCAGACCTGCTTCAGCTGGTAGGAAAAGTGTGGTGGCCCCCAGTTAAAATGCAATAGGTGCCCCATTGAGGTAACAGGACATCGATTTGTACAAATTCAGAAGGCTTGTCTGCTTTAATTAAGTGCCTCATCCACCCACAGGTTAAAATCCAAAATGATGCACAAAGGTCAAATTTCGAGCAGGTAAAGAACTTGCTCTTTAACTGAGCAGCTTCCACCAGGCAGGTAGGGTTAAAATCAACCCTGATTTTTGTTTTTAAGAGTACTGGATACATACATTATGTCCTCAAAACGTTAAAGACTGGATAAATGGCTTCCAAACACTTGATGAAAGAAATGGCCAAAACTAGAACATTTCGAAGAATGAAGCAATAAATTGTACCTTTGAAGGTTCATCACGTAAAGCTGCTAAACGGCCCTTCTGAGTTCTACGTAATACCGATGCACCACTGTACGGGTCTGGATGCTTGTCTACCTCTGGCGTAGAGGCTAATGGGTACCTAAAATCAGAGGTACTACCGAAATGTGACCTGCTAGAAAACAAAATGTTCAACGGTCGTTATACATTTTTGGGTAAATTCAGTGATCTGCACCCAAAGAGCCCCGTACATTGGGGATAGAATGTTAACGGTAAAACGGTTTCTCCAACCACATTCCCATAGAAGCAAGGCTTCCTGCTGGGAGCACTGAATTTCACATTTGAGTAAAAACCAAAGCATTGTTTGATAATTAATTAATTGAGATCTTGTGTTATGTTTGATATTACTCAATTCCCAAATCTGAACAGTCCTCAGGCCAAAAAAAAATTACATCATAAGAACTAAGGAAGATTTTGCAATAATTTTTGCATATACTTAAATGGTAACAATGAGTAGGCATCCTATTTTTATGGTGGAGCAGAGGGGAGAGAGGAAGGCACAAAAGAATCTTTCCTGTAATACAGCAGTGTGCAGGAGGATCAGTCTGATATCATTAAAGTTACACTGCAATTACATAACAGCTACTTCAAGCATTAACGGAGGATTGTGTGTGGGTTAGAGGTACATTATTGATTATTTTTGCACTGAACATGCAGACAGCAGATTATAGGGCAGATTTTAAGAATTTGTGCTCCTCGCATCCAGGATGAAAAACCGCAAAGCCTGTTGGCTTCCGCACCCAAATTTCTACCTTGCATTCCTGATGCAGGAAGCTCAGCCACAACTGGCATTTTTCCTTTCATTACTTAAATATTTGTCTATGAAATGAACTGAAATCATTAGTAATTTTCAAATCTGTATTCTTACATACAGAGTATTTCAGCTCAGTGTTCACACAGATACAGATGCACAAATATGAGGAAGTTTCAGGAAGTATAAAATACTAAAATGGCCATTCTCCAAATAGGCCTCAATTTGTAGCTTCGAAGCCTGTGTACTGTACAAACCTCAATAAAACATGCTGAGCGCAGCAATGCTTATTGCAGATTTAGGATGCATTTAGACAAGTTTAGCTTCAGTGCAAAACAAAGTCCCTTCTTATTGATGCTAAACTTGTGTGTTGCAAATTGGCATTAACATTCAAACTCATTCTAGGGCGAAGCAGAGTGAGACTGCTTCCCTCCTGTGTCATGACTAATATTACTTGTTCCTTTGGTATGTGAACTATTGATACATGGGTTTTTATTATAACTCAAATTAGAACAGCTACACAGCTATGACAGGGGCACACCTACATCTCACTCTGACAGGCTACACACACACACCTCCCTGGTCATGAGTGACACGATATCACTTCCTCAGGTGACCTTTCACTTCCACAGTCTCAAAATGCACCCACAACAATGACAGGCTCAGACTCGCGCATCAAGCTAGACCTGGATTCCAGCTTCCCGGTTACAGTTTAGAGTAAGCGCAAACTTACAGAGCAAAAATGTTCCTCAGTTGTCTACTTCATTAGTCATAGTGTTACATAGCACAGAAACAGGCCCTTGGGCCCATCGTGTCTGTGCCAGCCATAAAGCACCAAACTGTTCTAATCCCATTTTCCAGCACTTGGTCCATAGCCTTGTATGCTATGCGTTTCAAGTGCTCATCTAAATACTACTTAAATGTTGTGAGGGTTCCTGCCTCTACCACCTCTTCAGGCAGTGCGTTCCAGATTCCAACCAACCTCTGAAATTTTTTTTCCTCAAATCCCCTCTAAACCTCCTACTCCTTACCCGAAATCTATGCTCCCTGGTTATTTGACCCCTCTAAGGGAAAAAGTTTCTTCCTATCTAACCAACAATGCCCCTCATTTATTTTATTTATATTTTATTTTTTTATTTATTGATACAGCACTGAAACAGGCCCTTCGGCCCACCGTGTCTGTGCCGACCATCAACCACCCATTTATACTAATCCTACATTAATCCCATATTCCTATCACATCCCCACCTGTCCCTATATTTCCCTACCACCTACCTATACTAGGGGAAATTTATAATGGCCAATTTACCTATCAACCTGCAAGTCTTTGGCATGTGGGAGGAAACCGGAGCACCCGGAGAAAACCCACGCAGACACAGGGAGAACTTGCAAACTCCGCACAGGCAGTACCCAGAATTGAACCCGGGTCCCTGGAGCTGTGAGGCTGCGGTGCTAACCACTGCGCCGCCATAATTTTGTATACCTCAATCATGTCCCCCCTCAGCCTTCTCTGCTCCAAGGAAAATAGCCCTAGCCTTTTCAGTCTCTTCACAGCTGAAATCCTCCAGCCCAGGCAACATCCTGGTGAATCTCCTCTGTACCCTCTCCAGGCCAATCACATCCTTCCTATAGTGTGGTGCCCAGAACTGTACATAGTACTCCAGCTGTAGCCTAACTAGCATTTTATACAGCCTCATCATAACCTCCCTGCTCTTATATTCTATGCCTCAGCTAATAAAGGCAAGTATCCCATTTGCCTTCTGAACCACCTTATCTACCTGTGCTGCTGCCTCAGTAATTTATGGACAACTACACCAAGGTCCCTCTCACCCTCTGTACTTCCTAGGGTCCTACCATCCATTGTATATTCCCTTGCCTTGTTAGTCATCCCAAAATGCATCACCTCACACTTCTCAGGATTAAATTCCATTTGCCACTGCACTGCCCATCTATATATTAGTAATGGTAAATGGGAGGATTGTCTGCTTTCTCTTCATCAGGCAGGGGATAACTTGCAGGGATAAAAGTTTCAAGAGGCTAGAAACTGCTCAAAATAGAGATGTCATTTTCTTCTTCAAAGTATTCATTAGGAGCCTTTCCAATTGATGCTAAATACAAGAGAGAGATTGAAAGTATCTACATAATTTGGAAGTTATGAAATATATGGTGGACAAAAAATTTATTTGGCACTACTCCATCCTGCAGCTTCACCCAGTTGTCAGGAGGCTGCACTGAGGACCAGGTGGGCATTTCACAAGAGTAAACCTTTGTCACTTTGTGACTGAATATCTCAGAAAATTGGGAAAAGGTGGTACCTGGAAATCCTCTTCACAAACATGGAAACAATTTTGTATTTAACAAGAAGCGCTAAACAATTTAAGAGAAAATCAAAACGTCAAATATTTGCTCATGCAGGTGCCAATGCAAATGAACGAGACCTGAGCTGATATTAAAATACAAGTTTGCTTTTTTAAAAAAAAAACCCCAAAAAAAGTTTTTCACATTTTAAATGTGAATCTTATCCCAGCATTGAGATGATTTGTTGAAAATGTATGAAGCAAATTTAGGATTGCATTCAAATGGATTGTTCAGCATTTTATTTCAAAAAGTCACTGGTCAGGTTCAGTAAAAAAATTATAAACTTGCATCTTATTGGCATTACTTCTTATCCACATGCCAAAAGAAAATGTTCAAAACATAATTTTCAAGTTTGATGCATGTAATAAGTAATTGAAGGAGTATTTTAATGCTTCTGGACAAACAATAAGTTAAATGTGAATGAAAATGCATGTCCCAAAGCATTTCCCAAACACAGTGGTGGATTTGGAGTTAGGGGTGATGGTGACTGGAGGCAAGAAGGTGGTTTTAAGGAGACGAGAAAGATAGCAAGGCACAGAGGTCAGGGAAGAACATTCCACTGGGTGGGACAGAGATTGTAGAAGGATCAGTTGCCAAAGGTAAATGGATAGAGGTCGGAAATGCAAAGGAGGACAGAGTTGTAAGAGCTGAGAATATGTGCACTGGAACACAGAACTGAAGAACGTTGAACAGGTAGGTTGGAGGGAGGCAGGGAAGGACGAGTGCAAGAGGGTAAGAATTTCAAAATCAATGCACTGAGAAATGGCAAGCCAAAGATACGAGATCAAAAACTTTTATCACATTATACTTCATGAACAGTGGCTACTGGGTAAAATATGTTTTGCATCAGCTAATATTGTGAATACCAGGGCATTTTTCTATTCATCGTTTAAAAAAAATTTCTAGTTGGGAAGCTCTCACAAAATACCCAAGCAATGTATTTTTTTTTTAAAAACGTTGTTCACTCTTGGGATGTGAACATCACTGGGAAAGCCAGCATTTATTGCCCATCCCCAATTGCCTTCGAGAAGGTGGTGGTGAGCTGCCTTCTTGAACTGCTGCAGTCCTTGTGGGGTAGGTACACCTATGGCATTGCTGGGGAGGGAATTCCAGGCTTTTGACCCAGTGACAGTACAGAAATGGCGATATTCTTCCAAGTCAGCATGGTGTGTGACTTTAAGTGGGCCTGCAGGTGGTGGCGTCCCCATGCGTCTGCTACCTTGTCCATCTAGGTGGTAGCGGCGGTGGCATAGTGGTACTGTCACTGGACTAGTAACCCAGAGACCCAGGGTATTGCTCTGGGAACATGGATTCAAATCACAACACAGCAGAAGGTGGAATTTGAAATCAATTAATAAATCTGGAATTAAAAAGCTAATCTAATGATGGCCAGGAAACCATTGTCGATTGCTGTAAAAACCCATCCGGTTCACTAATGTCCTTTAGGGAAGGAAATCTGTTGTCCTTACCTGGTCTGGCCTACATGAGACTCTAGACCCACAGCAATGTGGTTGACTCTGACATGCCCTCTGAAATGGCCTAGCAAGCCACTCAGTTGTATCTAACCACTACGAAGTCAATAAAAATGAATGAAACCAGAGAGACCATCCGGCATCGACCTCGGCACCGGAAACGACAACGGCAAACCCAGCCCTGTCGACCCTGCAAAGTACTCCTTACTAACATCTGGGAGCTTGTGCCAAAGTTGGGAGAGCTGTCGCACAGACTAGTCAAGCAACAGCCTGACAGTCATACTCACGGAATCATACCTGACAGAAAATGTCCCAGACACTGCCATCACCATACCCAGGTATGTCCTGTCCTACCGACAGGACAGACCCAGCAGAGGTGGCAGCACAGTGGTATACAGTTGTGAGGGAGTTGCCCTGGGAGTCCTCAACATCGACTCTGGACCCCATGAAGTCTCAAGGCATCAGGTCAAACATGGACAAGGAAATCTCCTGCTGATTACCACCTACCACCCTCCCTCAGCTGATGAGTCAGTACTCCTCCATGTTGAACAGCACTCAGAGGAAGCACTGAGGGTGGCAAGGGCACAGAATATACTCTGGGTGGGGACTTCAATGTCCATCACCAAGGGTGGCTCGGTAGCACCACTACTGACCGACCTGGCAGAGTCCTAAAGGACATAGCTGCTAGACTATGTATGCGGCAGGTGGTGAGGGAACCATACTTGACCACGTCCTCATCAATCTGCCAGCCGCAGATGCATCTGTCCATGACAGTATTGGTAGGAGTGACCACCGCACAGGCCTTGTGGAGACGAAGTCCTGCCTTCACATTGAGGATATCCTCCATCATGTTGTGTGGCACGACCACCATGCTAAATGGGATAGATTTCAAACAGATCTAGCAATGCAAAACTGGGCATCCACGAGGCACTGTGAGCTATCAGCAGCAGCAGAATTGTACTCAACCACAATCTGTAACCACATGGCCCAGCATATCCCCCATTCTACCATTACCATCAAGCCAGGAGACCAACCCTGTTTGAATGAAGAATGCAGCAGGCCATGCCAGGAGCAGCACTAGGCATACCTCAAAATGAGGTGTCAACCAGGCAAAGTTACAACACAGGACTATCTGCATGCCAAACTGCGTAAGCAGCATGCGATAGACAGAGCTAAGCGATCCCAGAACCAACGGAACAGATCTAAGCTCTGCAGTCCTGCCACAGCCAGCCGTGAATGGTGGTGGACAATTAAACAACTAACTGGAGGAGGTGGCTCCACAAATATCCCCATCCTCAATGATAGAGGAGCCTAGCACATCGGTGCAAAAGATAAGGCTGAAGTATTTGCAACAATCTTCAATCAGAAGTGCCGAGTTGATGATCCATCTCAGCCTCCCTCGAAGTCCCCAGTATCACAGATGCCAGTCTTCAGCCAATTCGATTCATTCCGCGTGATATCAAGAAACGACTGAAGGCACTGGATACTGCAAAGGCTACGGGCCCTGACAATATTCCAACAATAGTACTGAAGACCTGTGCTCCAGAACTAGCCACGCTCCCAGCCAAGCAGTTCCAGTATAGCTACAACACTGGCATCTACCCTGCAATGTGGAAAATGGCCTGTACACAAAGAACAGGACAAGTCCAACCTGGCCAATTACTGCCCCATCAGCCTACTCTCAATCAAAAGTAAAGTGATGGAAGGTGTCATCAACAGTGCCATCAAGCGGCACTTGCTTAGCAATAACCTACTCAGCGATGCTCAGTTTGGGTTCCGCCAGGGCCACTCAGCTCCTGACCTCGTTACAGCCTTGGTTCAAACATGGACAAAAGAGCTGAACTCCAGAGGTGAGGTGAGAGTGACTGCCCTTGACATCAAGGCAGCATTTGACCAAGTATGGCATCAAGGAGCCCTAGCAAAACTGAAGTCAATGGGAATCGGGAAAAACACACCGCTGGTTAGAGTCACACCTAGCGCAAAGCAAGATGGTTGTGGTTGTTGGAGGTCAATCATCTGAGCTCCAGGACATCACTGCAGGAGTTCCTCAGGGTAGTGTCCTAGGCTGAACCATCATCAGCTGCTTCATCAATGACCTTCCTTCAATCATAAGGTCAGAAGTGGGGATGTTCGCTGATGATTACACAATCTTCAGCACCATTCGCAACTCCTCAGATACTGAAGCAGTCCGTGCAGAAATGCAGCAAGAATTGGACAACAGCCAGGCTTGGGCTGATAAGTGGCAAGTAACATTCGCATCACACAAGTGCCAGACAATGACCATCTCCAACAACAGAGAATCTAACCATCTCCCCATGACATTCAATGGCATTAACATCATTGAATCTCCCACTAACATCCTAGGGGCTACCATTGACCAGAAACTGAACTGCAGTAGCCATATAAATACTGCAGCTACAAGAGCAGATCAGAGGCTAGGAATCCTGTGGCAAATAACTCACCTCCTGATTCCCCAAAGCCTGTCCACCATCTACAAGGCACAAGTCAGGAGTGTGATGGAATACTCTCCACTTGCCTGGATGGGTGCAGCTCCAACAACACTCGAAGCTCGACACCATCCAGGACAAAGTAGCCTGCTTGATTGGCACTCCACCCACAAACATTCACTCCCTCCACCACCGACGCACAGTGGCAGCAGTGTGTACCATCTACAAGCTGCACTGCAGCAAAGCACCAAAGCTCCATAGACAGTACCTTCCAAACCTGCAACCTGTACCAACTAGAAGGACAAGGGCAGCAAATGCATGGGAACACCACCACTTGCAAGTTCCCCTCCAAGTCACACACCATCCTGACTTGGAACTATATTGCCGTTGCTTCACTGTCGCTGGGTCAAAATCCTGGAACTCCCTTCCTAACAGCACTGTGGGTGTACCTACCCCACATGGACTGCAGCAGTTCAAGAATGCAGCTCACCACCACCTTCTCAAGGGCAATTAGGGATGGGTAATAACTGCTGGCCTGGCCGGCGACGCCCACATCCCATGAATGAATAAAAAAAGGTCAGTGGTTTGAAAGGTGCTGTCAAAGAAGCCTTGGCATGTTGCTGCAGTGTATTTTGCAGCTGGTACACACTGCTGCCACTACGTGCTGGCAGTGGTGGAGGGAGTGAATGCTTCAGGTGGTGGATGGGGTGTCGATTAAGGAGGCTACTTTGTCCTGGATGGTGTCGAGCTCGAGTGTTGTTGGAGCTGCACTCCTCCAGCTAAGTGCAGCGTATTCCATTACACTCCTGACTTGGGCCTTGTAGATGGTGGACAGGCTTTGGCGAGTCAGGTGAGTTACTCGCCTTAGAATTCCCAACCTCTGACCTGCTCTTGTAGCCACAGTATTTATATGGTTGGTCCAGTCAGTTTCTGGTCAATGGTAACCCCCAGGATGTTGACTGCAGAGGATTCAGCGATGGTAATGCTGTCGAACGTCAAGGGAAGATGGTCATTGGCTGGCACTTGTGTGGCGCGAATGTCAGTTGCCACTTATCAGCTCAAGCCTGAATGTTTCCCAGGTCTTGTTGGATGTGGACACGGACTGCTTCAGTATTTGAGGAATTGCAAATGGTACTGAACACTGTGCAATCATCAGTGAACGTTCCCATTTCTAACCTTAAGTTGGACGGAAGGTCATTGATGAGGCAGCTGATGATAGTTGGGCCTGATGAACTCCATCTGCCATGTTCTGGGGCTGATATGATTGGCCTCCAACAACCATAACCATCTTCCTTTGTGCTAGGTATGACTCCAACCAGTGGAGAGTTTTCTCCAATTCCCTTTGACTTCAATTTGGCAAGCGCCTTCTTGATGCCAAACTCGGTCAAATGCTACTTTGATGTCAAGGACAATCACTCTCACCCACCTCTGGTATTCAGCTCTTTTGTCCATGTTTGGACCAAGGCTGTAATCAGGTCAGGAGCTGAGTGGCCCTGGCGGAACCCAAAATGAGCATCAGTGAACAGGTTGTTACTAAATGCTGCTTGACAGCATGGTCGACAACACCTTCCATCACTTTGCTGAGGATTGAGAGAAGGTCAATTAGGCGGTCGTTGGCCAGATTGGATTTGTCCTGCTTTTTGTGGACACAACATACCAAGGCAATTTCCCACATTGTTGGGGTAGGTGCCCATGTTGTAGCTGTCCTGCAACAGCTTGACTAAGCCCCAGCTAGTTCTGGAGCACAAGTCTTCAGTACCACAGCTGGGATGTTGTCAGTACCATAGCCTTTGCAGTATCCAGTGCCTTCAGCCATTCCTTGATAGCATGTGGAGTGAATCGAATTGGTTGAAGACTGGCATCTATAAGATGATGGTGGGGACCTCAGAAGGAGGTCGAGATGAATCAGCCACTCGGCACTTTTGGCTGAAGACGGCTGCAAATGCTTCAGCCATGTCTTTTGCGCTGACATGCTGGGCTCCTCCATCATGGAGGAGGCTGATGTTTTTGGAACCTCCTCTTCCAGTTAGTTGTTTAATTGTCCACCACCATTCACATCTGGATGTGGCAGGACTGCAGAGTTTTGATCTGATCCACTGACCGTAGAATCGCTTAGCACGGTCTATAGCATGCAGCTTCTGCTGTTTCGCATGAATGCAGTCCTGTGTTGTAGCTTACAAAGTTGGCACCTAATTTTTAGGCATGCCTGGTGCTTCTTCTGGCATGCTCTCCTATGGTATGAAAGAGAGAAAAGTGAGTCCAAGACTAGAATTTTAAAGTTAAATAAGGACCACCATGTGGGCATGAAAGCTGAGCTAGCTGAAGAGAACTGGGTGACTAGGCTAGGAGATAGATCAATAGAGAAGCAGTGGCAGACATTCAAGGGGATATTTCAGAATACTCAGGGTAAGTATATTCCTACTCTAAAGAAAAATGTTAAGGGGAGGACCCACCATCCCTGGTTGACTAAAGTAGTTAAGGAAAGCACCAAACTTAAGGAAAATGCATATAATTGCGCAAAGATGAGGGGCAGGTCAGATGACTGGTCAGGATATAAAGAACAGAGAATGACAAATGTCAATCAGGAGAAAGAAATTAGAGTATAATAGAAAGCTAGCTAGAAATTTAAAAATGGATAGCAAGAGTTTCTACAGGTATTTAAAAATGAAAAGAGTAAGTAAAGTGAGTGTTGGTCCTCTAGAGAGTGAGAATGGAGAGTTTATATTAGATAATAAGGAAATGGCAGATGAAATGAACAAATATTTTGCTTCTGTCTTCACTATCGAGGATACAAAAAACAATCCAGTAATAGCTGTAAACCAGGAGGTGGAAGCAAGAGAGGAACTTGGTGAAATTACAATCACCAGGGAAGCGGTACTGAGCAAGCTGATGGAGCTGTGGGCTGACCAAGCCCCCGGGTCCTGATGGACTTCATCCTAGGGTCTTAAAACAGGTGACTAATGAGATAGTAAACGCGTTGGTGTTAATTTTTCAAAACTCACTAGATTCTGGAAACGTTCAATCATACTGAAAAGTAGCAAATATAACCCCTCTATTCAAGAAGGGAGGAGGCAGAAAACAGCTAACTATAGGCCAGTTAGCTGGTCATCTGCCGTGGGGAAGGAGTTAGAATTGATTAAGGAGGCTATAGCTGGGCACTTAGAAAAACTCAAGGTCATCGGGAGTAGTCAGCATGGTTTTGTAAAAAGGAAATCACGTTTAACCAATTTATTGGAGTTCTTTGAAGGAGATACATGCGCTGTGGATAAAGGGGAGCCCGTTGACTTACTGTATTTGGATTTCCAGAACGCATTTGACAAGGTACCACATAAAAGATTATTGCGCAAAGTAGGAGCTCATGATGTAGGAGGTAACATACTAGCATGAATAGAAGATTGGCTGGCTGGCAGAAAACAAAGAGTATGCATAAATGGGTCCTTTTCTGATTGGCAGGATGTGACGAGTAGAATTTGCAGGGGTCTATGCTGGGGCCTCAACTTTTTACAATTTATATCAATGACTTAAATGACGGGAGCAACGGCATGTAAGCTAAATTTGCAGATGACACAAAGATGGGTAGGAAAGCATGTTGTGAAGAGGACATATGGGGGTTGCAGACAGATATAGATAGGTTGAGTGAGTGGGCAAAAATCTGGCAGATTGGGTATAATGTGGGAAAATGTGAAGTTATTCACTTTGGCAGGAAGAATAAAAAAGCAGACTATTACTTAAACGGAGAACTGCAGAATTCTGAGGTGCAGAGGGATCTAAGTGTTCTAGTGCATGAGTCACAAAAAGTTAGTATGCAAGTACAGCAAGTAGTAAAGAAGGCTAATGGAATGCTATCTTTTTTTAATGAGAGGAATTGAAAATAAAAATAAGGATGTTATACTTCAGTTATACAGGGCATTGGTGAGACCATGTCTCGAATACTGTGTGCAGTTTTGGTCTCCTTATTTAAGGAAGAATGCAAATGCATTGAAGGCGGTTGAGAGGTGGTTGACTAGATTGATACCAGGAATGAGGGGGTTGTCTTTTGAGGAAAGGCTGGACAGACTGGGCTTGTTTTCACTGGAATTTGAAAGAGTGAGGGGAGACTTGATAGTATATAAGATCCTGAACGGTCTTAAAAAGCTGGATGTGGAAAGGACGCTTCCTCTTGTGGATGAGTCCAGAACTAAGGGGCACTGTTTTAAAATTAGGGGTCGGCCTTTTAGGACAGAGATGAGGAGAGATTTTTTCTCTGAGGGTTGAGAGACTTTGGAACTCTCTGCCTCAGGTGGTGGCGGAGGCGGGGTCATTGAATATTTTTAAAGGCGGAGGTAGATAGATTCTTGTTAGGCAAGGGAATCAAAGGTTATCGGGGGTAGATGGGAGTGTGGAATTTGAGACATAAACAGATCAACCATGATCTTATCGAATGGCAGAGCAGGTTGGAGGAGCCGAATGGCCTACTTCTGCTCCCAATTCATATGTACTCCTCATTCAAGCAGGGTTGGTCCCCTGGCATGATGATGATAGAGTGAGGGATATGCTGGGCCAGGAGGTTACAGATCATGGTTGGATACGATTCTGCTGCTGCTGATGGCCCACAATGCCTCATGGATGCTCAGTTTTGAGCTGTTCAATCTGTTCTGAATCTATCTCACTTTGCACAGTGGTACGGCCACACAACACGATGGAGGGTGTCCTTAGTGTGAAGACAGGATTTCGTCTCAAGGACTGTGCAGTGGTCACTCCTACCAACACGGTCATGAACAGATGCATCGGCAACAGGTAGCTTTGTGAGGTTGAGGTAAAGTAGGCTTTTCCCTGTTGTTGGTTTTCTCACAACCTGCCAAAGGCCCAGTCTGGCAGTTATGTCCTTCAGGACTCACCCGGCTGAGTCAGTAGTGGTGCTACCTAGCTACTCTTGGTGATGGGCATTCAAGTCCCCCACCCAGAGAACATTCTGCACCCTTTGCTACTCTCAATGCTTCTTCCAAGTGATGTTCAACATGGAGGAGTACTGATTCATCAGTTGAGGTAGAGGAGTAGATGGTAATCAGCAGGTTTCCTTGCCTGTGTTTGACGTGATGCCATGAGACTGCATGGGGTCTGACGTCACTGATGAGGACTCCCAGGTCCACTCCCTCCAGATTATATACCACTGTGCTGCCAACTCTGTTGGGTCTGTCCTGCCGATGGGATAGGACATACCCAGGAATGGTGATGGAGAAGTCTGCAACATCAGCTATAAGGTATGATTCGGTGAGTACCCCCGATGTTAGTGAGGAAGACTTTGCAGGGTGTGCCTTTGTTGTTTCCGATGCCTCGGTCGACGCCGGGCGGTCCATCCAGTTTTATTCTTTTTTGAGTTTACACTGCTTAGATCAAAAACATGAGCTGAGATATAAATGAAAAACTTAGAGTACAAATTATGGAATAGTCAAAGACACAACAATTTTGTGCAGATTGGTGGTTGGAATGGCATTTTTTTTTGTACGATACCTATGATGCACAGCGTCTCCAAAAGCAGCAGCTTTCACTCTCCACTCATCATTCTCAGCTCGTGAGTTTTCAATTTCAACCAACAATTTATCCTGAAATATTAAAATGCAATTGTTTGAAAAAAGGCAGTTTAATAAAATTTAAAAAAATATAAAATGCAGTGGAATTTGTCTAGAGCAATCAATCGACAGTCCCAATATGTTCATAATCTAAACTTGACCCCATATTAACGTTGAGCACCTGAGTTAAGTTACTATAGTCCAGTTTTTCTGTATAATTAAAGCCTAAATTTTTAAATGGGCCTGTCAAATAATATCACAACTCAGGTTTACAAATCAACCATTGCAAGAGAGCAGCAATGATATTCCATAAAGTTGTTCATTTTCTGACCTATTTGCAGAAACTTTGGGAAAGGTAAAAAATACGATTTTTATTTTGGAAAAGACGCACTCTCAATGCACTTTAAAGATGTTAAATTAACTGTGTTAAATGATTGGGCACAGCTCAAACTACAGGTATGAAGTACAAGTTTTAAGATGAAAGCTCCCCTACAGAATTAAAATGCTGATGCACTGACAGCATTAATAAGAGTACATGAATTTTTAATTCGCAGTATAGTTCATTTACATTTCGAAGTGCATTTCAAGAGGTAGGCAGAGGCCTGAAACAAATCAAATGGTAGTGAATACAATAAATCATGACAGATAATAGCTTTATCAATGAAACCTACCTTCTCATGGTGTGTTTCTTCAATCAGCTGCTTTGTGTTTTCAAGCTCTCGAATAAGGGAATTCTGAAATAATATTTTGCAGGACAATTTATACCAGATTGTTTAACATTATGACAGTAAATTCAAAACAGATATTTCAATCCAAAAATATAATTAATGTTTCACATAATGCCAAATAGATGACATTACGAGGATGGGAGAGAAGGGGATTTTTTTCAGTTATCTGCCCCCTACCCAAATCAATCATTTTATCTCCTAAATGGTTCATGTCTTTCCACTTGCATATTGCTCATCAGCCAAGAGGTGGGACAAGACTGAGCAAGACTTCATCACAACTGTTAATGGATGCAGTATGATCCTTTCTGCCAATTTTCCTCTCTTGGATGTTAAAAACCACTCCAATGAATCACATGGTAGAAACTCCGATATATGTTATCATGAACGGACGATGTATATCTATTTAGCATCTGAACTATGGTCCTCTGAACTGAATCCTAACTTTTCTAAAATATCAGGCCACTAAGCGAAATATATCACCTATCTACAAGGATATAATATTTTAAAATATAAAATGGACTACCTTTTCCTCTAATGCAGCCATCCTTTCCTTTAGATGAAGCTGAAGCCTTTCATTGGACTCCGACAGGAGTTTATCTACTGTGTCTGATAAGCGCTTATTGTGTTCTTCATTCATCTTTTCCCTCTGTCGAGCCTTTTAAATAAAATGGATGGATTTATTTTAAAAAATTAGATATACCAAAACACAAACTCAAATGATTGATAGACACTATACAGATCTAATTTTAAACACAAGTGCATGCTTATTTTTATTTTAAAAGCATGTGCTTGTCCATTGAATACAAACTTTACATTAGTGTTAAGTACTTGTGTCATACCCAAAAGTTTTAAAACTAATAGATATTTGGCACATACAGAAAAGAATCAAGTTTAGTGAAAAGCTAATGAAATGTTACAAGTCTAGGATGTTTACAGACGTAAAATCCAATGCAAAAGTTCCCAGCACGGTCATTTTTAAGAGGAATCCAAAGTTTGTGAAACTTGTCAAGTTTGATTAAAAGTTGAAATGAATCTGTTACTGAAGAGATATCAGATTGTAGATGTATAAGCAAGATAGGTGGATAACTCCAAGCATGACAATCACTGCTAGGAAAATATTTGTTGAGGGACAAATAGATTTATGTACTTTAGTTAAAAGTGCTTTATGTCTTTCCATGGCTTTGGTGGTAGAATAACTAATGTTGCCATTCTGCCAACAATTCCAAAATAAAACTTCACAAATATTTTTAATAGATAGAAGCAGATGCTTTTATAAGTGGCAAGACCAAGCAGGTGAAAACAGGCCATTTCTGGCATCTTACCGCCAGAGACAATTTCCAAGCAAAGGCATTGTACAAAAGAAAGATACAAAAAAGGCTTGTTACCTCTCCCCAGTCATTCCAGTGACTGGCAGACAGGTTTGGGAAAAGTAGAGTGGGGATGGAGGGAGAGAATGTCAGTCTGGGAATTTTATTCTTTAAATTTCACTGTGAGCAGCATGAGAAATAAGAGGCAAATTAAGTTTTCATTTGGAAAAAAGTATATCGCTTATTTCAAATTGGGAGAGGTTTTGCGAGCACAACCAATGCACAATTCAATAAAGTCACACGGTCAACACAGTGACAAACTCCCATCTGCCACATCTTGGTTTGTGATTTAAATGAACTTGTAGTCTTTTCTTAAGGTGGGAAATAGCTGATTTTACTTTTTTTTTAATTAAAAAGTTCAAAGTTTACCGTTTATTTTGTGATATCTATGAAGATGCAACAGAATCCATACATCATAGTACAAACTGCACAAGATTCAATATTTGGAGTTTCAGCAGATTTATAATTTTAGATTCTATAAATCATTACACGGAAACCCCAAACAACATACTCGTTGCAATTCTTGATTCTTTTCTTCGAGCTGTGCCTCCAACTGCCGTAACCTTTCTTCAATGTTTCCATGCCTTTCTTCAGCCTGACAAATAAATAAATACTGTTAAATATTGCAAAGATTGAGCTTTGAAATAAGTCTTTATGAAAATTGCAAGTCTTCCAAGAAGCTCAGTCCCACTTAAGTGGTGTTAAGCTTCAGCCAGTGGTCTCACAAAAGCCTGGTGTAAGCAGCATTTTATGAAAAACATGTCAGATGTTCAATGGTGCTTTAAATTGCTGTGTGCACATTTGAAGCTTTAATGCTCAGCAAGCTCAGCCTATGGAATCAAGGCTTTCACTGCCACTGTTTGCAGAAGGCAATAAGTAGCAAGCATAAAACAGTGACTGGAACATTACATATTCTACCTTCCTAAGCATGGAGCTCAGTTCCACCAGTTTAGCTTCCATAAGAGTAGAATCTTCAGAAGAAAGGGAAGGATCAGACTAAGAAAGGCAAAAAGGTACAGGAAACAGCAGAAAGGTTACTATTGTCAAGACTACAATACGAACAGAGAAAATGGATGCAGATGAATCCTGATTAAAAAAGATACAATTAGTTTATCTGGAAATGCTTTGCTTGTATGAAATGGAGAAGAACATGGGTGCAAGTACATACATATCAAGAGGAAGAATACATGGATATAATCTTATGTACATAGATATGAAAAAGATACACAAGCATTAACAGGCTGTCTCAAATGTTTTTAATAAGGGATTCTGCTTAGTCAAACTTCACACACACACACACCAGGACAATTTCCCATTTAAAAAAAGCCATTGTTGCACAGTATGTTAAATAAAAACAAAACAAAAATCATTGCGGTTATCTCTCAGATGCTCAAAACTATACTGTAATGATAGCAAACCTTCAAATTACATACGTATAAAAAAAACCTCAGACTTCAAAACAGAAGGTAATCTTGCTCATTATGTCAGTCACCCTTATCAGATCTTCCACATACCTCCAGGTCAGGCCAGCCTTCAAGCGCCAAATGGATGCAGGGATTGTTCCATGCCCCCAGAGACCGAGGCCCGAGGACTGTGCAAAATTTGTCTTTGGGTCTCATATACATACGAACAGTGAGCTGCAGGTGTCTGTTGTGCCTCCACAGGCAGCTTGCTTGACCAAAGAATAGAATTTTGAGCCTCAGGCAAATTGCAGGGCAAGTGGGGAATGGACAATGATGCGGAAGCAGATCGCGGCCCACACTGGCCATCAGCAGTGCTGTGGACCAGGAGGAGCACTCTTCTTGGCACCAAATCAATTTACAATTTTTAAACCTATAAAGTTACCTAGCTAGGTCGCATCAACGTCTTGAAAAACTGACTGCAGCAGCCCCAATGCCTGTTCTGCTCGGAGCAGCGTAATTTCACTGAGGGGTCCTCAAACAAATGTTGGGCCCCTTGCATATGCCAGCTGCCCAAAAATACCCATCCCAATTTCTTGTATGTGTTGGTCCTCACTGCACTCATTTTAAGCCTGTAACAAAGGCACAAAAGAAACCAAATTCTGCCTCTATTGTGCTTCTGCACTCTTTGTTTCTATCCTGGGCAAGAAACCAAGGGCTAGAACTCTGACCACCTCCTGCTTTCTGTATCCAAGGTTTGGTCAACTGAGCTGCCAATGCCAGTTCCTGCCCTACTCTGAGTCTCCTTGCAACTACCCTCGCTTTCCACAAATGAATTATCTTATCCTAACAATGAGTGTGCATGTTTACAGGACTGTCTAAATGACTTGCATTGTCTCATGCTGAAGTTCAAGCACCCACACCCACCGCTTCTGGATATACACTTGGCTTGAACTCTAATCTGTACTTCTCACAAATTGAATTTAATTGATTATAATTTCTTGATACAGGACAACAAAATCCTTGAAAAGTCAGAAATTCTCAAACACATATGGTCAGTTTTGTCTGGGTTCCATAGGACTGTGGAAGCATCTGACTGGACTTGAGTGTTTTAAGTCTGCCTATATAAAATAGCTCAGTCCCACACACATCAAAATAGAGAAGGGTCTTCCTTTTCAAACATGAAATATGATTGATTCATGTTCACCTTCATTATCATTTCAATGATCTGTAACACTATATTTGGCAGAAATGTAGAATGAAGTTCAGGTTTTGCGATCTTGATGCTGTCTGGCAAGTATCGTCTATGACTGAGACATGCCATTATTTGACCCTTAAACTGAAGGCCAAGGGCACAAGTACAAATCAGTTCCAGGTCAATAATTTTAGTAGAGAGACCATTTTAGGTTTGGGATGGATGGTTGGGGAAGATAATAGGAAAAATCTACAATTGTGTTCAACTGTGTCATTCCCTAAATCCACCTGTTTTGCTAGATCACTCCCCTAAATGCTCTCTTGCTCAGACTTAACATAATAGAACCATAGAAAATAGGAGCAGGAGTAGGCCATTCAGCCCTTTGAACCTGCTCCATTCATTATCATGGCTGATCATCCAACTCAGTAACCTGTTCCCACTTTCGCTCCATATCCTTTGATCCCTTTAAACCCAAGAGCTATATCTAACTCCTTCTTGAAAACATACAATGTTTTGGCCTCAACTGCATTCTGTGGTAGCGAATTCCACAGGCTCACCACTCTCTGGGTGAAGAAATTTATCCTCACCTCAGTCCTGAATGGTTTACCCCGTATCCTTAGACTATGACCCCTGGTTCTGGACTCCCCCACCATCAGGAACATCCTTCCTACATCTACCCTGTCAAGTCCTGTTAGAATTTTATAGGTTTCGATGAGATCCCCCCCTCACTCTCCTGAACTCCAGCGAATATAATCCTAACCGACTCAATCTGTCCTCATGCGTCAGTCCCGCCATCCCAGGAATCAGTCCGGTAAACCTTTGCTGCACTCCCTCTAAGAACATCCTTCCTCAGATAAGGAGACCAAAACTGCACACAATATTCCAGGTGTGGCCTCATCAAGGCCCTGCACAATTGCAGCAAGACATCCCTGCTCCTGTACTCGAATCCTCTCACTATGAAGGCCAACATACCATTTGCCTTTTTTTAACCACCTGTTGGACCTGCAAGCTTACCTTCAGCAACTGGTGTACGAGAACACCCTGGTCTCGTTGCATATTCCCCTCTCAGTTTATGGCCGTTCAGATAACAATCTGCCTACCTGTTTTTGCTACCAAAGTGGATAACCTCACATTTATCCACATTATACTGCATCTGCCATGCATTTGCCCACTCACTTAACTTGTCCAAATCACCCTGAAGCCTCTCTGCTGCATCCTCACAACTCACCCTCCCACCCAGTTTTGTGTCATCTGCAAATGTGGAGTTATTACATTTAGTTCCCTCATCTAAATCAATATATATTGCGAATAGCTGCAGTCCTAGCACCAATCCCTGCAGTACCCCACTAGTCACTGCCTGCCATTTGGAAAAAGACCCATTTATCCCTACTCTTTGTTTTCTATCCATCGCAATACACTACCCCCAATGCCATGCGCTTTAATTTTACACGCTAATATCTTATGTAGGACTTTGTCAAAAGCCTTCTGAAAGTCCAAATAAACCACATCCACTGGCTCCCCATCATCAACTCTACTAGTTACATCCTTGAAGAATTCTAGTAGATTGGTCAAGCATGATTTCCCTTTCGTAAGTCCATGCTGACTCTGTCCAGCTCTCCAAGCGCTCTGCTATAAAATCTTTGATAATGGACTCCAGGACTTTCCCCACCGCTGATGTCAGGCTGACTGGTCTATAATTCCCTGCCTTCTCTTTACCTCCCTTTTTACATGGTGGGGTTACATTAGCTACCCTCCAATCTGTAGGAACTCTTCCACAGTCTACAGAATCTTGGAAGATGACCACCAATGCATCCACTATTTCTAGAGCCACTTCCTTAAGTACTCTGGGATGCAGACCATCAGGCCCTGGGGATTTATCGGCCTTCTATCCCAATTCCCCCAACACCATTTCTCTAATACTGATTTCCTTCAGTTCCTCTCTCGCTAAACCCTGTGTTCCCTAACATTTCTGGTATGATATTTGTGTCCTCCTTTGTGAAGACAGAACCGAAGTATGCATTTTGTTGGTCAGCCATTTCTTTGTTCCCCATAATAAATTCCCCTATTGCTGACTGTAAGGGACCTAAATTTGTCTTCACTAATCTTTTTCTCTTCACATACCTATAGAAACTTTTACAGTCAGTTTTTATGTTCCCTGCAAGCTTGCTCTCGTACTCTATTTTCCCCTTCTTAATCAATCCCTTGGTCCTCCTTTGCTGAATTCTAAACTGCTCCCAATCCTCAGGTATGTTGCTTTTTCTGGTGAATTTATATACCTCTTCCTTGGATCTAATGCTATCTCTGATTTCCCTTGTAAGCCACGGTATGGCTACCTTTCCAGTTTTACTTTTGCGCCAGGCAGGAACAATTGTTGGAGTTCATCCATGTGCTCTATGAATATTTGCCATTGCCTTTCTACCGCCATCCCTTTAATTAACGTTCCCCAATCCATCATAGCCAATTTGTGCCTCATACCTTCATAGTTTCCTTTACTATCATTCAGGACCCTAGTCTCAGAATCAACTACGTCACCCTCCATCTTGATGAAGAATTCTATCATATTATGGTCGTTCATCCCCAAGGGGTCTCGCACAACTAGACTGTCAATTATTCTTTTCTCATTACACAATACCCAGTCTAGGATGGTCTGTTCTCTTTCAACACACCATTAATATATTGTTTGCCGTTTCTCCGTGACCTTTTGGTCAGCTATGTGGCCTGGTCCAATCTGCACCTTCTCCTTTGTTATCTCTTGCCCCACCCCCACCTCACTTGTTTATAATCTGTGACTTTTCTAATATTTGTCAGTTCCGAAGAAGGGTCACTGACCCGAAACGTTAACTCTGCTTCTCTTTCCACAGATGCTGCCAGACCTGCTGAGTGATACCAGCATTTCTTGTTTTGTTTCAGATTTTCAGCATCAGCAGTATTTTGCTTTTATTTTATGGTCTGTTCTCTAGTTGGTTCCTCAACGTATTGGTCCAGAAAACCATCCCGTATACACTCCAAGAATTCCTCCTCTATGGTATTGTGACTAATGTGATTTGCCCACTCTAAATGCAGATTAAAATCACCCATTATTACAGATGATCCTTTATCGCATGCATCTCTAATTTCCTGTTTAATGCCATTTCCAACATCACCACTACAGTTTGGGGGGGGGGGGGGGGAGGGGGGGGGGGTCTATAAAGAACCCCCACTAATGTTTTTTGCCCCTTAGTGTTTCTCAGCTCTACCCATACAGATTCCACATGGTCAGAGCTAATATCTTTCCTCACTATTGCGTTAATTTCCTCTTTAACCAGCAATGCAACTCCACCGCCTTTTGCTTGTTTTCTGTCCTTCCTAAATACTGAATACCCCTACGTCGTTTCATTTCCCATCCCTGGTCACCTTGCAGCCATGTCTCTGTAATCCCGACTATATCATAGCCGTTTACATCTATGTGTGTGATTAATCCATCCACTTTATTGCGAATGCTCCACACGTTAAGGCACAAAGCCCTAAGGCTTGTCTTTTTAACATTACTTGGCCCCTTCCCACTATTTTTCACTGTGGCCCTGTTTGATGCTGGCCCTTGATTTCTCTGCCTATCACTTTTCTTATTCCCTTTACTGTCTTTTGTTCTCGC
Organism: Heterodontus francisci; assembly: GCF_036365525.1. Classification (NCBI taxonomy): domain Eukaryota; kingdom Metazoa; phylum Chordata; class Chondrichthyes; order Heterodontiformes; family Heterodontidae; genus Heterodontus; species Heterodontus francisci. The sequence continues at coordinate 93,801,914 of NC_090384.1, read as the reverse complement.
CTTTGATCCCCCCTCCTCTGACTCCTTGCAAAGGTTCCCCTGCCATTTTAGTTTAAACCCTCTCCAACCACTCTAGCAAATGCTCCCCCTGGGACATCAGTCCCGGTCCTGCTCAGGTGTAACCCGTCCAGTTTGTACCAGTCCCACCTCCCTCAGAACCGGTCCCAATGTCCCAGGAATCTAAAACCCTCCCCCTCACACCATCTCTTCAGCCACTTATTCATCCGATAAATCCTGCTATTTCTACTCTGACTAGCGCGTGGCACTGGTAGTAATCCTGAGATCACTACCTTTGAGGTCCTACTTTTGAACTTACTTCCCTAGCTCCCTATATTCTGCTTTTAGGACCTCATCTTTTTTTTTTAAACCTACGTCGTTTGTACCTATGTGTACCACGACCACTGATTGTTCACCCTCCCCCTTCAGAATGCCCTGTGACCGCTCTGAGACATCCTTGACCCCAGCACCAGGGAGGCAACATACCATCCTGGAGTCTCTTTTGCGGCCACAGAAACGCCTATCTATTCTCCTTACAATTGAATCCCCTATAACTGTTGCATGCCCACACTTTTTACTCCTCCCCTGTGCAGCAGAGCCAACCATGGTGCAACAATTTGGGCTGTTGCTGCTTTCCCAAGAGGCCATTCCCCCCCAACAGCATCCAAAGCAGTATATCTGTTTTGCAGGGGAATAGCCACAGGAGATTCCTGCACTGCCTGCCTAGTCCTCTTGCTCTGCTTGGGGGTCACCCATTCCCTTCCTGCCTATGGAGTCTGAGCTTGCGGTGTGACCACCTCTCTATATGTGCTACCCACCATACTCTCCGCCTCGTGGATGCTCCACTGTGTCCCCAGCTGCCGCTCCAGCTCCAAAACCCGAGGACACATGCTGGTCCCGGACACTGGAATTGTTCCCGGCTTCCAACATGGAGCACGAGGAGCACACCACGGCTTTGAGCTTTCCTGCCATGACTTAACCCTTTAAATTAAACCCTTTGGAAGATCTTAATATCAAATAATATCAATTACTCTAGGACCCTTTTTCCCTGGTCCTCGTTGCTACAGAACTCCCTAAAAAACACTACTTCCTATATATGAGAAAAAACTGCAGACCTTTTTCCCTTTCTTCATTTTGGGGAAGACAGTTCTCAGAACAGCTGGCAAAGAAATACAGAAGCAAGGAAGTTTCTGCACTGATTTATATCGAACTGGTATAAGAGCAGCAGCATATGAGCTCCAAGGTCCAAGACCCAAGTTAATGGTTACAATAATTAGGCAGAGTATTTTACAAATCTCAATACCGGGAATATCCTTCAGTATCCAAGCATCAAGCAGCTAACCTTTCACTTACCATATAAGAGTCTGGGTTCCACCAGCACTGATTTGAAATGTATCGAGTCGCAAACCTAAAAAAAGGCTACTTTGATTGTGACTTTGAAAATGTCATGGTTTCCATCACAGCTAATTTTTTTTTATAAATGGTGAAAATCCCTATACTGGTCCAAGATTGAGTTTTCAGACTTCATTACTCAGCATCAAGTCTACATAACAGATTAAAAACTGTATTAACCAAAATGATCATCCTGTTTATATAGTGCTGCTTAAGATTGGACATTTTCTTTGGAGACAGTATTCTGCTTATTTGATCAACTTCCATTCTATGACCTAAACATGGTCGATAAGCTTTAAGGTCACTGGAGAATTAATGTCCTACCTTTGTAAGAGCTGCTACTCTCTGTGCCAACTCTGCTTCTACTTCGGGTAATGTTTCTGCCTTTCTGAGAGTTTGCTGTAGCTTCTGTTCAGCTAGTTCCAGCCGTTCTTGCAAATGACGGTTCTTCTCTTCACTCTACATTTTTAATTTTAAAGGATTAACATTGTCATCTCAACTTCAGAATAAGTTCTGGAATTTTCTTTATTTAAAAAAAAAATTAAACGAATCCACTTCCATTCGGCTTGGACATAGCTGACGTAAATGAAAAGCGAGGCATGCAGTAAATCAGGTAATCGCACTCCAACATGTGTCAGCCTTGCTTAGCAATCGCATTCACATCCGAGTCAGAAGGTTGAGGTTCCTAGCCTCCCATGCTAGGCTTTCAGCACATAATCCAGGCAGGAACTTCAGTAATACAGGATTGTCAGATGCATTCTCTTAAAATCAAGCTATTAAACCAAGGCCCCATTACCCCCTCATGTGCACGTAAAAGATTCCATGTCACTATTTGAAGAACAGAGAATGTTTCCTGTACCCTGGCCAACTCACTCTACAATGCACCTGCTGTTCCCCCAACACCACATCCCCTTATTTAAATGGGGGAATTTGTCTTCTCCCATATAAAACAGAACAACCTACTTCACCATGCTCTGATTGGATACAGTTAACTTTTCTACAGTACTACTGTATCACAGATCTTTACTCAAAGCAGAAATAAAGTGTAGGATAGAGTTCAGCCTTTGTTGCTTTATCTCAGGCTCAATGGAGAATAAAGCTCAGGCTCAGAATAGTGAATTACACTGTAACCAGAATTAACTATGTAACATCACAAACTGCTTCATTTCAGATAGATTCAGCAGTCCTCCAAGGGTTAAACTTTCAGTGCAATATTAACAGGAGGTGATTTTATGGCTAATTCCACTTGCCTAGCAGTAAAACTGTAGGCTTGCCAGAGATCAAAGAGTTGCAGTTCAATATTTCTGGGCACACCTACAATTTCCAAACATAGAAAATGTTGAACAGCTTTGGTGAAGAGAGAAGAATAATTACTGGCATTTCGGATGTGTATCCTTTCATTAGAACTCCTGATAAAGGGTACACGGCCAAAACACCAATGGCCTCTTTGTCATCTTTATTGATGCTGACTGATCAGCTGTGTATGTCCATATTTTTTGTCTTATTTCAAGTCTTTGCTTCTTATCTTAGTCCATGTTCAAAAGAAAAGGGAATTTATACAGCAAGTCACGTGACAATTTTGGTAATGTATCAAGCTTGACTAAAATTTGAGGAGGCAGTTTCAAATTACTGTCAATTTTTTGTTCATTCAACTGACCAACAGATCCCATGACAAAACTAAAAATTCTGCAATATAACTGCAAAAGTACAAGATGGTGAAAAATGCATCCAGTAAGGGAAAAATGCATGTGTTTAAACTTACTCATACAATATCTATTGTCAAAATATAGCACTGTAGAAAGCATTTAGATTAAATAAAGATTCAAAAGCCTTGAATCTGCATTTGTCCATAGAAATTTATATTCTGTTCCTTTCAGTGCTCATACACATGTTGATGACATTTGAAAAACTGTCTAAATAAATTAACTGGATCTATTTGCGTAGGGTTCCAAAACTCAAGCCAAAACGTTAGGGTTCTTTCTGTTGCAAATGAAAACTGACAGCATTCTTCTTCTCAACATTCAGTTAGCAAGAGCAGCTGGAGCATAATGTTTGTTCAAGTATTGAAACAGCTATATTTGTGTAATTAAGGTTGCACACAGAGAAATAATTATTTGCTTATCGCCTTCAGCCTCAAATTAGCTTCCGTGTATAAAGCCATTTTTTTTTTTTAACATCTAGTATCCCTGTTGCTCACACTGTTCCACATAATTTTGTCTTCCCTCAATGTTTTATGACAAATAGGTACATGCACAACAGTATAATCTGATAGCACTTCATTTTCAACTTATACAAATACCTGTATGTACAGAGCATCTTTATTGGCGAGTTCATTTTCAAGTTTATCATTGAGATCATGTACAGATGTTGATTCACGTTGTGCATTGAGGTAGCGTTTTTCAAGAGTTGTTATTCTTTCCTCCATATCATCTTTCTGGGCCATGGCCTATTATAAGAACATGTATGAGAAACAGGCATTGCACTCTCACCACCTTATTCAACCCCCAATCTTCTCTAAGAAAAAAACAAAAATCAGCACATAAAACGAATATCTTGGAATTAGTTCTTAAAAAAAACTGTTCCTAAAATCACAAACAAATCTCTGAAAATATTGCTAGAAGTTCAGGTTTCCTGCACCTGCCATGCAAATGTCAATATGCCAGTGCCCACTGTTTATCCTCAGTTCAGATGGAACCAGGGCTTTCTCCTCTAATTTTTCCTCCCATCTGGCCAAATACAGGCCACAAACTGTAGAATCAGAGAATCGTTACAACACAAAAGAAAGCCATTTGACCCATCGTGTCCATGCTGGCCCTCTTAAGGAGCAATTCACATACTGCCACTCCCCCGCCTCTCCCCATATCCCTGCACATTCCTCCTCTTCAGATATTGAGTATTTAGAAAATGTAGAAAAATTTACACCGCAGAAGGAGGCCACTCTGCCCATCTTGTCTGCACCTACTTAAAACGAACCACCCAGACTAATCCCATTTTCAGGAACTTGGTCTGTATCCATGGAGGCTACGGCATTTCAGGTGCATATCCAGGCACCTTTTAAATGAGTTGAGGGTTTCTGCCTCTACTACCCGTTCAGGCAGAGAATTCCAGACCCCTACCACAGTCTGGGTGAAAATGTATTTCCTAATCTCCATTCTAATCCTTCTACCATCTTAAATCTATGCCCCCTAGTCACTGACCCCTCTGTTAAGGGAAGTAGATCCTTCCCATCCACTCTATCCAGGCCCCTCACAACTTTGTACACCTCAATCAAATCTCCCCTCAGCCTCCTCTGTTCCAAGGAAAACAACCCCAGCCTATCCAAACTTTCCTCATAGTTGCAATTTTCCAGTCCTGGCAACATTCTCATAAATCACCTCTGTACCCTCTAGTGCAATTACATCCTTTCTGTAATGAGCGACCAGAACTACACGCAGTACTAAAGTTGTGGCCCAACTAGTATTTTGCATAGCTGCAACATAACCTCCCTGCTCTTCTATTCTATGCTTCAGCTAATAATGGAAAGTATTCCATGTGCCTTCTTAACCACCTATCAATCTGTCCTGCTACCTTCAGGGATCTGTGGACATACACTCCAAGGTCCCTCACTTCCTCTACATCTCAGTACCCTTCCACTTGTTTGACCTCTCCAAATGCATCACCTCACACTTCTCCAGGATGAATTCCATTTGTCACTTTTCTGCCCACCTGACCAGTCCATCGATATCTTCCGGCAATCTACAGCTTCCCGCCTCACCAACCACGCGGCCAATGTTTGCGTTGTCAGCAAACTTCTTGATCATGCCTCCTATATTTAAGTCCAAATCATTAATATATGCCACAAAAAGCAGGGAGCCTAGTACTGACCCCTGCGGAACCCCACTGGAAACAGCCTTCTAGTCCCAAAAACACCAGTCAACGATTACCCTTTGTTTCCTGTCACTAAGCCAATTTTGTATCCAGCTTGCTGCATTCCCTTGATTCCAAGCGCTTTTATTTTTTTAAAACCAGTCTGCCACGTGGGACCTTGTTGAAAGCCTTGCTAAAATCCATGTAGACCACATCAACAGCTGTGCCTTTCCAACTGACAGTAAACCCCGTCTCAGAACTGATTCCAATAGTTTGCCCACTACTGAAGTTAGACTGACTGGCCTGTAATTATTCAGTCTATCCCTTGCTCCATTTTTAAACAAAGCTACAACCTGAGCAGTCCTCCAATCCTCCAGCACCACACCTGCATCCAAGTCAAGTTTGGAAAATGGTCAGAAACTTACTACCATAACTTGATGCTGAATCATAGAGCATTCAAAGGATGATTATCACATGGCTTTCTAACTTGTATTCACCTTTAATACGCACTATAACATGGTGCCCATCTAGCAGCCCAACTAAAAAATCAGCCAACACTTCTTTCAGTGGCAGGGGGCCAAAACAAACATTAAATGGTTAAGCGAGCTTGTCGTGTTGCCAGTTTTTTAGGTAGTTACAAAGAATGGTATTTAGAATAGTTCCTTGCTACAATATATGGTTTTGTAAATGCAGAAATTCTGTTCTTGAATTACATTCAAAGTTTGCAAACATACTCCTAGAAATCCATACAAATCCATGTTTGAGCTAGGCAATTCTCAGTTTTTTTTTTAAAGTAATTTTTACCTTAGTATTCTTACCTCACGCAAGTCCCTCTGAAGTTTAGTGTTCATTTCCTCAGACTTAATCAAGTCTTTGCGGGCTGTATCCAGATCCTCTTCAAGCTCTGACACCCTACTAGAGAGAGCAGCCAGTCGATCCTTTAACTGCCCCTGCTCCTTGTTTTGTTTATCTATCGTCTCCTGAAGCTCTATTACTTTAATTGAATCTTCATCGTGGTTTATAGAACAATTGGAAAATCTCTGCAAAAAAAGGGTACAGAATTGCAACCTTTTAAAGAACAAAGCCAATAGAATTCCCTCCCACCTATGATAATGTTAACATTATAAGAATATATATAGAAATAGTATCAAATGATAGATAATTGCTAAACTAGATTGTGAAACTTGCATTTTCTTGGTCATGGTAGAGCACCTCAAAAACACTGAATGAGATGGTTTGGTTCCAATTAGAGGCCAGTTACCCGACCCGAACCTGACTTATGTCAGGTTTGGGTCGGGCCCTTCTTCAGGGTACGGCTTTCAGGCTCAGCTCGGGTTGGGCCGAGTCCAGGTCGAGTCGGGTTGGGTTGGACACACACAGTAAGAGCTCTGCTGGTAAGTATTGAAATTTTTTTTAAAAAACTTACCTGAGCTGGGAGTCCGGGACGAAACTGAGACTGCGCAGTGTGCAGGTGACGTCACTGTGACGTCATCACGCATGCGCTGCAGCTTCTTGCAGGTTTGGTGTCAGGAAGGTAAGTAAATGGATGGTCAGGTCGGGCTCGGGGCAAAATCGGAGGGACTTGGGCCGGGTCGGGTTCTTTTTTCCCAACCTGAACAGGCCTCTAGTTCCAATCTCAAAATGTCTTGCATGTGGTGTCATAAATATGGCTGCTGTAAAGAGCTCCAAGATCCAAATGAAAAACTCAGTCTGAATATATCCCTTTGTCTGAGTTATTCAAGCTACCTGGTCTCGATGCAAATTTAGTGGCTCTCTGAAACTACAAATCTTTGAAGGACAGAATGCATACCAGCTAAGCTAAGTATTCTCATGCCAATTCTCTCCTCTCCTTCCCTACCAACCTGCTCACATCTTATTCATTTGCACCTGGAGGTTAAATAAATGAACATATTTTTGCACGCTACCAACAAAAGTATTATCCACATGTTCATCATTATTCCATACCACCAGGCAAACCTGTACAGTAACTTTAGGCTTTCAATCGTAGTTAGAAACTACTCTGCTTCATTCCTGCAGTATAACAGATCATTCCTTCATACCAATTAAATCACAACTTTTAAATCACTCCCATGTATCTATTACTCCATGAAATAGTTAATTATAGGATGTAAATACAAAATGCAGCATAAAAATCTATGTTTGGGAACTCATACCATGCCATTCGTGCTTGGTAGATTATCACAGTCACGATTTCCATCTTCTAATGGATCTGTTGTTACTTTCTTCAGAGTAGGTGTATTTTGCTCTTTAAATAGGGAGATCTGAAACAAATTATAGAGTAAAATTCAATATTCAAAACAAGCATCTTTTTAAAATTCAGCAATTTCAAAATAAAGCTTTCAGTTGTGAATATATTAGCTGCAAGATAGGGGTTGGAAAGCTTGCCAATTGCGTATACTGCTTGGATTGCAATATAACCCAAGGTCTTATTTTCAAAGTCAGTGCTTAGCTCAGGATCCTGTATCATTTCTAAGTACCGAACTTGAAAACAGAAATGAGCTAATGGCAGTGATCACCCTAATACATGGGACAGCAAGTGCTGAGATTAGAATTTAATGCATCCAACACAGAGAGGCTTAAACCTCAAATACAACTTCTGCGACCCTCCCACTGTATCCCATTAAGTGTATTATTTCTGCACACTTCAAGTTTGCACATTTTACTTTACTACATTTGTAATTGCAATGTAAAGAACTCGCTGCCAATATATTATGAATTAAGCACCATCATAGTTCAGCAGATTATTCCAGGTGTACTTAACATAAATACTTACCTCTTTCTCTCTAACTACTATTTCTTCTTCTAATGCACTAACTCTTTCTAGTGCTACTCGTAACCGCTCTCGTACCTGAAAAACAGTAAAAAAAAATTCATACAAGGTAGCATTCAATATGCACAATACAATATAGTTTTCAACTCTAAATGGATTACTCATGCCTCACTCAAGTTAGTTTCCCAACTTTGGTGGAGGGAATTAAACCACTATAGTATAACATGCACATTTACTAAGGTACACAGAGAAATTAAAATATTGTTGTATGACAGACTACTATAACTATTTCTTCAAATTAGTCAACGGTGGCAGACTTATACCCTTTAAGTTATAGGAAAAGACTAGACAAAAACTCGTGCACTACTGCTGTCTAATACTAAGTCCCACTTGCCCATTACCTGATTCTTACTGCTACACAATAACTTCCCATCCCCAGGCAAAATATTTTTAATCTGCATCCTTGCTGTTAAATCCCTGCATATATTTTTCCCCTACAGAGTACTCCATTCCTCAAATTCCGGGCTTTTTTGGATGCCCTGCATTTGTTGATTTCACAAGTAGCAACAGAAGCTTCAAACAGCTGCATTGTGTGTTTAAGGTTGCATCAATTTACAATGTCACAATAGAATAAAATAACCTCACCAAGTACTTCCGCTCCTTTAAAATCATGTTCAAAACCCAACTCTTTGACTAAGCTTTTAGTGACTCCTTAACTTCTCCCTTCCTGACTCAGCACCTGTTTTGCTGAGAAGCAATCAAGGACATTCAAGTTGAAGACTTTTTACAATGCAAGTTGCTGTTGAAAGTTCTATGCAAGTTTTAGTGATCAACATTAACTTCTTCAATTACTTACCAATCACAAAGGATTTAATTCTTTCAATTCAAATTTGATAAGCACATACAAATATGAAATCAAAACATACCAGTAGTCTTGATTTTGAAACAATTTTTGTTCTGTATCATAAATTACTCACCGAAGACACAAAGGACAGATAATGTGTATGTAGGCCTTTGGGTTGAAGCCATTTTCTAACAGAACTGTACAAACAGTTTGCTCAATTCATCAAAAAACTACCCAAAAGAACAACTATATTCTCCAAATATATAAAACTAATATTTGGGGAGGATGAGAGGGAGGAGAGAGAAATTATAAAAGTGAAGTACATGTAACTTCCAATTACCATTTTATTCCCCCCCCCCCACCTCCCAAAAGACAACATCGAGTCATAGAGTCGATGACTCTATGTTGTCTTTGGGGGAGGGGGGGTGGGGGCGGGGAAAGAAAATGGTAATTGGAAGTTACATGTACTTCACTTTTATAATTTCTCTCTCCTCCCTCTCACCCTCCCCAAACATTAGTTTTATATATGTAAACTATTGATTGAACTGATATAAGAAACAAGAGTAGGCCATACAGCCCCTCGAGCCTGCTCCGCCTACAAGATCATGGCTGACCATCCTCATTTACACTTTCCTGACCGATCCCCATATTCTTTGATTTCCTTAGTGTCCAATATTCTACCAGTCAATCTCAGTCTTGAATATACGCAATCACTGAGCATCCACAGCACCCTGGGGTAGGGAATTCCAAAGATTCACAACCCGCTGCGTGAAGAGGTTTCTCTTCATCTCGGTTCTACATGGCTAATCCCTTATGCAGAGATATTTCGTAGAAAAAGCATAAAAACATTTCACAGTGGCATAATCAGGTAGAAGTAGATGCTGACAAAGAAGGGGATATATTAGATAACAGCTTGGCCTCAGAGAGGAGAGCTTTAAAGGGGGTGGGGCTTAAAGGAGAGGGAAATGAAGAAATAGAAAGATTTAGAAAAGGAATTCCAAAACTGCATTCACCGGAGGCCAAATTTAGGTGAAAGTGTCTGGGGGCGGGGAGGGGTGTGGGAGGTGCAGGCAGTTTGTCAGACTGGAGGAAGGTACACTTGGAGAGGGACAAGGGCCATGAAAGGATTTAAAACATGAGAATCAGGAACAATGGACAAACTTATCTTCAATTTGTCACTTTAAAAAAAGCTAAAGCAAATTAGCACCCAGATCAAGATGATCAAACTCAAGGGCTATTTACAACCAGAAGTCAAATCACAAGCACATGCAGTCCCGCCTGTATAAAACTGCCTGTTCTGCAATTTCTGCTGCCAATAGCAAAAGCAATGAACAAAAGCCAGTAGAGTGATTGAAAAAACAGATTTGACACTTTTTTTTTGATTTCTGAAAACTTTATGCCTTTGCTACACCAAATGTAAATGACAATACAGCAAAAATACGATACTCCAGTGTTATTAATATCCAATAGCAGCTTACATTTATATAGCACCATTAAAGTAGTAAAATGTCCAAAGGCACGTCACAGGAGCGCAATCAGAGAAAAACTGAAACTAAACCACATAAAAGGATGTTAGGATAGATGGTCAAAGGGGTAAATTTTAAGCAGCGTCTTAAAGGAGGAGACAGAGATGAAGAGGCAGAGGAGTTTAGGACCCAGCCTGCCAAAGGCAGGCAAAGGAAATGGGAGATGCACAAGAGGACAACGCTGGAACACCATAGAATCCTTGAAGGGTTGCAGGGCTGGAGGAAGTTACAGAAATAAATAGACGGGTGAGGCCACAGAGGGATGAGAACGAGGATGAGAATTTTAAAAATCTCTGCTGGACTGGGAGGAAATCCAAGTCAGGGGTGATGGGTGCATAGGACATGCGGTGAGTTAGAATACAGGCAGCAGAATTTTGGCTGAGCTTAAGTTCATCAATGGTGCAAGATGGGAGGTCAGTCAGGGATGTACTGGAATAATCGAGTCAGGAAGTAAACAAAAGCATGGATGAGGGTTGCAGCAGCAGATGGGCTGAAACATGAGAGAAATCTTTCAACATTCCCAGACAGTAAAAAGGGGGCCGGGAAAAAAAAAAAATCTAGTTTTTCTCCACTGTTAGTTCCTACCCGCTCACATCCCTCAGCGCCTGACAGAACAGGAGTCCTGTTTTTGGCTAATTGATAAAAGGTGCACGGGTGCCTCTGATGCCCTCCTTTTCCCTCCACACCATTGCTGATTGGTAGAATCACACCCTACACCTGTCTCCCCACTTCTCTCAACCCTCCCCAAAACTAGTAGCCCATGCACCAAAATATTTGACTGAAGGCTGAAAGCCAATAGAAGCTTTTCCACTGTCAGGTCAATTGTAACATATAAGATACTGTCTGAGCATCTTTACTTATTGCAGGGCTTAGTGAGAGAGGAACTGAAGGAAATCAGTATGAGTAGAGAAACAGTGTTGGGAAAATTGATGGGATTGAAGGTTGATAAATCCCCGGAGCCTGATGGTATGCATCCTAGAGTACTTAAGGAAGTGGCCCCAGAAATGGTGGATGCATTGGTGGTCATCTTCCAAGATTCGATAGACTCTGGAACAGTTCCTACAGATCAGAGGATAGCTAATGTAACCCCACTATTTAAAAAGGGAGGTAGAGAGAAAGCAGGGAATTATAGACCAGTCAGCCTGACGTCAGTAGTGGGGAAAATTCTACAGTCCATTATCAAAGATTTTATAGCAGAGCACTTAGAGAACAGTGGTAGAATCGGACAGAGTCAGCATGGATTTATGAAAGGGAAATCATGCTTGACAAATCTACTAGAATTCTTCGAGGATGTAACTAGTAGAGTTGATGAGGGGGAGCCAGTGGATGTGGTTTATTTGGACTTTCAGAAGGCTTTCGACAAAGTCCCACTTAAGAGATTAGCATGTAAAATTAAAGTGCATGGGATTGGGGTTAGTGTATTGGGATGGACAGAAAATTGGTTGGCGGACAGAAAACAAAGAGTAGGGATAAATGGGCCTTTTTCCAAATGGTAGGCAGTGACTAGTGGGGTACTGCAGGGATCGGTGCTAGGACCCCAGCTATTCACAATATATATTAATGATTTAGATGAGGGAACTAAATGTAGTATCTCCACATTTGCAAATGACACAAAACTGGGTGGGAGGGTGAGTTGTGAGGATGCAGCAGAGGCACTTCGGGGTGATTTGGACAAGTTGAGTGAGTGGGCTAATGCATGGCAGATGCAGTAAAATGTGGATAAATGTGAGGTTATCCACTTTGGTAGCAAAAACAGGAAGGCAGATTATCTGAACTGCTATAAATGGAGAGAGGGGAATATGCAACGAGACCTGGGTGTTCTCGTACACGTGTCACTGAAAGAAAGCTTGCAGGTCCAACAGGCGGTAAAAAAGGCAAATGGTATGTTGGCCTTCATAGTGAGAGGATTCGAGTACAGGAGCAGGACTGTCTTGCTGCAATTATACAGGGCCTTGGTGAGGCCACACCTGGAATATTGTGTGCAGCTTTTGTCTCCTTACCCGAGGAAGGATGTTCTTGCTATAGAGGGAATGCAGCAAAGGTTTACCAGACTGATTCCTGGAGTGGTGGGACAGACGCATGAGGAGAGATTGAGTCGGTTAGGATTATATTCGCTGGAGTTCAGAAGAGTGAGGGGGGATCTCATAGAAACCTATAAAATTCTAACAGGACTTGACAGGGTAGATGCAGGAAGGATGTTCCCGATGGTGGGGGTGTCCAGAACCAAGGGTCATAGTCTAAGGTAAACCTTTCAGGACTGAGAAGAGAAATTTCTTCACCCAGAGAGTGGTGAGCCTGTGGAATTCGCTACCACAGAAAGCAGTTGAGGCCAAAACATTGTATGTTTTCAAGAAGGAGTTAGATATAGCTCTTGGGTCTAAAGGGATCAAAGAGTATGGGGGGGAAAGCGGGAACAGGCTACTGTGTTGGACGATCAGTCATGATCATAATGAATGGCGGAGCAGGCTCGAAGGGCCAAATGGCCTACTCCTGCTCCTATTTTCTATGTTTCCACGAAATACCAGGAAAACCAAACTCCATATGGTGAAATTTATTTGGAACAATGTGATATACAGAAATACAAATACCTTTTCATCTAAAGCTTTGTGGTGTTCAAATAATGATTTGAGTGCTTTGAGAACTTCTACTTCACTAGATACACCCGCTGGTGATTGAGCTTGCCTCTTTACTACTGTCATTCTGAGTGACCGTTCATGTCTGGAAACGAGACATTCAAGGTGTTCTAAGAGCAGCTACAAAACAAACAAAAATTAGATTGATAAAATATTTAAACATTTTCGGAATTAGTGTTGCAGCAGAAACACTGAAGTCACAGAATCTATTGGTCTCAATAAATTATTAAAACTGTTCTAATCACAATGATCTAATTTTGCAGGATTCCCCACCCCCCCCCACCCCCCGCCCCCCCACCCCACAGCAGGAACTAAAAAGAAAATGCAGCACATGGCAGATTTTGCGCACTTATGCACAGGGCTCTTCACCACTGGCTCAACTAACAGCAATTAGGAGAAAAAAAAACTGAAACAACAGCAGGAGCACACCCTTGTGACAGCTTTTCCCCCAGCTCTGAAAACAGATGCCAACAGCTTTCTGACACTTTGTACAAATGGATATTAGTCACTAGGGTGGGATGGAAGGAAAACAGGGGGAGAATCCAACATATGAATTGCAGCAGGGATCACTGGGTCAGGAAGATCACTACCTCTTCTGCTCCACTACTTGACAGTCGAATAGAGTCCCCACTGTAGCATCTACTCAGATCAGCTCACTCAGCACAAAGTTAAGATAGAATCTGGAACTTTTAGGATATGTACCATTCAGTATCACCTACAAATCACATTTAGCCACTAAGCTGTGGCCATCAGGCAGTGGTCATTAACAGCTAGAAAGACATTGTGAACGCACTACAGTTACTCATTAATTACTCTATTTGACACACTTGCACAGGTATTTCAATCAGTTGACAAACAGAAAAATATCTGGGGGAATCTTTAGCCGATAAATATTGTGCAGTTCGAGCCTTGAAAAGATGTGGCCATACAGTTCGATAAATGAAGGTATTTTTGAACTTGGAATGAATCTGCTTTGGCCTCCTCTCAAGCAGAATCACCATTTTGTTGTTTCCCCAAGTCCAAACACAAATACTCTTTTACAGCACTTAACCTTAGCTACCAGGATCAAAGACTGCTTCCTAGGTGGAGAGAAGGGTTAAAATGCTGGAAGCTATGATATCCAACAAATAATATTTCACTTTTAGTTTGGGAAATGTAAAAATAAGAAACCCACCAGCTTACAGCAAATTAGAACAAAAATTACTTCTCTTAAAAGAAGTGATATAGAATACCACTGTGCCAGTAGGGCCTACAAACAGCAGCTCCATTAGCAGCCTCTAGTACAATTGTAAATTATTGCAAATTAAATGAACCAATGGTATATTCTGAGCACTTATAGTTTACTTACCCGAGTGTTATTTCTTTCTGCTTTCAGTTCAGAAATTTCTTCTTCTCGTTCCAGCAGATGCTCTCTGCATACGTTTAGTTCTTTTGTAAGTGCTGCAAACTCCTGGAGTAGAAATACGGAACCAGTTTTAAATTTAGGCATTCACTGCTTAAAACAGCATTACAAAACAGAAAAATCTAGCTCTCTTTCCATTTCCCAATTTGTAAACTAGAAACATTTTACCTCCTGGTACTCATTCACATTGCAATTTACACCTATTCACTGGAAATGCAAGGCCACTTTTGGTCTTCTTGTTATCTACTAGAGATGGATGACTAGTCCTGGCAAATGGAAGTGGCAGATCAAATTAGTAACTGAGTCAACTGTAATCACTAAACAACCATAAATGGTACAAGATTGATAGCTCTGCTCAGAAAGGGACTTTCATCATTATAAAATAATCAGTTTAAAGACAGGTCCACTTTGTTTCTCCATCCCTAAATTTCCTACCCTCCTGTCCTGAAGATGTTAATTGCTTGCTGGGGAATAATTCCAGGGGGTTCAGCAGCCCTTCAGATTATCCAAGTCGTCATCCTTCACTGAAGAGTCTAAATAGTAAATGTCAACAGGCTACCACTGCCAAGCCAAACAAAAGCTCACCCAACACTGATAGTATAAACTTCCCAGCAGAGCACCATATATTAATCAGGAACCGGTACCTCTTAAGCACAGGTCACTGCACAGAATTGTAGCACTCGCTACTGCTGCTCTGACTGAGATCAACTCCCCCACCCCTCCCAACCCTGCCGAAAACAAAGTAAATTACAATGGCCCTGAAATTAACTTACGAATTTTAGCAAAAAACACTTAACATGCTAATCTGAAATTCCCCTCTCCACTATTCATCTGAAAATGTAACTTCAGAAGCAATGCATTTTAGGTACTTGACATTTTAAGAACTACAGCTAAATTTGCAAACTAAAATAGAAGAGAGTTTGAGTAGCAAGAAAGATGGCAGAGAAACCAATAAAAGCTTGGTCTTCTGTAGTGGAAATTTAAAAGAGAGCCACACTTCACAAAAGCTGACCCATTTCCTTCAAGTGGAAACAGCACACACTGCTGGATAGGCAAACAAAAATGCATCACCTGCTTTTACATACCAGCATGAAATGAAGGTCTTTAAATTTTACAAACATTATCCACATTTCCTGTGAGTTGGGCAGTGTTGAAAGATGTCTTTATATTTCCAGGAGCCAAACTGAAAATGATCCTCCATGTTCCCTAGAACTTCAGCATATGCTCTGTCAACTCTTCAGTGCAGTACTGAGAATGTGCTCCACTATCAGAAGTGCTGATTTTTGCATGAGATTAAACCAACAACCACCTGCATTTATATAGTGCTTTTAGGTAGTAAAACATCCACAGGTGCTTCATAGGAAGATTAAACAAAATCTGGAGTTATTGGGACAGATGACCAAAAGCTTGGACGAGTAGTTAAGTTTTGAGGAAGAAAGAGAGGTAGAGACATGGAGAGGTTCAGTGAGGGAATTTCCAAAGCTTAGGGCCTCAACAGCTGAAAGCACAGCTACCTCCAGTTGAGCAGGGATTGTCAAGAGGCCAGAATTGAAGTAGAGATCTCTGTTTTAGGCTTGATTTGGTTAGCTATAGGTGGTGTGTCAGCTGTGACTCAATTGGGAGCAAGCTTGCCTGAGTCAGAAGGTTGTGGGTTCAAGTCCCACTTCAAGACAGGAGCATAATAATCAAGGCTGACATTCCAGTGCAGTACTGAGGGGGTGCTGCACTGTCGGGATGTGCAGTCTTTCAGAGGAGACATTAAACAGAGACCCCATCTGCCCTCTCTGGTGGGAGTAAAAAGTCTCATGGACTTTTTCAAAGACTAGGGAAGTTATCTCCAGTGTCCTGGCCCCAATATTTATCCCTCAATCAACAACACAACAACAGCGCATCTGGTTATTATCACACTGCTGTTTGAGGGAGCTTGTTGTGTGCAAACTGGGTATATTTCCTGCATTATAACAGTGACTATACTTCAAAAATACATCATTGGCTGTGAAGTGCTTTGGAACAATTTTTTTTTAATATATAGGGAGGGGCGCGGCAATGGAAAGATTTGAAAACAAGGATGAAAATTTTTTAAAGCGAGGCATTGCAGGACTTGGAGACAATGTAGCAATGCAAGCAAGGGGTGATGGGTGAACATAACATGGTGTGTGTTAGGATATGGGCAGCAGAGTTTTGGGTGAGCTCAAGCTTATGTAGGATGGAAGCTGGGGAGGTGAGCCAGGAGAACACTAGAATAGGAAACTGGAGATTCACAAAGAATGGATGGGGGTTCAGCATCAAATGAGTTAAGGCATGGCCGAAATCAGGTAATGATACAGAGGTGGAAGTTGGCGATCTTGGTGATGGAGCAGATAGGCCGTCAGGAGATCACCATGAGGTCAAATACAACACCAACGATGGATCAGCCTCAGACAGTTGCCAGATGGAAATGAGCAGCGAGGAAATTAATTTGTGGTGGGGACCTAAAACAATAGCTTTGGTCTTGTGGGGAGGCAATGGCATAGTGGTAATGTCATTGGGTCATTGGACTAGTAACCGAGGCCAGGCTACTGCTCTGGGGTCATGGGTTCAAATCCCACCACGGCAGATGGTAAAATTTGAATTCAATTAATAAACTGAGTCTAGTGGTGACCATGAAACCATTGTCGGTTGTTGTAAAAACACATCTGGTTCACTAAAGTCCTTTAGGGAAGGAAATTTGCCATCCTTACCCGGTCTGGCCGACATGTGATTCTAGACCCACAGCAATGGGGTTGACTCTTAAAATGCCCTCTGAAATGGCCTAGCAAGCCACTCAGTTTCAAGGGCAAATAGGGATGGGCACTAAATGATGGTCTAGCCAGCGATGCCCGCATCCCATGAACGACTAAAACAAAAATTTAGTTGGAGGATATTTCTGCTCATCCAGTACTATATGTCAGACAAGCAGTGAGACAGAATCAGAGACAGTGGAGGGATTTAGAGAGGTGGTGGTAGGTACAGCTGGGTGTCATTAAGCTGTTTAGGTGAATGCAAGAATCCATGGTACTAACTGAAGGGGAGGGGAGCTCTCCCAGTGTCCTGACCAGCATTTGACCCTCAACCAGCATCACCAAAACAAATTACCTGGCTGTTCATCTCACTGCAGGTTGTGAGAACTTGTGTGCAAATTAGCTACCTCATTTGCCTACAAAGCTTCAGAAGTAATTCTTAGCCTGTGATTTGCTTTGGGGCATCCTAAGGAAGAGAATGTGTGCGCACAAGTTTGTCTTTCTGAAATCTGCCTCAAGACCTTCTAGGAAAGTGGGTACTTCTTTTTGCATCGAGTAGTCAACCTCTAATATCCACCAGTTCTACCAGTACATGCAGTGAGTGTGCATTTTTAAAAGACCTTCAAAGGGGGCTGGGTGAGTTCCTGCAAGTGGAAGCCAGCTTGAGTTTTAGAGGTAAGTGGGAAATAGTGGTATCAGCCACTGTGGCTTCCTCAAAAGTGCTCAATTGTCTTTAGGGGTCAGGAAGGAAATTCCCACAGTTGGAATTTCCCTCTTGCACTTGGCAGCAATCTTTGGGGGAAAAAGTGGCAAAATCTTTTCGGAGTCCCACAGTCAAGACTCAAGTGGACATCAGTTTCAAGTCACAATTTATAAAGCCCAAAGCTGGAGTCTCTCCATTGTAGCAATGGACATTGGATGAATAGAAGTAAATAGGAGATTTCGACACACTGAAAGATCACAGGGTTCCCCATTTGAGTTCAAGTCTACTTCAGGGTACAAGAGCGTGCACAGTAATGTGAAAATTATTCCAAAAATTGAACATGATATATATTACTCAGGCCTCAGGAATACAAATTTTACAGATGCGTTGGGTTATTCCTCGCTACTTTGAATACAAATGCATGTTCCCAAAGAATTTCATGCATTACCTGCAATGCTCTGAAAAGAAAATCATTCCGTATGTAATGATACTGCATATCAGATTCCATGCTGAATATTTAATATAGTACAAATAAATTATTCATTTCTCAGAACACAGGTATATCACAAAATGTTCATATAAACAACATCCCACTTTAGCTAGAGTGAAGGAGAGCAGACAGGGGTGAAGAAAAACTAGCTGGAAAGGAAAATGGAAGCAACATAGGCGCAGTTTATTTGGAAGTGCTTAATTGGAACGATCCTATCACATAGTAAAATTGTACAGTTCATTCAGGGTGTCATGAGAAAGAAGTACAGGGAACTTGAAAATTGAAGATGCAGTAATGTCTTTCAGGTACAGAGTGTTGTACCTTGCATGCATTTTTAAAATTGTGGGCTTTGAGCCAATGCTGCAAACAAATTGATTCTACTTCGAGTAGCGCAAGGAATTAAAAGTACATTTCAAAATGAGACTCTGGAAAATTATAGCTCCAAAGTGGTTGCTAATGTACAGTTTAGAGGTTTATTAAAAGATATTTAGAATTTGCACTAAGTCTAGATTACAGTTCTGAAAAAGATGAAGCCATTCTATAACTATCTTGGGAGAATTTAATTCAAAGGTGAAATTGCTATTATGAATCATCCAAATATGAAACTAGCCAACAGTTATATAATATAAGCAAACCTACTCTGACATTTCATTATAGTTCATTATACAGTTAGAAATATATAGTTCCAGTAGAGGATGGGCAATTTGTCTTGCATTCAGCAAATCTGTCATTGTTACCTAGAGCAATACAAAGTCACAAGGCAAAGTGACACTCCGTGTACTTCTATTTTTGCACTAAAACCACAGGTCCTGTGCAGCAGCTGAGCTATAAGCAGCCAAAGTGATTTAATCCTTAAGCCACTTAAATGTATGTTTACATCAGATTAAAAATCAAACTACATTTCCAGCATTAAAAAAAATAGACCAGTTATCTGCATTTTGGAGGATTAACATGATCCATTGCAACAGATTGTCAACTGTTAAGAGATTTTGCATTTTCAAAAATAAATGCATGTCACTGTATAATTGTTAAAGTTTCTATTGAGCTTTTTCCCAATGGATCTGTCAGGATTTTCTCAGTATGAAATTCAGCATATAAATTGTACCAGTACTGCAAGGATACATTAAAAATAAAAGCTACAATTCAAATCAGAGATCTTTTGGCAGTTGTAAATTATTTATACAACCCATGAAAGGAAAAGGGAGCCACAAGTAGGAAATTAACCTCCCCCTCCTCCTACAATTAGTATCATTTAAAACAAACACTTAACCGGTTACAAAATCTACTATTCATTCTACATTTGCAATGAAAAGGTAGCAGAAACAATTGAGAACAGGTCGATAACAAATTGGCTAAAATATCAAATCATATCAACAGGAACTGCTTATTGTTAGATTTATTTGGATAATCAGTCAAACTGCTTGTGGGTTTGGGATTTAAGACTTGCGCAATCCTAGTTCCGAACCTAAGGACAGTAAAGTAAACCAATCAGAAACAAAGTGAAAAAGTCACACCCACAAAATATGACCATTTTCCATTCAAGAGCAGTGAAAATGATAGTGTCACTTATAAAAGGTGAAAAGCAGAATTTAAAGTGTACATTTTTATCTCAATGTGCTTAATTAGCTATAGGGCAAATCCCGTGCAATGCCAGAACGCATATAGGCATGTATTCCTATAAAGGAAAGCTTCCCAAGTATAATTTCTTAAAGAAATAAATTAAACAAAGGATTATCCCAGACTAAAATCAAGCAATTAATTATTTGATTATTCTTCAGAATGCTTTTTAAATCTCTCTTCTTCCTCCCCTCCAATTCTCACTGAAGGACATTCACCATGTACCCATAAGACTGGACAATTTGGGCTGTTCAACTCATCACTGTTATTCCTAACTGGTCACTAAGAAATGCTATTCAAATGGGATGAGACAGATGATGATATTTCTGCAAAGAGCTCCATCTAATAGTCCAATAGACATTCAACTTATAACAGGCCAAGGATTTGAACTTGTGACCTACTGATTAAGCAAGATACATGCCACCACCCCTTTAACCTATGTAACATAAACCAAAAGCTTCCTGCAAGCAACCTAAGGGTAATCTTCTCAGAGCAATTATTCTCTTTCCCTGTGTTTTTTTTTTGCTTTGTAAGAGCCTCAACTACATTTGTTGGACGTGCTCATAAATTAATTTAATACAAGTCAGAGTCTTTACAACAACTGAAGGTGGTTATAACACTGAAATAATTGTGCGCTGCCTGAAGAAGCAAGGTGAACCGCGAGGGATGACGGGGCGACGTAGCAACAAGTGGCCAAGAGGAGGGAAGAGGCGCGACCTAGAGCTAGGGGCTGGGGGGGGCAAGAAGAGAAGCGGGGAGCGAGCAGCTGGAGAGCAGAGAGGCGGTGGGAAGTGAGGAGAGGGAACAATCGACTGAAGGGAGTGGGGGGAGCGGTAGCGAGAGTGGACTGAGCAGCTGAGTGGGAGGGGGGGAAGCGGCCGGTGGGGAGGAGGGGGAGAAAGTGTCGAGGCCTGGAGCAAGTAGCCAAGGTGGGAGAGCGGCCAGTGGGGCGGGAGAGAGTAGCTGAGTGGGAGGAAGCAAGCGGGGGGAGTGAGTAGCTGAGTTGGGGGGGAGCGAGTGGTGGGGATCGAGCTCCAGCCTCAAAGTGCTCCATTCAGCCGCGTGATGACGTTGACATTACGCGATGATGTTTTCCCACGCATGCGCCAATTAGTCCTGGCAAGACATAGGCTGCGCATGCACAGCATCTCACTGAGAACAGGAGACCGTTGGCGCATGTGCGCAATTTAGAGCACTCCGATGACGTCAGCGGGCTGCTGCCTTCTCAGGAATCACTTTGATGCATGTCTTCTACTGTGAAGTCAGACAAAATATTTTCTGCCATTTCCTCATTCCCCATGATAATTGCTCCTGTCTCTATCTTTAAGGGACAATATTTACTTCAACTACCCTCCTTTTTATATACTTGCAAAATGTCTTACAATCCCTAATGTCCTCTTATGTGGCTCAATGTCAAATTTTGTTTGATAATGCTCCCATGAAGCACCTTGAGAAGTTTTGGAATGTTAAAGGTGTTATATAAATGCAAACTGCTGTACATCTCAGCTAATCAGTTTTTAAACAGTACTACCAACTAAAACATAACTTTTTAAAAACGGTAAAGATCAAACCTGTTTTATTCTAATATTTTAAGCTCAAGCTCTTCTCTGCAACCCACTAATATTCCATAGATGCCCTTCCGTCATCATAGCTCTATTTACAGGGATTCCTTCCCTAACCCTTTGCATCCTGTTACATTTAGCTCAGTGGTAGCACTGTCAATTCAACAGTCAAAAGGTTCAAGTTCTGCTGCAGGGCTTGGGCACAGATGAGATATGTTGCATCTGAAGAGATACCAAACTGAGGTCCTGTCTGCCTGCTCAGGTGGATGTAAAAGATCCCATAGCACTTTGGGATGTCTACAGGACATAAAAGGCAATATATAGATGCAAGTTTCTTCTTGCCTGTCTCCCTAACTTTAAATCTTTCCATTTGTACATTCTCCTACTATTGCTCAGTATCTTAGCAAATCCTGGCGAGCTTACCTTCAGATTGCAAGTGGTTGTCAGAAAACAATGGTAAGGGCCTCAAGTACCATAAAAGCAGCTCACATACACAATTCAGAGAGACACAGCCAAAGACCCAGTTGCAGACCATTAGCTATTCCTCTTAATTACTGGCAGTAACAAGCCCAGAATAAAACAGCAAAACAAAAAAAAAATTATGAAGCAAGCTGGAAAATGAAATATGGGCTTTTGTGGTCAAAAGCAAGGCTCTAAAAGCACAATGGAAAGTTTGGGGTAACAGAATCAACATTTGAGCAAAATAAGATGCTTTTCCACAGATGTGGTGCTGTTCCTTGAGCTTGCCTTGATGTACACTGGAACACTGCAGCAGGCAAAGGACAGAAATGTGCACATGAAAGCAGGGTGGTGAGTTGAAATGGCAAGCAACCGGAAGCTCAGGGTCATGCTTGCGGACTGAGTGGTGGTACTGCGCACAGCAGTCACCCAATCTGCGCATTGTGAGCAGTGAATACAGTATACTAAACTGAAAGTACAAGTAAATCGCTGCTTCACCTGGAAGAGGTATTTGGGGCCTTGGATGGTGAGGAGAGAGGAGGCAAAAGAGCAGGTATTACACCTCCTGCAATTGCATGGGAAGGTGCCTTAAGGGGATGAGGTGTCGAGGGTAATGGAGGAGTGGACCAGGGTGTCGCGGAGGGAACAGTCCCTTTGGAATGCTGACTAGGGAGGGGACGGAAAGATTTGTTTGGTGTTGGCATCATGCTGGAGATAGCAGAAATGGTAGAGGATGATCCTTTGGATGTGGAGGCTGGTGGGGTGGAAAGTGAGGACAAGGGTAACCTTCTTGTGGCTCTGGGAGGGAGGGGAAGAGGTGAGGGCAGAAGTGTGGAAATGGGTCGGACAGGGCTGAGAGCCCTGTCAACTGCACTGGAGGGGAATTCTCAGTTGAGGAAAAGAGAAGACATATCAGAAGCAATGATGTGGAAATATTTTGTGATGTTTTGATGGTGAGAAAGCATGTC
The DNA here is from genome assembly GCF_036365525.1 of Heterodontus francisci. Lineage (NCBI taxonomy): Eukaryota > Metazoa > Chordata > Chondrichthyes > Heterodontiformes > Heterodontidae > Heterodontus > Heterodontus francisci. The sequence goes on along the minus strand of NC_090384.1, from coordinate 93,778,925 downwards.
CTTCTGAGACTGTACCTCAAATCACAGAGCTTTAAATAATCCTTACTGAAGGTTAACTTCCTCTAAAGGATGTATGCTGTAAATGCTCTAGGTTTAAATGGAAAAGAAAGGATTTACATTTATTTCACCTCTTCAGGGTTTCCCAAAGTATTTCACAGACATTAATGAATTTAGAAGTGTAGTCACCATTACGTAAACAAATGTAGCAGCTGATTTCCAGAGCAAAGTCACACAAACATCAAGGAGATAAAGAGCCATTCATCTGTTTTGATGGTATTGGGAAGGGATAAAGTTTGGCCCATAGATCTGGAAAACCGCATCTCCATTTCAATTAATGTATGGGATCTTTCGTATATTTTACACACATGAACAGTCAAATGGAGCTTTGATTTATCAAAATGACTCCTGACAATGCAGCCAAGCACCGGTGTTATCAGAGCCTTCCCAGATGTGCATATGTGCAGAACGGTTTCTTTCTGCCGGTGCAGTGCTGCACAGGCGCAGCTTATGTCAGTACCCGGCTTGCCAGGACTAACTTCACATGCGCTCTAAAATGTGATCACATGCTGGAACAGAGTCGCTCGCTCTTCACCTCGCCGCTACCTCCCATCAGCCATTCGCACCCATCCTCGCCGCTAGCTTCCATCAGCCACTCGTTGCCACGCTCACCGCTTCCCCCCCACCCCCCCCCCCCCCCCCCACTCGCTCCCAGCCTTGTCGCTTCTCCCTTTGGCTGAACGCTCCCCGCTGTGCCTTCCAAAGGGCGAGCAGACAGATGCGGGAGGGACCGGCATAGAGTAGCACGATGGCTTCCATCTGAATTACAGACCAGAATCCATTTGCACTGCTCTAATTGCGTTAAGAGGATAAGACAAATTAATCTATTTCCAAAACCAATATGTTAGAATAATAAGCATCATACAAAGAGCGAATTGAAAGATGCCTTACAATGAGATTTGGTTCTGGGGGTGGGATGGAGGCAGCAATTGCAACCACTATGGGGATTTGGGTTTACTTTTTGTGACAAATTGAGCAGCGCCATCTTTATTACTGGCAGCTGCCAGAGAGGTTGCAGACAGTGACGTTTCAACGGATGAGGCTGCATTTGCGCATGTGCCAGTACTAAGCCACCAAGTGGTTTCGTTGTCAGCAAACACAGCCTTGATTTAACACTGTCCATTAGCACCTCTAACAATGCAGTCCTTACTCAATATTCCAGTGAAATGTCAGTATAGATTATGTACTCAAGTTGTGGATCAGGACTCAATGCACAATCTTACGACCCAGGGGTGAGAATACGATTGTTGAGTCAACTTTTATTTTTTATTCGATCATGGGAAGTGGGCGTCCCTGGCTAGGCCAGCATTTATTGCCCAGCTCCAATTGCACTTGAGAAGGTGGCGGTGAGCTGCCTTCTTGAACCGCTACAGTCCATGTGGGGTAGGTGCACCCACAGTGCTGTTAGGAAGGGAGTTCCAGGATTTTGACCCAGCGACAGTGAAGGAACGGCGATATAGTCCCAAGTCAGGATTGTGTGTGGCGTGGAGGGGAACTTGCAGAAGGTGGTGTTCCCACACATCTGCTGCCCTTGTCGTTCTAGTTGGTTGAGGTCGTGGGTTTGGAAGGTGCTGTCTAAGGAGCCTTGGTACGTTGCTGCAGTGTATCTTGTAGATGGTACACACTGCTGCCACTGTGCATCGATGGTGGAGGGAGTGAATGTTTGTGGATGGGGTGCCAATCATGCGGGCTGCTTTGTACTGGATGGTGTCGAGCTTCTTGCGTGTTGTTGGAGCTGCACTAATCCAAGCAAGTGGAGAGTATTCCAATACACTCCTGACTTGTGCCTTGTAGATGGTGGACAGGCTTTGGGGAGTCAGGTGGTGAGTTACTCGCCACAGGATTCCAAGCCTTTGATCTGTTCTTGCAGCCACGGTATTTATATGGCTACTCCAATACAGTTTCTAGTCAATGGTAATCCCCAGGACGTTGATAGTGGGGGATTCAGTGATCATAACGACATTGAATGTCATGGGGAGATGGTAAGATTCTCTCTTGTTCGAGATGGCCATTGCCTAGCCGTTGTGTAGCGTGAATGTTACTTGCCACTCATCAGCCCAAGCCTGGATATTGCCCAGGTCTTGCTGCATTTTTAGACAGACTGCTTCAGTATCTGAGGAGTTACGAATGATGCTGAACATTGTGCAATCAGCAAACATCCCCACTTCTGACCTTATGACGGAAGGAAGGTCATTGATGAAGATTATTGGGCCAAGGACCTTATCCTGAGGAACTCCTGCAGTGATGCGCTGGAGCTGAGATGACTGGCCTCCAACAACCATAACCATCTTCCTCTGAGCTCCGTACAACTCCAAGCAGCGGAGAGTTTGCCCCCCGATTCTCACTAACTCACGTTTTGCTAGGGCTCCTTGTGCCATACTCGGTCAAATACTGCCTTAATGTCAAGGGCAGTCACTCTCACCTCACCTCTTGAGTTCAGCTCTTTTGTCCATGTTTGAACCAGGGCTGTAATGAGGTCAGGAGCTGAGTGGCCCTGGCGGAACCCAAACTGAGCGTCACTGAGCAGGTTATTGCTAAGCAAGTGCTGCTTATCGCACTGTCGACGACACCTTCCATCACTTTTACTGATGATCGAGAATAAACTGATGGGGTGGTAATTGGCCGGGTTGGACTTGCCCTGCTTTTTCTATGCAGGATATACCTGGGCAACTTTCCATATTGCCAGGTAGATGCCAGTGTTGTAGCTGTACTGGAACAGCTTGGCTGGGGGCGCAGCAAATTCTGGAGCACAGGTCTTCAGTACTATTGCCGGAATGTTGTCAGGGCCCATAGCCTTTGCATTTTCCAGTGTCTTCAGTCATTTCTCGATATCATGAGGAGTGAATCGAATTGGCCGAAGACTGGCATCTGTGATGCTGGAGACTTGTAACTACTATGATGCGCTACGTTTATCCAATAAGTTGTTGAGCCATACAAACCAGGAATATCTCCATTCTTGGTCAAAATATATAAACTCAGTTGGAGCAGCAGTGGAAGCACTATACTTCGCCTTTGGAAACCTGATTTGAGAAAAAATACCCAGCCAAATCTGCCTTTCTTCAGGAACCCCTGATGAAAGTACTCGTGTACAGCTGGTAAGGACCACATTAGGCTGTGCAAATGCTTCCACAGTGGAATAACTTTCCAACACTCAGTGTCAATGGCCACTTCCAATTTGTACCACTGAGTATGGAACCCATGTAACCATACTGCAAGAAACAGTCAAAGGGAGAATGGAAAAGGGAGAATAAAAAACTAATAATCGGCCTGAATAAAAAATGCATTGTATGAAGCTATTTTAGTCAAAGCACCAGAAGATCACATGCATTCAAAAATACTTATTACTCTCTCCATCACATATGTTTAAGTCGTATTTACAGGTAGCCTGTCACTGACTGCAATATATTCAACCGTACAATATGCAGTAGCAAAACAAACTACATACTATGATATGCACTTAGCTTTCTACACAAAGTCAAGGAGAAAACCCCCCAAGTAAATATAAAGCTTGGTTTCACTGAGATGATGTCTTTTAAGCCAAAACCAGAGCTAAACCTCATGGCAAAATTTGTAATCCTGTCCTGTTTCCATCCAGGCAGCTTTAGTAGCCAATTGAGGCTCTTTAATCAGTAAAATATTTCACTCTGAACACTAGTAAAAGTGGAATAAAAACAAGAAATGCTGGAACCACTCAGCAGGTCTGGCAGCATCTGTGAAAAGAGAAGCAGAGTTAACGTTTCGGGTCAGCGATCCTTCATCGGAACTGACAAATATTAGAAAAGTCACAGGTTATAAGCAAGCGAGGTGGGGGTGGGGCAAGAGATAACAAAGGAGGTCTAGATTGGACCAGGCCACATAGCTGACCAAAAGGTCACGGAGCAAAGGCAAACAACATGTTAATGGTGTGTTGAAAGACAAAGCATTAGTACAGATGTGTTAATACACTGAATACTGAACAGCAGCAAGAGCAAACCTGAAAAAAAAAGTGGGTAAGCAAACTGAACAAACTAAGATGAAATGAAATAAATGCAAAAAAAAGATTGTAAAAAATGTAAAAAAGAATGTAAAAAAAAAAGAAAAAAGAACTAAAAATGAAAGTAAAATGGGGGGGGGGGGGGGGGGGGGGGCTGTCATGCTCTGAAATTATTGAACTCAATATTCAGTCCGGCAGGCTGTAGTGTAAGTAAAAGTACTAGTAAAAGTGGTATTTCTCCAGAGTCATAAATTGAAGGCCAGGCACGTGACAATACAAAGCAAGGTATATCTTCCAATTTTAAAGCTCCAGTGGATCAGAACATTTTATTTCCAAAGATTAGACTGAATAACAGCTCATATGGAGATCAAATCCCATCTTCACATTGAGGATACACAATGTTCTGCAGCACGACCAATGATAAATGGTTTAGATCCAGAACAGATCTAGCAGCTCAAAACTGGGCATCCATGAAGCACTGTGGGCCATCAGCAACAGCAGAATTATATTCAACCACAACCTGCAACCTCATGGCCCGGTATATCCCTAACTCTACATACAGGAGTTCCTCAGGGTAGTGCCCTAGGCCCAACCATCTTCAGCTGCTTCAACAGGTCAGAAATGGGGATGTTCGCTGATTACTATGTAATGTTCAGCACCATTCGTGATGCCTCAGATACTGAAGCAGTCTGCGTCTGTATGCAGCAAAACGTGGACAACATATAGGCTTGGGCTGATTAAGTGGCAAGTTACATTTGCGTCACACAAGTGCCGGGCAATGACCATCTCCAACAAGAGAGATTCCAACCATCTCCCCTTGACATTCGATGGCATTACGATTGCTGAATCCCCTACAATCAACATCCTGGGGGTTACCATTGACCAGAAACTGAAGTGGACCAGCCACATAAATACCGTGGCTACAAGAGCAGGTCAGAGGCTGGGAATTCTGCAGCAAGTAACTCACCTGACTTCCCAAAGCCTGTCCACCATCTACAAGGCACAAGTCGTAAGTGTGGTGGAATATTCTCCACTTGTCTGGATGAGTGCAGTTCCAACATCACTCAAGAAGCTCGACACCATCCGGGACAAAACAGCCTGCTTGATTGGCACCCCATCCACCACCGATGCACAGTGGCAGCAGTGTGTACCATCTACAAGATGCACCACAGCAACGCACCAAGGCTCCTTCGACAGTACCTTCCAACCCCGCGACCTCTACCAACCAGAAGGACAAAGGCAGTAGATGCATGGGAACACAAACGCCTGCAAGTTCCCTTCCAAATCACACGCCATCCTGACTTAGAACTGTATCGCCATTACTTCATGTCGCTGGATCAAAATTCAAGAATTCCCTTCCGAACAGCACTGCCTACAGTGTACCTACCCAACATGGACAGCATCAGTTCAAGGTGGTGGCTCACCACCACCTTCTCAAGGACAATTAGGGATGGGCAATAAATGCTGGCCTAGCCAACCAAGACCATATCCCATGAAAGAATAAAAAACATTATTAACCAATGCAAAATTAAAGGGAAGGGCAAGAAGTTCCTATGAAAATAGACTCATTCGAAAGCCTGAATTTCTTAACAAATTTCAGCCAAGGTGGTAAAAAAAAGTAAGTAGACGTCATGCCTATAGTATCCAATTTACGGCAAGAAATGGTCAATTATTTTTGAATGTTTGTATTTGAATGAAGTATGGACTAGAAGCAGTAATTATCCAGACAGCGCATAGGAGCCCGGCCAAATTTATAGGGCTGTTCAAACCATTGAGATTAACAATGCTAATTATACTTTTTTATTCATTCATAGACCAGGTTGGATTTGTCCTGCTTTTTGTGTACAGGACATACCTGGGCAATTTTCCACATTGCCGGGTAGATGCTAATGTTGTAGCTGTATTGCAACAACTTGGCTAGGGGTGCAGCTAGTTCTGGAGCACAAGTCATCAGTACTATTGCCGGAATGTTGTCAGGGCCCAGCCTTTGCAGTATCTAATGCCTTCAGCTGTTTCTTGATATCACGTTGAGTGAATCGGGTTGAAGACTGGCATCTTTGATGCTGGGGACCTCAGGAGGAGGCAGAGATTGATTATCCACTCAGCACTTCTGGCTGAAGATGGATGCAAATACTTAAGCCTAGTCTTTTGCACTGATGAGCCGGGCTCCCCCATTGTTGAGGATGGGGATATTTGTGGAGCCTTCTCCTCCTGTTACTTTAATTGTCCACCATTCAAAGCTGGATGAGGCAGGATTGCAGAGCTTAGATCTGATCCGTTGGTTGTGGGATTGCTTAGCCCTGTCTATCTTCCGCTGTTTGACATGCAAGTAGTCCCGTGTTGAAGCTTCACCGGGCTGATGCCTCATTTTGAGGCATGCCTGGTGCTGCTCCTGGCATGCCTTCCTGCATTCTGCATTGAACCAGGGTTGGTCCCCCGGCTTGATGGTAATGGTAGAGTGGTGGATATGCCAGGCCATAAGGTTTCAGATTGTGGTAGAGTACAATTCTGCTGCTGCCCCACAGCGCCATATGGACGCCCAGTTTTGAGCTGTAAGATCTGTTCGAAATCTATCCCATTTAGCACAGTGACAGTGCTACACAACACGATGGTGGGTATCCTCAATGTGAAGATGAGACTTCATCTTCATAAGGACTGTGCAGTGGTCACTCCTACCAATACTGTCATGGACAAATGCATCTGTGACAGTGGATTGGTGAGGACGAGGTCAAGTAGGTTTTGCCTTCTCGTTGGTTCCCTCGCCACCTGCTGCAGACCCAGTCTAGCAGCTATGTCCTTTAGGACGGCCAGCTTGATCAGTAGTGATGCTACCAAGCCACCCTTGGTGATGGACATTGAAATCCCCCACCCAGAGTACACTGTGCCCTTGCTACCCTTCGTGCTTCTTCCAATTGTTGTTCAACATGGAGAAGCACAGATTCATCAGCTGAGGGGCGGTGGTAGGTGGCAAATAGCAGGAGATTACATTTAAATTTTCTTCCTTAATTTATTCATTTTAATTCTGCTGATATAATGTTGGCAACGCGATCGCTCCCCACCAATAGCTCCTAAACCCAGGTCACACAAATTAAAAATTGGAAATAAAATTAATTACCACTTCAGCCTTTTGAGTAATGTGTTAATTGCCACAAAAGGGCACAGCAGCTGCACTTCAGTCAGAAATAAGGTGATCTGCTATTGCCTGTATGCACTATACAAAAGGACAATCATTCACAGCAACTTTATAAAAATGGAGCATTTTATTAGCATTTTACAACAATTATTTCTGCTATACATGGCCATAAATTCAGAAAATGAAATACCCGAAATGAGATAAAGCAGCTTCAAAACAAATGCTGTCAGATTAATGCAGCTTTAAGGTGGCAGGCTTTTTTTCTTCTTCTAAATGTCATGCTGCAGAATTTTAGATGAAAACCTGCCTAGTATGAGAAGTACATGCCTTGAGGTTAATTTAATGCATAACAGGCAAAATAGGCTTCCAGCTAGCAGCCATTATTTTGAAATCCCCCTTAGTGCAGATGAAGGAATTGATTTATGCTATCATCTCAGGCTAAAGCCACAGTAGTCACTAAACCAAAATTAGATTTTTGCTCTTTGCATAGAGTTCAACTGCTGATCTTCGGGCATTAAATACATACAGAACTGAAGTAATAATTGGGAGTTTTTCCCAATTTTGTTACACTTATGGAACCAAAATTTTCACACTGACTCAGATTCAGCAGTGGAAAGGCAACAAATTTCAGGCATAGATAGTGCCATAAATTCACCCCTCAGGGATTTTTCAAATGAAACCAATAAAATATTTGGCTAGTGAGAACAAAATATAACTAGAAGACAAAGCAAAAATGGATTACTACCCCATTGGCTCTTCCTTGTCCCTTGAAGCTTCTACACAATAACAACTTGGATTTCTATAGCAGCTTTAACACAGTAAAATGTTCCAAAGTGTCTCAGAGGAGTGTTATAAAGCAAAATTTGACGCACAAAATAATATTAGGGCAGACTGCCACAAGCTTAGTCAAAGAGGTAGGTTTTAAAGAGTGTCTTAAAGGAGGAGCGAAAGGTAGAGGAGATGTTTACTAAGGGAATTCCAGAGCTTGGGGCCTTGGGAGCTGAAAGCACAGCTGCCCAATAGTGGAGTAATTAAAATCAAGGATGCTCAAGATGTCAGAATAGAAGTGCAGAGATACCGAAGGTTTGTAGGGCTGGAGGAGATTATACAACTAGGAAGGAGTAAGGCCATAGAGGGATGTGAAAACAAGGATGAGGATTTTTTTTTTTTAAAAACGAGGTGCTGCTTGATCTGGAGCCACTGTAGCTCAACAAGCCCAGAGGTAATGGGTGAATGAGACTTGAAGCAAGTAAAGATACATCAGCAGAGTTTTGGATGAGGACAAGTTTATGCAGGGTAGAAGATGGGAGACAACCCAGGAAAACATTGGAACATTCAAGACTAGAGGTAACAAAGTCATGGATGAGGGTTTCTGCAGATGAGACAGGGTCAGAGTCAGGCAATTTTAGAGGTAGAGGATAATTTTATAAATTCATGCATAGAGCACAAAAGCAATGAGTAATGCTATATCTATACATATCATTGATTGGGCAGCAAGCAGAATAAATGTCATTAAAGCAAAATACTGCAGATGCTGGAAATATGAAATAAAAACAAAGTGCTGGAAATAGCAGTGCTTGACCTGCTGAGTATTTCCAGCACTTTCTGTTTTTAACCAGAATACTATGCCCAGTTTTAGGTGCTTTACTTTAGGAAGGTCATTAAAACCAGAGCGAGGGTACACAAGACTCGAGAGGCTTTAGCTATGAAGGCAAAACAGAGAATCCAGAGCTCTTTTCATTAGAACAGACAAGAATGAGGTGTTCTGATAAGAGGTGTTCAAAATTATGGCGTGCTTTGATAAAAGTGGAAAACTAATTCCACGGTTAAATGAGCCTGTAACTTGAAGTCAGGAATTTATCACCAGCAAAAGAAGAATGAGAATGTCCTACTTGCAACAGTGGTGGAGTCATAATACATAATAGCTTTTAAAGGGAATTGGATAAATATTTTTATATTGATATAGAGCTGTTCCCAAATCCTGGACAGACTTACTGCATTTTTTATATTACAACTGGTCAGCAGCAGTGAAAAATTTGACCTCTACTACTTTTCCTTAATTCTAGGAACCCTGGCCTGGAGTTTCTGCCCTTTTTTTGGTACAGTTTCCTTAGTATTGACGTAAACAGCACCAAACATCACAGAATTTTAAGCACAAACTGTGTCTACTTAACTAGAGTTTCTGCTATCTTTTGTGTTAGTATCAGGCATCGCCCACAAAACTGGCCACATCCCCAGAGACAGTCAATCACCATTAGCAGTTTTCGTTAATTACATCCATTTGCAGATCTTTGAGGAGGCACCAAAAATTAATAATCTTTTGAGTGCAAGGACACCAACAGGTACATTTCAAAAGAACATAAGAAATAGTAGCAGTAGGCCATACTGCCCATCGAGCCTGCGCTGCTGTCCAATATCATAGCTGATCTTGGGCTTCAACCCCACTTTCCCGTATTGAATTTCTTTTTAATTTACTGAGGAACTGACTGCACTCCAATATAACTAGAAAAATATTTTATAAAAAGTAATTTTCAGTAACTAAAAACCAAGTGGTAGATTTACTCCAATTTAAAATGCTTCATTGGCTTCACTGGTCGCTGGGTCAAAATCCTGGAACGCCCTTCTGAACAGCACTGTGGGTGTACCTACACCACATGGACTGCAGCAGTTCAAGATGGCGGCTCACCATCATCTTCTCAAGGACAATTAGGGTGGGCAATAAATGTTGGCCTAGGCAGTGATGCCCATATCCGTGAAAGAATATTAAAAAATTCTTGTGATAAACCAATTTTCAGCTGTATTAATGAGACTTTACCAAATTACCACACAAATGCACCACGGATTTTTTTTTTATAAAGCAAATTTTAAAAAAATTATGTTTTATAAAGCTGCCCAATTGCGCTGGTTCACGGCAATTTTGGGCACAACTTGAGTCAAAATTGGCAATTATACTTCAGGGTTCCTAGAATTTGACAAAATGTAGACTCTGTCTGCACATAATCTATTTGGCAACGCTAGATACTGATTATGGAGGTTTGGAATTCAAAGCCATTTCATTCCACATTATGTACATTAGCACAGAAAATAAAGATATGTTTTGGCAACACATTGGGGGTGAAATTTGTCTTTCCATCGAAGCCCAAGTTAAAGGAAACCAGGTTGCCAACGCACTATTGTTCATTTTGTACCACCACCCAAGATCTACTTCACCTCCAGTACATTAATCCTAAAAGCACTTGATGCTGACAGTTTTTAAATTTAACACCATTTACTATTCCAATTTTATATTATGTATGTAAAGTTAACCTACTTATCCACCACCAGCAATCTAAACTATTTGCTGAGAATAATATGCTACATTTGCATCTTTCACATGCTCTGAGCTTTCAATTTTGTACAATATTCCACTTGGGAAAGGTTGTTCATCATGTACTTAACACTACACTTCAAGGCTATATTTAACTGACAAAATTACAGCCAGTACACACATACATATGCATTACACACAATGTAGATTTATAAAATTCTCTCCAAATCTAGTTCATTCATGTGATGCTGCATCACTAATCCCGGTCATCACTTCATATCCCATCTCGGCAGAGAAAATAACATACGTTACATATTAATACACAATAAAATTATAAATGACGGTAAACCTATTGAAAGGCAACCATGGAAACTGGTCCATGCATAGATCCACTTTGCTAATGTACACACAACCTAAGATTACTTACTTAAACATAACCCTACATAGCAGAAATTGCACTTCAAACGCAATTCATGGTGAAGCATTAGAGCTGCCTGAGGTTGTGATGAGGCCCTATATAAAAGCAAGTTCATTCTGCCATATTGTGCCTACAAATCTCATGGATGGTTTGACCCAGGCAGTAGCAGTAGTGCATACTGGCCATTTACTACTTTTTGTCCCTTGCGCTAAATTTTCCAGTTTTCCCCTGCCAACATCCAAAATGGATGCCTGTTACATGTATGTTCCTTCAGAGGAGAAAAGAACAGATCAAAATGATGATCGGCAAAGAACAAAGGAAGTGGTTAGGATATATATTTTTTTATACAGAGGATTGCTAAGACATGAAATTCCTCCGCAAAAACACACATGGAAACAGAATGCATATAGCTTTTAAAGGGAAAATTGACAATATTCAGAAAAAAGGGAAACAAAATTATCGTGAAATAATGCGAATGTGACTAAGTAGATAGATTTTTTCAAAGAGTTGGCATGGATGCAAAGGTCCAAATGGTCTCCGTGTGCTGTACAATGCTATGATGAGCTGGATTAAGCTAACCTACATTTACAACATACGTTCAGGAAAATCTTCCAGAACATGGATGGACAATGTAAATGTCCCTTCCTCCTCCTTAAACCCTCATTTCCCAAATTCCCCAATTTTTTCTAATGGCAAAGCAAGATAAATTAAGTTCGCTTAGTGCATCACCTTGCACTTTATGAACCTACTGCAACAGATGACTTATTGTCACTGATGCATGATGCTCAGCCAGTTTTCCAGTTAAGCTAAATGTGGACTAGACCGTAGTCCATTGACATCATGGTTTTAGATTTAGATATACAGCACTGAAACAGGCCCTTCGGCCCACCGAGTCTGTGCCGACCATTAACCACACTAATCCCATATTCCTACCACATCCTCACCTGTCCCTATATTCCCCTACCACCTACCTATACTAGGGGCAATTTATAATGGCTAATTTACCTATCAACCTTATTCAAACAAGAATAACTGACAGCTGAAATGACATCTAATGACACAACAGGAGGTGACCAAGTGTGTAGATGAGGGTAAAGCAGTTGATGCAGTCTACATGGACTTCAGTAAGGCTTGATATGGTCCTGCATGGGAGATTGGTCAAGAAGGTAAGAGCCCATGGTATCCAGGGCAATTTGGAAAATTGGATCCAAAATTGGCTTAGTTGAGGGTTGTTTTTGTGATTGGAAGCCTGTGACAAGTGGTGTACCGCAGGGATCAGTGCTGGGACCCTTGCTGTTTGTAGTGTACATTAATGATTTCGACATGAATATAGGAGGTATGTTCAGTAAGTTTGCAGATGGCACGAAAATTGGTGTCGTCGTAAATAGTGAGGAGGAAAGCCTTAGATTTCAGGATGATATACATGGGCAGAGTAGTGGCAAATGGAATTTAATCCTGAGAAGTGTGAGGTGATGCATTTTGCGAGGACTAACAAGGCAAGGGAATATACAATGGATGGTAGGACTCTAGGAAGTACAGAGGGACCTTGGTGTACTTGTCCATAGATCACTGAAGGCAGCAGCACAGGTAGATAAGTGGTTAGGAAGGCACATGGGATACTTGCTTTTATTAGCCAAGGCATAGAATATAACAGCAGGGAGGTTATGATGGAGCTGTATAAAATGCGAGTTAGGCCACAGCTGGAGTGCTATGTACAGTTCTGGTCAGGATACTATAGGAAAGATGTGATTGCACTGGACAGGGTGCAGAGGAGATTCACCAGGATGTTGCCTGGGCTGGAGCATTTCAGCTAAGAGAGACTGGATAGGCTAGGGTTGTTTTCCTTAGAGCAGAGAAGGCTGAGGGGGGACCTAATTGAGGTATACAAAATTATGAGGGCATAGATAGAGTAGATAGGAAGAAACGTTTTCCTTTAGCAGAAGTGGCAATATAACTAGGGGGCATAGATTTAAGTTAAGGGGCAGGAGGTTTAGAGGGGATTTGAGGAAAACTTTTTTCACCTAGGGGGTGGTTGGAATCTGGAAAGCACTGCCTGAAGGGGTGGTAGAGGCAGGACCCTCACAACATTTTAGTATTTAGAAGAGCACTTGAAACACCATAGCATACAAGGCTACGGATCAAGTGCGGGAAAATGGGATTAGAATAGATAGGTGCTTGATGACCGGCACAGACACAATGGGCCGAAGGACCTGTTTCTGTGCTGTATAACTATGACAATTCACTAGTTGACTAATTCAAAGTTACTTAATTCAAATTACTGAATAATTCACTTTTTAAAATATTACAATACCACTTTGCTATTTTGCTTAATCCATTTTTAGTAACAACAACTTTGAATTATCAGTATCTATCAGTATAGTATAATTCTAACATTATTTACTAACAGACAATGCTCTGTAGTATACAAAAGAGGTACAGCATGAGATCCACATTCAAGCTCATTTAAATATGGAAACACAAAATGGCAGAGTAAACAAGTCAAAGCAGAATACATTTCTCAGAAACCTTATTGTGCAAATTCAGTCAAGACAAATCCATCTGACAAAAAAAAAATTTCTGATGCACACCCAACTCTCAATTTATTCCCAAATTAAGTCAGTACTGCTGCAAATATTTCAGTTCTAACCCATAGCACATGATTCCACTGAATCACAGTGGAACTCAAAATGTTCAGTAAACAAGAAAAAAAGGTTTTGATAAATCACCTTTTATTTACACAAAAAGCTCAGCTTTTTATAATGAATTTGTGATCTTAAAAGAGATGAAATTGTGAGGGCGTTATACAAAGCGTACAACTTTCTCCAGCTACATGTAAACCAGAAGCATAGATCCTATTTTAATAAAAACATTCTTGCTTTGATACATTCATATTCTAAATATTTAAATATACAAGTATATTTATGATTGAAGTGAGGGGTGGGGTGTGGGGGGGGGGGGGGGGAAAGGGCGGGGAAGAGAGGTGGGAGTAACGACCATGTTAATTTCATTCAAAGTATGGTCACGTAATATGTCTAAATGTATTAAATTCTCTTCCAACTGCTTTTTGTTTTGACAAAGAATCTCCATTCACCCCCACACACAAGCAGATTTTTTATTTGAGAAGTTCAAGGCACCTTACCATCTGACTGCCGACAGGCAACCACTCAACACTCTTCCTTTCAGGTCTTCTTGTACACAATCTCACAGCAACTTTGGTCTTCGCATGGTCTTTTCCATCTGGCACCTAATCCATCATCTTCCAAGGGTATCAATCCATACAGCACATCTAGCCTAATCTAACCATTAGATACTCTTATTCAGTTACTTCAAATACTTAGGATGCAATTGCACAATGGTAACATTGGCATGAAGAGGTTTCTCTTTGCACCTATGTTAAAGTTGTATGTAAATTCTGGGGCAGTCCCATTCTGCTTGCCACCCAAGTCGCGTTAGGCCCTAACTTCAAATTTGCACAACATATTTTAATGTCAGTGCAAAATATTACCCCTAACAGTAACACTGCAGTTGGAGCATAAATGCACCTTTGGTCATGCTCCCAACAGATAAGTATACAGCACTCCCAAATTATACAGATTCTACTCTATCCCATTGTCAGTGACATACCTCAACAGCCAAACATTAGTTTCGTAGAATCGTGAGCTCTCTCCTTTGGGTAACATCCATGGTCCATCAAAAACATTCCACTACAACAATATATCCCTTCCCTAGGCCTAGAAGTTTGCCCATTATTTCAACGATCAATATCCATATTTTTAATTCTTTCAAACAACCATGTTCTTACTCACATTACAATCTCGGGGGTATTTAGAAAACTAATCCTGAAACTGTTCTTCCTTCTACACCCACCTCTTTAGTCATTATGATGGTAGCTAGATCCAATGACAGTATCAACATATTTATATTGCATGCCCTTCACCAGGTTCTAAATCGCTAATACATATTCAGATTCACTGCTGAAAGTTCTAATTAAAAGGTCACTGACCTGAAATGTTAACTCTGCTTCTCTCTCCACAGATGCTGCCACACCTGCTGAGTATTTCCAGCATTTCTTGTTTTAATTTCTGATTTTCAGCATTTGCAGTATTTTGCTTTTATTCAGATTCACTGCCTTCAGTTTCTATTCCCATTATGTCCTTCGTGAGAAGGTCCAGTACAATACTGAACAAGGTGTGTGACAAGATGCAGCTCTTAACCATCTTCCTCACGAATCTTTGATTTTCCTTTAATCCTCATACATCTTTTTACATCTCCTATAGCAATCTGGTAACTTTTCCAAATGTTTTGTTGGCCTGCAGAAACTCTCGTGCACAATTTCACCATGAGTCACACATCTGCTAAAGTCTATGAACACATTTACAAACCTTTTTGTACTTCCCAACACTATTTAGTTATTTGTTTCAGCAGGAAGATTTTTTTTAAAATTCCTTCATTGGATGTGGGCATGCTGGCTAGGCCTGCAATTATTGCCCATCCCTAATTGCCCTTGAGAAGGCGGTGGTGAGCTGCCTTCTTGAACCTCTACAGTCCACGTGGGGTAAGTACATGCACAGTGCTGTTAGGAAGGGAGTTCCAGGATTTTGACCCAGTGACAGTGAAGGAATGGCGATATAATTCCAAGTCAGGATGGTGTGTGGCATGAGGGGAACTTGTAGGTGGTGGTACTCCCATGCATCTGCTGTCCTTGTACTTCTAGGTGGTAGAGGTTGCAGATTTGGAAGGTGCTGTCGACAGAGCCTTGGTGAGTTGCTGCAGTGCGTCTTGTAGATGGTACACACTGTTGCCATCTAGGCTCAAAGGGCCAAGTGGCCTACTCCTGCTCCTAATTCGTATGTTCCTATCCCGTCTTTTTCCCCAATCTTCCATTTAAGTGTCTGCACCTTATCAAGGAGTGCACCAGCAAAATACATTCTGTAAAATATTAAGTAGACAAATGCCTCCATGATACTGATATTTCTCCCTGTACCCCATCTGTGGTATGGAATTACTGCTGCCAGGTTCCAAACCCTAGGTACTTTGCCCTGACCTTTGAATGGAAGAGAAGCTCTTTCACTGTCTCACTATTTAAACTGTTCACGCAACATTCTATGCATTTCTCTTCATGTCAATGCCTGTTCTAACTTTTACAATATTATTTCTTTCACAAATTCACAGTTCTCCTTTTCTTTTGCACTCTTTCCATCATTTGCACCTTTGTTTCCTAACATTCTGAATCCATCAGAAAGTGGGTGTCTGGCTCAAACCATTTCTTCTGCTTTTCCAACTTTGGGGTGGGCTTATCCTTCATTGCAGCAATAGTTAAAATACTGGTGCTATTTGCAACTGCTTGGTGTTCATCTGTGTCCCACAGGAGGCCCGATACTCCATGCATCTCTCTTTATGCCCGAGCTGGCTTGTTGGGAAAGGCAACGGGTAACACAGGTAAAGAAAATGTTGATCAAGGCAGGATATAATATGTCTCCATTTCTTGCTCTCCACAAAAGGATGCAAAGGAATGGTTTCATTCAGCATGTGAAAGGGCCTTGTCGAAATATAACTTGAACAGAAATTATTAAAAAGAACTTAGTAGTTAGGTTTTATCCTCCCCCTCTTCTTGCAAGAAAGCAACTAGCTTTCAACTGCTGCATCCAATCTTAGAACAGAGATGTGGACAGTGCTCTTGACAAGCAGCTAACACTTTTAACTGTTCACCAAACTATCGTTGTAGGTGTCCCAAAGTCACTACAGTCGTCAGCAATATGTATATGTTGTCCCTTGCAACACCACCCAACCCCCGCAACCCCACCACATTGAAGATCCTGTTCCTACCTGTACTTTACTACTTCTCTTTGCAAATTTTGACTACATTCCAACCACAAGGTAATGGTTGCATTTAGCTGCTGCTGTTCTGCACACCACCTCCACCTTACATACAAAATCAAAATGTCTACTTTTAGCTCATTAGCAGTCACAACAAAGGACAGCCTCATCGAAAATTTAAAACCAAAGCTAAGCTTATATCAGTATCTGCCATTCTGGTAAACAAATCACAAAAACTCCCGTGACCTTAATAATCACACCAAGGAAACAAGAAACATTTCACAGAACAAATACAGGCAAAACAACTAACACCACACAACTAATTGGTTCGGGGGGGGAAAATGCAGCATGAAGGCACAACCTAGCTGTTATCACATTTGCCAAGGTTGAACACGCATCAGAAATGGTTATTTATTGACCAACATTATTGAACACTATTAGATAGATCAAAGTAAAATTATATTTGTACAATTGCCAATTATGTCAGAAATTTTAATCTTATAATGACAAGACAGGAGGAGGCCACCTGACCATTTGCGCACGTGTTCTGAAAGAGTTATCCAATCAGTCCCATTCCCCTGCTTTTTCCCCAAAGCCCTGCAATTTTTTTCCTTTTTAAGTATAGATCCAATTTCTTTGAGAAAATCACTATTGAATCTGTTTCTATCACCCCTGCAGGCAATCCACTGCAGGTCATCATAATTCAGAGTAAAAAAAAAAAAAATTCCTCATCTCACTCCTGGCTCTTTTGCCAATTCCTGAAACTTTGTCTTCTTGTTACCGACCCTCCTGCCAGCTGAAACAGTTTCTTCCCATTTACTCTAGCAAAACCCCCATTTAGGGATTATCTAATTCGGGTTAAAATACAATTATACAAGTTCAACAAGTTAGGACTACTACACATGGATTAAATAGGGTCTGGAAACCATACACTTGTGATTTACTACACACTGATGACAGGAAAGAAACCTTAACAGCTATGATTCCAGTGGGCATCAGTATGCTTTTGTTCACAATTCTTTTTATAGTCATGGCAGAGACCAGATTCAACCTGGTTCGCAGAAATTAGACTTCAGTCGGTATGTATGCCCAACTAGAGCCTAAGATTTTAGTTGCACTTAGTTGCATGATAAACAGTCCAAAAATAAGGAAACAAGATTCAAAAAGAAATTGGAAAGGAAATATTCATCAAATTAGCACTGTTTTAATTACTTGAATCTAGAAGGGCCCAATGGAAAATACAAATCCAAAAATTAAAAATAAAATAAGGAAAAATAGCTCTGCTCTTCTTCCACTCCCAAACATTGATCATTGAATTCATCTGATCAGCAACTAACCATACAGACCAAAACAAGGTCGTGGATTTGATTGCCTAGTCTGTTTTCAGGCAGGGGTCAGAAGTGGCTCTTTAAGTGACTTCAGATCCCTGTACTGAAGAGAATTATTACACAGATTTCCCGCTTCAGATTTCTATCTAATGGCTTCTACTGGAAGTGCATGCGTCAACATCAAACATGTACTGGATCGGGCTTGGTTATATCATGTGCATACATCCTTCATTCAACAATTCTCAGTGCAGAACACTACAGTATCTGTAAGGATATAGGGCAAAGACAAGCAAATGGAGCTAATGTGCAGAATAATCATGAATGGCAGAACAGGTTCAAGGGCTCAAAGGGCTAGTCTGTTCGCAGAATTCACAAACTTCAAAAAAAAAAAATCAGCCTTTTCACCGCAGCAGGTTTGTGAAAGAAAGATAAAGCTTATATTTATAGACTGCTTTATCATGTCTAGATATCCCAAGGTGCTTCACTTTCAATGAGTTACAGCTGCTATTGTTACTTAGGCAAACATGGCAGCAACTACAAACTGAACAACAACTCAACATTGTCTCATCTGAAAGATGGCACCTCAGACAATTCGGGACTCCCAAGGTACTCAATTAGTCTCGACGCATTCAGATCTCAGATTAAGGTTTGAGCCCATGACTGACTCAAGTGACAGTATAACCAACTGAGCCAAGTTGACATGGTGCAAATTGTGCATGGTCTATGGAACAAATAGGAATTATTTCTTGTTATGCTAGGACAGGAAAAGCACATATTTCACTAAATTTATTTAGCTAAGGGATTCATCAATACAAGATCACACAATATTCCATCAATACCACCTTGAAAAAAACAAACGCTTACTAAAATAAAGAAATGGCCTGGATTTTGCAATAGAACTAACAGTGAGACCAATGGCACTCATTGTTATTATACAGTAAATCAGATAGCAACTTCTGGAATCCACACACGAGCAGTAAAACACTGAAATCTGGAGGTTGTTGTTTAATTTTGCCCTGCTCCTCCACAAGCTGCGATACACCGATACCGCACTAACAGAAGCAGCGCTGAAATCCATGCAATGTTGTAAAGTTGTTATACTTCCAGTTACCCACTAAGCATGCAAGAAAAAACCCCTCAGTGTACAAGTTAATTGAAAGGGCAAGGAAACCTATTATTTTTCAACTCACTTCATTCTTCCAGTTAGACAATCATCCTGAATCACCAAGTTTACAATCTGAAAAAGCTTTCCCTCCAGAGGCTCAAGGGAAATACAGAGACAAGTGCTTAAGTGCAGGAAGAATAGAGACATGGAAAAGTTGTTATAGACATTAGACAGTACTGTCAACTGCTGTCAATTTACTGCAGATCTCATTACAATTTTGTGGGAGTTGAAGGTCAATCATGATGGTCAAATTGTATCCTGTACAGCTTTAGATTTATCATATAGGTGGCTTTACGGAAATAATTCACTGCTCCTTCTGGGTTTGGATCAGGATCTCCCTCTTAAGTTGCAATTATAGTGCAGTCTGAGACAGGCAGCTCAAGTTCAAATGACAGCCAGGCAGTTTCTGTATGGTTGCAACTTCAAAAACTGTCCTGGTTAAGAGAAAGTAAAGGCCTGCTACCCAACCTGAACCCAACGGGACCAGACGACGTGTCGGGTTCGGGTCGGGCCGCACCAGACATACGCTATCACCACCTTAGATAAATGACTTTAATATTAATTTACTTTTTGGACTTTAAAGGTGGTTTTGCTACAGTTATTTCAAGCTTGTGAAAAACAGAAGGTAAGTTAACTGATGGTTGGATCGGATGCGGGATAAAATGGAAGGACTCGGGCCGGGTCTGGCCTCAAATGCAGACCTGAGCAGGCCTTTAAGAGAAAGTTCTGCAAAAGGCTAGTACGCACAAACACAGAGTTCTTCCAATAGTTTGAAATTTAAGTGTTTATTGAGGCTGGAAGAGAAAATTGCTGCTCACTGAACATTCAAGATTGAATAGTTTTACAAAATACTCAGACAGTCCGGCAATATCATACTGGATTTACAAATCATATGATGTCAAACGGAAGTCATGTGGGACTACTTCCTCTGGGTAATACAACTATATTGCGCACTGAGGTCAGATCATGTCTTGACTCTATTTACACTACCCTGAAGCTGAAATCGTTTCACATAGTGTTAAACTCATAATATACCCTCCTAAACCTCGATGCATCTCTACCTCGTCGGCTTCCTTTAAAACACTCCTTAAAACCTATCTTTGAGCAAGCTTTAGGCCATCTCTTGCATTCCCTTGTGGCTTTGTGTCAAACTTATGTGATAATGCTCCTATGAATCGACTTGGCAAGTCTGACTATGTTAAGGAAGCTATAAAAATATAAGTTGCAGCTGTATAATGCACACTTAGAAAAGGACACTGGACACTTAACAGTTCACCTGCTTCATTGAGATATTATTCCTCTATGGAATTAATTTCAAGTTATTTTGTCCTTTAATCAAAAAAGGAATGCCTTTTGATCCAAATCTCAAATGGATTAATTTTAATGATTGATTTCTCATCAATTACTCATTAATAGCATGGAGATACTTGGAAAATAGGTGTTATTTGTCTGTTCATTATTTTGTGAATTCAGTTAAATTCCACTTGTATATATGCATGAACATATATGGTTTGTATATTTACTAGCTAAATTGATAAGGGAAGTAAAATTAGAGTACGAGAGAAAGCTAACTAGAAATTTAAAGACAGATAGTAGGAGTTTCTATAGATATTTAAAAAAAAGAGTTAACAAAGTGAACATTGGTCCTCTAGAAAGTGAGTCTGGGGATTTAATAATGGATATTAAGGAGATGGCAGATGAACTGAACAGATATTTTGCATCAGTCTGCACTATTGAGGATACAAGTAACAACCCAGTATTAGCTGTAAGTCAGAAAATGGAAGGGAGGGAGGAACTCAAGAAAATTACAATCACCAGGGAAGTGGTACTGAACAAATTGTTGGAGCTGTGGGCTGACAAGTCCATGGGTCCCCTTGGACTTCATCCTAGGGTGTTAAAAGTGGATTGCGAGATAGTTGATGCATTAGTTTTAAATTTTCCAAAATTCCCTAGATTTGGGTAAGGTTCTGTTATATTGGAAAATAGCGAAAGTAACTCCTTTATTCAAAAAGGCAGGCAGAAAGCAGGCTACTACAGGCCAGTTAGCTTAACATCTGTGTTAGGGAAAATGTTAGAAGCTATAAGTAAAGATGGTGTTGCAGGGCAATTAGAAAAATTCACGGTAATCAGGCAGCGTCAACATGGTTTTGTTACAGGGAAATCATGTTTAACCTATTTACTGGAGTTCTTTGAGGGAGTTACATGTGCTGTGGATAAAGGGGAATCGGTGGATGTATTGTACTTAGATTTCCAGAAGGCATTTGATAAGGTGCCACATCAAAGGTTATTGCAGAAAATAAAAGCTCATGGTGTAGGGGATAACATATTGGCATGGATAGAAGATTGGTTAGCTAACAGGAAACAAAGTAGGCATAAATGGATCATTTTCTGGCTGGCAAGATGTAATGAGTGGTGTGCCACAGGGATATGTGCTGGGGCCTCAACTTTTTACAATTTATGTAAGTGATTTCGATGAAAGGATCGAAGGTATGGATGCTAAATTTGCTGATGACACAAAGATAGGTAGAAAAGTAACTAGGCAAAGACCTGGCAAATGGAGTATAATGCAGGGAGTGTGAAATTGTGCACTTTGGCAGGAAGAATAAAAAAGCATACTAATCTAAATCGTGAGAGATTGCAGAGCTCTGAGATGCAGCGGAATCTGGGTGTCTTAGTGCACAAATCACAAAAGGTTAGTATGCAGGTACAGCGCATAATTAGGAAAGCTAATAGAATGTTATCATTTATCGCCAGGGGAATTGAATACGAAATTAGGGAGGTTATGCTTCAGCTATACTGGGCATTGGTGAGACCACATATGAAGTACTATGGACAGTACTGGTTTCCTTATTTAAGGAAGGATGTAAATGTGTGGGAGGCAGTACAGAGAAGGTTTACTAGACTAATACCTGGAATGGGCGGGCTGTCTTACAAGGAAAGAGTGGACTGGCTAGGCTTGTATCCGCTGGAATTTAGAAGAGTAAGAGGCGACTTGATTGAAACATACAAGATCCTCAGTGGTCTTGACAGGGTGGATGTGAAAAGGATGTTTCCCTTGTGGGAGAATCTAGAACTTGGGGTGACTGTTTAAAAATAAGGGGTCGCCCATTTAAGACAGAGATGAGGAGACATTTTTTCTCTCTGAGGCTCGTGAGTCTTTGGAATTCTCTTCCTCGAAAGGCAGTGGAAGCAGTGTCTTTGAATATTTTTAAGGCAGAGGTAGATAGATTCTTGATAAGCAAGGGGGTGGAAGGTTATCGGGAGTAGGTGGAAATGTGGAGTAATCAGTTCAGCCATGAACTTGTTGAATGGCGGAGCAGGCTCGAAGGGCCGAGTGGCCTACTCCTGCTCCTAATTCGTATGTTCGCAAACTGTCGGGGAATCTGATCGCACAAGAATTGAGAGCTGAACAACAGACATAGGAGTTCTGCCATCTCCTGTTTCAGCAAATGGATCGCTTCTGATTACTACCTGTTCAAGAGATATTTTAATTTATGTCAAGTTATCAAAGGCAGTATGAGAAGAACAAGAGTTTTTAAAATTGCTTCGCTAATAAGCAGGTCTTCCATTCTCCAAAGCCAAACTATCAAAAGCAGTTCTCAATAAGGGTGACTGACCAGTTATAAATTTTTCTCATTGTTTTTATGTTTAGCCTCGTGCAGTAAGTGGGAGGTTGCTGCATTATTGAAGGTAACATCCAAGTGATGAGATATTAAACTAAGCTTCTGCCCATTCAGACTGATGCTTAAAAATCCCCCAGCATTATGAGGAGCACGGAGTTCTCCTGGCATGCTGGCCAAAATTCATCCCTCAATCAATACCATTCACCTCACTGATGCACATGGTGCTACTGATGTAGAATTATGACATAACAGTTAGCCCACTCCAACGGGCGGCACAGTGGCTCAGTGGTTAGCACCGCAGCCTCACAGCTCCAGCGACCCGGGTTCAATTCTGGGTACTGCCTGTGTGGAGTTTGCAAGTTCTCCCTGTGGCTGCGTGGGTTTTCTCCGGGTGCTCCGGTTTCCTCCCACATGCCAAAGACTTGCAGGTTGATAGGGAAATTGGCCATTAGCAATTGCCCCTAGTATAGGTAGGTGGTAGGGAAATATGGGGACAGGTGGGGATGTGGTAGGAATATGGAATTAGTGTTGGATTACTATAATTGGGTGGTTGATGGTCGGCACAGACTCGGTGGGCCGAAGGGCCTGTTTCAGTGCTGTATCTCTAAAAAATAAGTAATTCATCACATGAAATGTTTTGAAATACTTTAATAAGCATATGCTATATAAAAGTAAGAATTTTATATTGCGCTTTTATCATTTTGCCATCTGCACATGTGTACTTGGCTATGAATATATAGTGGCTATATCCTGTGAAAACACTGATCTGCGTGTGTTAAATATGCCATTCCAATGTGAGTATTAGTGTAGCACGAGACATTTAATCCAATAATCAGATTACTGGAAGTAAAGGCAATTAACAACTCTTGGGTCACTCAACTTTGGTTACATAAAAATTCCTGCTTCTGAATTTAGGGGAACTAGTTCTGCTTATGAGAACTGCAGTGCAATCTTGGGAAGGGGAAATGTGGTATAAATCCCAAAAATTCTAACTTTTTTTTAAACTAGTTTATTATTTTGCAAGAAAAATGCAAAAAAATAAAAAACACATTGTACGGTGGTTGGTGTCAGCAGAGAAAGGCCTCAAAAGGTATATTTCTCCCTCCCAACAAGGTCCAAGAGGGATTTAGTAAAATCTTATAATCGCTCACTTAATTAGAATGGTGCATGTAGCTAAGGAACCAAAGTGCAACTGTTGTTAGATAGTGGAAACAAGCTTTCAAAAAGCAATGCACCACTACCCATGGTTCCATTTTTATTCAAAACACTATAGTGCAATTTAAACGCCAAGAAAGATAAAACGTTCCTCCTTGTATATATTCCGCTCTAAGCATTTTTAGGGGTCACTTAACCCCTTGAATCTTCATTCATGGGTATGGAAATGAAAAAATAGACAGACTCAAATCAATAAAATAAATATTGTTTGCAACTACAGCATTTGCTCTATGAAAGGAAGGGAAAATTAAATAAAACATTGTCGGACCTCCTAATTGCCCATTGCAAAACAGTACTGACAATTTAAGAGGTTGGGAGAATGTAAATAGCAAGGCTATTTTGTAAGCGATCTCATCCAAAATCAAAATTTACTAATTATCCACTTCACTGACACCAGTATAGATAGAAAATGGTACCATTTCAACATTCATCACAGGGTTAATTCATTTTACACTCAAGAGTGTGCAGTCTTTCACAACTTTGTTATTGCACCAGTAAACTATTATCTTTATGGACTTATTGAACCTATCTCAGAACAAAACGCACCTGTTGGCTCAAAAAGTCAAACACATGCCTGACTAGTTAAATCTAAATCCACTGGTTCACAATCGACCTCAGCATTTGCAGCTCCAAATTAAAACATGGGCTCTGGATTTTTCTGCACCAAGTATGACTACTTCTACTAAATTGCATACGGGACAGATTCTGCATTCACTCCAAATTTAAAACCTCAATGGGGAGGATACCGGAAGCCAAATATATTTATAAACTGACATTTTAAAGCTCAATTGCTCACTTTGGTTTTAGTTGCTTTTAATTAATGCTCAAGGCAAAGACCTTCCCAGCAAGGTAAAGGTCATTTGCCTTATTAGAATTCATGAAACCAATGCATCTGGCCAGAATGTTAAAGGATAGCACAGCCCCCAGATACATTCATACAAAATTGATAAATTTAGAGTGAGCAGACTTACCAAATGGCCAAAACAGTGTCGCAGCTAAGCCACATAGAACAAAACACTGATTGATAACTTAGTTTCAAAGACGAGTGGAAATTTCCCACCACTAGTAGCTATGACTTAACCTTGTTACTGCTCAAATGAAATGCACAGGTGCTCAATAGAGCACTAGGTACTGACAACTGTGACAATACTTCCAATAACATACCTAACAATGACTGATCATTTACAGCTTTGTTAAAATTTGCACTGCACTTTTTCAGATTATATAAGTGTGCATCATTCACAGAAGTAGCAAGCAGGATGGGAAATTTTACAACAGAAACAGACCTAAATTCAAATTGAACAATGACTGAAGACTGATTTAAACTGTTCCTTGTCAGAGTTGAAAAAAAATACATGCATTCATAAATATGAGGAGAAAAGGAAGTACTCCTTTCTCCTCTCCTAAATACAATATTACATTGGAACATGTGATTTCTTTTTTATTCGTTCATGGGATTGAGTGTCGCCAGCAAGGCCAGCCATTTGTTGCCCATCTATAATTCCCCTTGGGAAGGTGGTGGTGAGCCACCTTCTTGAAATGCTGAAACAGTCCATGTGATGTAGGTACACTGACCGTGCTGTTAGGAAGGGAGTTCCAGCATTTTGATGCAGCGACAGTTAAGGAACGGCAATATATTTCCAAGTCAGAATGGTATGTGGCTTGGAGGGGAGCTTGCAGGTGGCGGTGTTCCCATGTGTCTGTTGTCCTTGTCCTTCTAGGTGGTAAAGGTTGTGGGTTTATAAGGGCTGCTGAAGGAGGCTAGACAAGTTGCTGCAGTGCATCTTGTAGATGGTACACACTGCTGCCACTGTGTACCGATGTTAGAGGAAGTGAATGTTTAAGGAGGTGGATGGGGTGTCAATTAAGAGGGCTGTTTTGTCCTGGATGGGTCATGGTTCATCTTTGCACCATTTTTAAATCAAGGTTCCAAGCAGGCACAGAACTACAAAAATTTGTGCAGAACAATCTTGTATGCCAACATCACAAGAATAGTTGGCAAGAGGAACTTTGCATTGCTATAAGGAGTACTCTTCTGAGGCTAGTACTGAACACAGAGATCTATATTCACTATGCAACCATAATACAGTATATCTAATTTGTGCTTCACACTGAATGCCAAGTGGAAATATTTTTCCATTTGCCAGCACTAACACTACTCACTTTAAAAAGAAAAAAACAAGCCAAAACCTACAAATTTGAAGGGAAAAACCCCCCTGCTCTCAGGCTATTTGAACTGTACATTTTCCAGCCTGTGTACAGGTGAGCCAATTACTTATCAATATGGCAGCAGAAAAATTTTGCAATTGTCAGTGGGTAACTGAGCAGCCACAATATTTTCCCATCTCAATATTTTTTTCCTTTCCAAAATGCCACATCAGCAAGGCCAGTTAAATGAGTAAAGTTAGGTAGAAATTCCATTGTAGTATTATCTGAATAGGAAGGCCATAATCATGCATGTTAATGCTATTGTTAAAATTCATTAACAATTTGTACCCCCAAATTCTTCCCTTTTTCCAGTATCTCATCTCATTTCAAACTAGGAAATTAATATAAAGTGCAGAAAAAAGGATTTAAAAAAGGCGTTTTATTTCACTTCATTATTCATCCTCCTTTCATTAGACAGAATTCCAGCCAGGTAACATTGTATTTAACACTATTCAGAATCGCCAATTTGACATTCTGAAAGCATCAGAAAAAACGTGTAATGTTTCTTCTGTGTAGCATACTGGAGGGCATAAATCAGTGTTCCCTCCTGCATAAGCCTGGAATAACTGAATACTTGCATATATTTTCAGAGTTTCCCTTTGTTCAAGTATGTTTTGTATTTGAAGTAAAAACTTGCAGTGCTTTGAAATGAATTTTTAAAGTGACTGGCTTAAAAAGGACAAGCACTAAATTTAAATTTCTGTATCTTCAGATACTGGGTCATCCTGCAAGTGCAAATCTGCAACTCAGCCTTTGTACATAGAGCACAAAACCAAATTGGAACAAGTCCAAATTTAAATTGAAATAATACAGCACTGTAAGGATCACTTCCATTTGAATTAGGCTATTGTGATATTTGGAGGAGGTTTGCATAATTTTGCTAAATATACATACTAGGCTTATTTTCCTAAATCCCCAACAGTACAGAGCTACAGGAACCCACAGTAAATACTTCCAAGTGTAAAATACAGCTGTGTCCAAGTCATAGCTTTTTCAAAAATAAATCTTTCACAAAATTGCATACTATTAAAAGAACAGCCAACGTAAACCAAAACACAAATCAGTTTTTTTTTTAAGTATTTTTTTTTTAAAGTTTAACATCCTGCCATTTACACTTAACTTCCAGTAGCATGCCCATGATACTCTGCTCAAACTCCCTCTGAACTTGGACATCTGAAGCAGTAAACCACTCTCTAATGTCCTACTTAGGCGGCACAGTGGCGCAGTAGTTAGCACCGCAGCCTCACAGCTCCAGCGACCCGGGTTCAATTCTGGGTACTGCCTGTGTGGAGTTTGCAAGTTCTCCCTGTGTCTGCGTGGGTTTCCTCCGGGTGCTCCGGTTTCCTCCCACATGCCAAAGACTTGCAGGTTGATAGGTAAATTGGCCATTATAAATTGCCCCTAGTATAGGTAGGTGGTAGGGAAATATAGGGACAGGTGGGGATGTGGTAGGAATATGGAATTAGTGTAGGATTAGTATAAATGGGTGGTTGATGGTCAGCACAGACTCAGTGGGCTGAAGGGCCTGTTTCAGTGCTGTATCTCTAAAAGTAAAACTATACCCAATAAAACCTTTACTCTCTTCCAGCCTGATTATTTCTCTGGTGTTGTGCCTCATCTTCACTCCTTCAAGTCAAAGGAACACAGACAAGAGGGTATGTGGTACACAACTGGTTTTGCCATCCAACAGGTCTGGCCAGGCCACATCAAGCTCCATCAGGCCTTGTTCTGCTCTACCAGAACATAATCATTCTAGACAGCAAAGATAACCCTTCTTTTTCTCATTACCTTCAACCCCCTCTGGCCATCCCTCCAACAGTGAGAAGTTCTTGGACTTGCCACCTGTTGAACTACCTTTGCTGCTTCCCCCGGCCCCTTCCATCCTCACCCTAAATCCCTAGTTTCTCCACTATAACCTCACCAAATGGATTTTGTCCATGAGATTCGCTTCCTGGTTCCCTTGACCCCATTCCCATGAAACTACTGACCATCTAACATACCTTTCCTTACCCACATGTTCACTGAATCATTTGCAATGTCAATCTTCTCAGACACTGTCTCCCCACCACCCTACTTTCCAAAACTGCCATCATTGCCCCCAGCCCCTCACCCAAAAATCCCACTGGAGACCCCTCTGTCCTAAACAACCACCAAATCAGCAATGACCAGTTCCTCTCTGAAATCCTTGAATGTTTTGTTGCATCCTACATCAGTGCACATCTTCCCCGCAATTCCATGTTGAGGTCTCTCCAGTCACTTTTCAGCCCCTGCAACAGCGCTGGAATAGCCCTAATCAAAGTCAGAAATGACATCCACTGCAACTGTAACCATGGTGCATTTTCCCTCAAACCTTCTCTTGCGTTTGAGTGTCCAACCCACCCTCCTTCAATGTCGCCATTAACCAGCTCAATCAACTGCTCTTGCTTGGTTCTGCTTTTACCAATCTAATCATAACTAAAGCATCTCCAGTAATGACTTGTCTTTACACCTCCTGCATCATCACCTGTGGAGTCAGCCAAGGGTCTATCTTTGGCCAGCCGTCTTCCTCATCTATATATTGCCCTTCGGAAAACCATCCAAAGATATGGAGGACGCTGACACACCCAAATATGCCTCTCCACTACCCTTCAGCTCCTTGTCCGATATCCTGTCTGGATGAGGCACAATTTCCCCCAGTTGAAAACTGGGCACACCAAAGCCATCATCTTCAGCGCGCACCGCAAACTCTGTACCCTGTTACCAATTCCATCTCCCTCTCCAGCCACTGTTTCAGGCTGAGATACACTGCTTGCTACTGTTCTGACCTATTCAATCCTAAAATGAGCTTCCAACTCCATACCTTCATTACAAAGAGCACCTACCTCAATATCCGTAACACTGCCCATCTCTACTTCCTGCTGAAACCCCCACACATGTTTGTGTCACCTCTAGACTAGATTATTCCAATGCTCTCCTGGCAAGTCTCCCATTCTCTATGCTCTGTAAAATTCAGCTTGTTCAAAACTGTGCCTAGTCTGACCCATAACCCCTGTCCTTGCTGACCTACATTGGCTTCACATCCTCCAAAGCCTCAAATTTAAAACCATCCCAATGGATGAATCCCTTTATTGCCTCACTCCTACCTAACCCTGTAATTTCCACCAACCCTATTACATTATTCCCTAATCCCCCGCCAAACCACAAGAATATTTGCTCATCTGACTGTGTATCTAACCTTCCTTTTGCCTCACCGCCAACAGCCATGCCTTCAGCAATCTAGGTCCTATGCTCTGGAAATCCCTCCATAAACCTCTTCATCTCTCTCCTCTAACACCCTTCTTGAAACCACTTCAAGAAAACTTTTAGTCACCCCTCCCAATAGCTCCTTCTTTGGCTCAGTATTCATTTTTATCTGATTGTGGCTCTGTGGAGCACCTTGGGACATATTATGTTAAAAGTGCTATACATGTGCACTGTTGTTGATTTACAGTTTTCACTGAAAGGGATGAAATTGCAATTTTTTTTTTCAGAAAACATTCAAGTTTCCACAGTCTCAGCTGGTGTATCAGATCAGTACTGCTCTCAGTTACCAAATGATCACACTTATGCATGACACCAGTCACTTTTTAATAATTGAAGGGAAAGGCAGTGGGGAACAAGGGAAATAGAGCATGCACGATAGAGCAGCTGGCTAGAGGATCAACTAGAGACACAAACAGATGATGATCAATTGTTTCTATATCATTTTGACATGCAACCAGCTCAGGGTACCACTGACCTCTGTAATTCACCCATGACTACAAAATGTTTACAGCAAAGAAACAGGCCATTCGGTACAATCAATCCATGGCGGCATTTATGATCCACTTGAAGCCTTCTCATCTAATGCTCAGAATGACCTTCTCCCTTACAGGTTTATCTGGACTACCCTTAAATATATCTTAAATATATCCCTATTGCTTCAATTACTCCTTCCGTATTCCCTATTTTTGACTATCCTACATTGGTGGCCTCAAGTTTTGCTCTGCCCCACAAGAAAAATCACTGTCTACCAAAACTTTCATAATTTAAAAACCTCTGTTAAGTTACCCCTCAGTCTTGTCTTTACAAGAGAAAAGAGACCCAGATTATTCATCCTTTCTTGATAGGCAGAACATCACAATTCTTGTATCATCCTTATAAAT
Source organism: Heterodontus francisci (assembly GCF_036365525.1). NCBI lineage: Eukaryota > Metazoa > Chordata > Chondrichthyes > Heterodontiformes > Heterodontidae > Heterodontus > Heterodontus francisci. The sequence continues at coordinate 93,748,518 of NC_090384.1, read as the reverse complement.
CTTTTTTGCACCCTCTCCAGTGCCTTTATAATCCTATTTATATGGCAATCAGAATATACAAAGTACTCCAGGTATGGTCTAAGCAAGGTTCAATACAAGCTTAGTGTAACTTCTTTACTTTCCAGTTCTATAACTCTAGAAATCAACCCTAGTGCTGGATTTATTTGTGTTATGGCCTTTTGATCTGCATCATGACATTTAGTGATGGGTAGATTTGTACTCCCAGATCCCTTTGCTCCTCCACCCCATATAGATACTTATTTTCTCAAATAATACATGACCTCTTATTTTTATTAAAATGTAATACCTCGCATTTATCTATGGTGAAACAGATTTGTCAATTATATGTCCATTCTGCAAGTTGATTAATGTATTAGTGTAATTGTTGCAGTCCCCGTCAGTATTGACTATTCCTCCAACTAGGTGTTAAACACAATTTCTAAATTTGCAGACTTGATTCCAAACTCTAAATCATTAATATAAATTGTAAACAACAGTGGTGCCAGTACTAATCATTGTAGGACTCCACTCCCTACGTTAATAAAAGTTCTAAATTTTGGCAGAACATAATAAAATAGCATGAAAAATGACTGCCAGAAACAACAGAACTAGCGTAGCTAGGCATTACACAATGCATTTTGCTGTTCAGAATCAACAGAATAAAAACTTGTAAGTGGATAACACATACCTTTTGCATGACTTCTGTTCAGGTGACATAACTGGTAATAATAGTCATTTGATTTTGATCAGAAAACGTGGGATGTTATGACTGATAACGAAGATAGGAAACAGAAGCAATCCCTCCCACATTCATTATTCTTCATTCAGCACACCTTGGTGCACAATGAAAACAGAAAATATTGGAAATACACAAAAGAGAGACACTATGGTGTTTCAGCTGTATAACCACCATAGAATCAGTTTAAGAGATGCTGCTGACAGTTACATATATACTGCGGTTTTTTTTCATTTTTCTTTGATATTCATTGTTTGCAGTTTGTTTTCTTCATGCATCAGAAATTGGACCCAACAACCTCGTGAAGCTTTAACTAAATTCATTCATAAAAATATATGCAGTCAACGTATTTGACACAGCTCTTTGTACATTAATGGCTGCACAATTTAAAATGATGCGTTTAATGCATTTTAACAAAACTACGGATGGGGAATTTAAACACTGTTCTATACCACCATCAGCTCTAACTGGCAGGGATCCAGTATGCCGCAAAGAGTGCAAGTCAGTTTCACTTTTGAAACCACAGCACACCTACTAAATTAAATTTGCAATCACACATGTTACATGACACCATGCAATTCCCAAATACAGTACATCTGATAGCACCAAAAGTAACAGAAAAGAAGGGAACCCTTCATGCTTAACTCCATTTAATTTTAAACAGATGACAAAACTCAAACGATCAACGTTCTGGTGCTTCCATCTAAACAAATATGTTGATAATAGTGTTGAGCTGTGCTTCATAAAAGATGAATGGGGATCATTAAAAAGGAGGAAGCAGCTCTGGGGTATTTATTGCCTGATACACAGCTGTACAATGTATATCAATATTACAAATATTACTTGTACACATCTGAATAAACTTTAGCAATGATAACACACTATTAGCTGATCACATGGCAAAGTCAGTTTTTTTTCTTATTTTTACAATTATGCTTGGAAACATTAAATGCAGGAAGAAAATTCCAGGTAATGAAAATAGAAGAGTAAAGCAGAAAGGTGGACTGATCTGCTGCCTTCAACTTAATCTTTGTTCAGTTGCGGGGGAATGGATATTGTGCTTCCACTTCTAATTTGGGTTCAAATCCAGCTAAGCTGAAAGAATGAAAGCTCCCTTTTTTCTCTCCTAGAGCTGAAGGATGCCAAGTGAAATAAGTTTGTGAAATGAGTTGAGCAATGAAAACACAGTTTCTAATGGGTACATGTCGAGAGCATGAAACAATATTTCGGGCAGTACCTGTGGCCAACACCAAGAACAAAGGCATTATTCGAATACAAGCCAAGGCTATCCTTTTTTGAAGCTAAGTGGAGTCAAAGTATTGAAATATAATGCCAAAATCTTTAGCTGCTTCCCACATTTGCACAAATGCTTCTATAATATTGGCATTTAGAAGAGGATAAACCCTTATTCAGTAAATTTGAACAAATAATGTTACCATTGGTCCAGTAGCTTCTATTTTTGTATAGTGCTTTGGTCAAACATCCCAGCAAAAGGACTTTTGAAAAATTACTCTGGAACCTTGTGGAAAATCTATGGAGAGCAAACACATACTGCTTTGACACCACATAATGCAAATACACTAATGCAGTGTTAAACCTGGCTTACAAAATATTGTCTGGCTATTTTGTAAACCCAGCTAACTTAAATTTAAATGTTGAGAGAGCAGAGATTCATCCCTCTATGCTTTAACATTTAAATGTTTTAATTGTTGGGACCTATGTCCAAGCATGCACATGCTCTTTCTTGAGCAAGACTGTTAAGAGTTCCAATTAGGCAGGGGCCAGACAACATACATGCAGTTATGCCGAGTTAAAACCCAAACTACATCTACTGGCATTAAGCAAGTAGCTGCACTTTAAACACATACTTCATAGACCTTTCAGCCCATGATTATGAGCAAGCAGAAGTGACTAAAAACAGGAGAAGTACCACCCTCCTGCCCCTTCATATCAGCTTTTTTTTCATGCAAAATTCTTTCCTCTTAGGTTCATTACTGTCTTCATCAATTTTATTGGCCATCTGCTTTATATAATCCAATAAACAGCCAGCAACCACAGAAATAGAGTACATAAATCTTAGAACAGGAGGCCAATGGACCCTTCGTGCCAGCAACTAATACCAGGCCTGCTCAATGACGTATTTCACACAGTCCCAATTTCCTCCTTTTGACAAACTCTAATGCTCTAAGTAATTATCTAGTATTTATTTGAAAGTTGTAATCGACTTAGCATTAACCACCATTTGTGGCAAAACAATCCACATTTCAGTAATTAGGTGAAAAAAATGGTTCTAATCTCACCCTTTACGTACCAGTGCTTATTTCAAGATTTATGGCCTCTTGTCTTCAATTTACTCACCAATGGAAATAATCAATGCATACTTCAGCTATCTATCATGAACACCTCCATCTCCCCTCCCCCCCCACCCAGAGCAAATACAACCCTAGTCGTAGATTTCTCCATAACTTGCATGTCTCATCCCTGGTAAATCGGTGTTGTACTACCGCTAGAAATATATAGATCCCTCTAAAGTGACAGCCCAAAACTGCACAATAGTCGATGTGGTTTAATCACATTTTGTGCAGTCATCCTGAGTTCATAGCCTTTGTATCAATTTCCTTTCAGAATTTAAAAAAAACATTGTCAGTTGTTACAATCTACAATGCACAACTTGAATGGTGGTGGAGGTGGATTCTTCAGTAACTTTCAAAAGAGAAATGGATAAATAATCACAGGGAAACAAATGCAGGGTCAGTGGAACTAATTGGATCGCTCTTATAAAGGGCCAGCACAAGGCCAAATGGCCTCCTCCTGCGCTGTATGATTCTTAATGGATTTTTTTTAACCTGTCGACCCAATTGTAAGGAATTACATGTCTGCACAACCAAACAGATCCCTTTGTTCCTCCACCGCTGAGAAAATAATTACCAGTTACAACCAAGGCGGGAGAAATGTGGTTAATTCAGTCCTCCTACATTCTGATACCCTTCCCTCCAAAAATATACTTTCTTCATAAAATTTGTTTTAAAAAATTAAAAAACAATTCAAATTGGACATTTCATAAAGTGCAATACAGATCAGTTTCTTTCAATATAGTACGAGGTGCCTCACTACTCTTGCCATTTCAGGTTATATTTACAGTGTACATTTTCATTACATACCAAAAATATTCTCTAGTGCATACAGCCAGAGGGGTTTTACACAGGTTCCAGCCCCTTGGTATACTACGGCAGGAGAACCTTACACTGTGGCCTTTCCCCATTGAGCGTTTGCGGCGGCTGTCCCAAGCTTTAGTGCGTCCCTCAGCACATAGTCCTGGACCTTGGAATGTGCTAGTCTGCAATAATTGGTCACTGACAGCGCTGTGCACTGGAAGACCAGCAAGTTTCGGGCAGGCCACAGTCCTCCAGCAGCAGTTAATGTTTATCTCCGTGTGCATCCCTGGGAACAGCCGTAGAGCACTACGTTACAGAGCTGCTTAGGAACATACGAGGAGTAGGCCATTCAGCCCATCGAACCTGCCCCGTCATTCAATACGATCTTCCACTTCAATGCCTTTTTCCCCACACTATCCTCATATTCCCTTGTCATTTGTATTTAGAAATTTGTCAATTTCTGCTTTAAACATACTCAACGACTGAGCTTTCGCAGCACTCTGGGGTAGAGAATTCCAAAGATTCACAACCCTTCGAATAAAGAAATTTCTCATCTCAATCCTAAGTGGTTTCCCCCTTATTTTGAAATTGTGTCCCCTGGTTCTAGACCCCCCCAACCAGGGGAAACACCTTACCTGCATCTACCCTGTCTATCCCTTTAAGTATTTTGTAGGTTTCAATGACATCACCTCTCATTCTTTGAAACTCTAGAGAATACAGGCCCAGTTTCCTTAATCTCTCTTCATAGGACAGTCCTGCCATCCCGGGAACAAGTCTGGGGTGAACCTTCGTTGCACTCCCTCTATGGCAATATCATTGCTCCTAAGGTAAGGGGACCAAAACTGCACACAGTACTCCAGGTGCGGTTTAACCAAGGTTCTATACAATTGAAGCAAGACTTCACTACTCCTGTTATCTTTCATTGCTTGGAATAAATCATAACAAAAACCACTGCATCTCTTCCCAAACCTGCATTTCAAAGGCACATTCCAGAAGGAGGTAGGCAATGGTCTCTTCCCCACTGCAGCCATCTTGAGGGCAGTGTGCGGAGGCGGTGACACTCCGGGTGTACAGGAAGGATCTGATGGGAAGGGCCCTTCTCACCACAAGCTACATCTTGGTGCTTGTTTGAAAGTTCTGGCGATGAGGAATTATGCCAAAAGAATTTGCTCCGTGTACCATCCAACAGGATCCACCATTTCCTTTTCCCGCAGGGCCTCGGGCATTTACGTGCAGCCCACTGCCTGATGGACTCGTGGTCAAATGTGTTTTCCTGTACAAACTTTTCTACACGGGACAGGTGGTATGGCATGGAGTGTTCCGCGGCAACGTGGTCAGAACCATCCTTCGCAACACCAGGGACAGATAGAACCTCAGCACTTAGTATACTTGATGTTTGCGCACCAGAGGTCTATGCACAAGTTGATGCAACCACAGACAACGGTGGCCATCAAGATGAGGGCAACGTTGGGTATGTTTTTCCCCCTTTAGATAGGGGTTTGAACATCATGTTAAGAAGTACCTCTGCGTTTTGTTGAATATATATTTTGAGGATTTATTTTTGAACGATTGAAGAAATGTTAAACTTTAGGCCACTTAACTTTTAAAAACAGTCCCCGGAAATGTTTTTTTAAAAAAAGGGGCACTGAGGTATCCTGTGAGGAAAAGAAGCCTTTCTGGGAAACCACTTGACTTCCAGCAACAAGCCTTTCCGGGAAACCACCTGACTTGCAGCTCAATAAACAGAGAACTTTGGACACCTGGAGAAATTGTTTACAAAGAAGTGACAGGTCAAGCTTGATGGAGGTCAAAAGGTTGACTTGTTAGTTTCACTTTTGGATTGTTCAGAGTTAAGGTTGAACTGTATAAAAAGGGAGAGAACTTCCAAGGAGAGAAAAGAGAATTCCCAAGGAGAGAATACTACAACCCAGCCCAGCTTTCCAGCACCTCTCTAAAAGACCCTGAGAAGTCCACTGTCAACTCATCTTGTCTCCTGTCTTTGAAGAAAAGCCTGTCAAATTAATTCTCAACGCCGCCTGAAAAGAACTGTTCTAAAAGATCCCAGTGACCCATCGACATGCACTCGGAGGCCAGACTGTATGCCAGTTTTGGAAAACAACATATCTCATCCGCTGTTTCTTCAAGAATGAGCAAGTATTCCGCCCAAGTGTTTATTGGTCTGTAATAGAACTCTAAAAACAAATATCCCTTTATTTTTCCGTTTAACCGGTGTGTGTAGGGTTAAGGTAAAAAGGGAACTTCAATATTGGATAACACGTGTTTTATAATAAACAGATAATTTTGTTGTTTATTAAAGAAACCTGGTTGGTGTTTTAGTTTCACCAGGACACTGGTCCCAGTGTGGTTCAGGTGAAGGTCGTCCCAACGCAACAGCTCCCTCTTTCCCCAATACTGGTGTAGTGCCCTACAAATCGAAACCCATTTCACCCACACCGATCTTTGAGCCATGCATTCAACCCTCTGATCTTAATTTACCCTCTGCCAATTTGCTCATGGCTCAGGTAGTAATCCAGAGACTACTACCTTTGTGGTTCTGCTTTTTAAATTTAGCCCCTAACTGCTCATACTCCCTTAGCAGAACCAGAAACAAACAAAGAACAGTACAGCACAGGAACAGGCCATTCAGCCCTCCAAGCCTGCACCGATCTTGATGCCTGCCTAAACTAACACCTTCTGCACTTCCGGGGCCCATATCCCTCTATTCCCTTCCAATTCATATATTTGTCAAGATGTCTCTTAAACGTCGCTATCGTATCTGCTTCCACCACCTCCCCTGGCAGCAAGTTCCAGGCACTCACCACCCTCTGTGTAAAAAAAACTTCCCTCGCACATCCCCTCTAAACTTTGCCCCTCGCACCTTAAACTTATGTCCCCTAGTAACTGACTCTTCCACCCTGGGAAAAAGCTTCTGACTATCCACTCTGTCCATGCCGCTCATAACTTTGCAAACCTCTATCATGTCGCCCCTCCACCTCCGTCGTTCCAGTGAAAACAATCCGAGTTTTTCAACCTCTCCTCATAGCTAATGCCCTCCAGACCAGGCAACATCCTGGTAAACCTCCTCTGTACCCTCCCCAAAGCCTCCACGTCCTTCTGGTAGTGTGGAGACCAGAATTGCACACAATATTCTAAGTGTGGCCTAACTAAGGTTCTGTACAGCTGCAACATGACTTGCCAATTTTTATACTCTATGCCCCGACCGATGAAGGCAAGCATGCCGTATGCCTTCTTGACTACCTTATCCACCTGCGTTGCCACTTTCAGTGACCTGTGGACCTGTACGCCCAGATCTCTCTGCCTGTCAATACTCCTAAGGGTCCTGCCATTTACTGTATACCTCCCACCTGCATTAGACCTTCCAAAATGCACTACCTCGCATTTGTCCGGATTAAACTCCATCTGCCATTTCTCCGCCCAAGTCTCCAACCGATCTATATCCTGCTGTATCCTCTGACAATCCTCATCATTATCCGCAACTCCACCAACCTTTGTGTTGTCCGCAAACTTACTATTCAGACCAGCTACATTTTCCTCCAAATCATTTATATATACTACAAACAGCAAAGGTCCCAGCACTGATCCTGGCGGATCAGTGCAGATCATACTTGACTATTTGAATATTTTGATGAAGTAACAGAAGGTTGATTAAGGAAATGCAATGGATGTCGTCTATTTAGATTTTAAGAAAGCATTTGACAAAGCACCACATAAAAAGGGTTTTAATAAAACTGAGGCTCATGTAATGAGGGCCAGTATCAGCTTGGATAAAAAAATTGGCTTAAGGACAGAAAACAGCGAGTCATAGCAAGTGATTGCTTTTCAGACTGGAGGATGGTGGATAGTGGTGTACTCCAAGGGTCAGTGCTAGGACCACTGTTTTTTCTTTGCTATATATAAATAACTTGGATTTTGGGATACAGAGTAGAATTTCAAAATTTGCCAATGACATCAAACTTGGAGGAGTGGTAAACAGGATGTAATGAATGGGCAGACAAGTGGGAGATGGAACTGAATACAGATAAGTGTGAGGTGATGCATTTTGGCAGAAGGGATGGAGAGAGGCAATATTAGACCTAAAGGCACAGTTCTAAAGAGTATGCAGGAACTGAGGGACCTGGCAGTGCATAGGCATAGTTTTTTTGAAGGTGGCAGGACATATTGAGAGACTGGCTAGTAAAGCAAATGGGTTCTTGGGCTTCATAAATACAGGTATCAAGTACAAAAGCAGGGAGGTTATGCCGAACCTTTATAAAGCTCTGGTTAGGCCACAACTAGAGTAACGTGTCCAGTTCTAGTCACCACACTTCAGGAAGGATGTGAAGATCCTGGAGAGGGTGTAGAGGAGATTTACCAGAATGGTTCCAGAGATGAGGGATTTTAGCTACAAGGTTAGGTTGGAGAAGCTGGGGTTGTTCTCCTTGGTGTAAAGGAGATTGAAGTGAGATTTGATAGATGTGTGCAAGATTGTGACAGGGTTAGATAAGGTAGAGAAAGAAAAACTGTTCCCATTAGCTGATGGTACAAGGACTAGGGGGACACAAATTTAAGGCTTTGGGCAAGAGATGCAGGGGAGATGTGAGGAAGAACTTATTTTTATGCAGCGAGTGGTAATGACCTGGAACTTGCTGTCTACACGGTGGCTGAAGCAGAGATGAATGATTTCAAAAGAAAACTGGATGGTTATTTGAGGGAAATAAACTCGCAGGACTACGGGAATAGAATGGGAATATGGGACTGGTTCGCTTGCTATACGGACAGCCGGCATAGACCTGACGGGTCGAATGGCCTCCTTCTGTTCCGTAAATAACTATGACTCTAAAAATACAGTCTACAATTGACCGTATCGGAAAGTGGGAAAACAATTTAATATATGTTGTGACCTGTGGAGAAGTGGAACTAGAATAAACAGTGCACTCCTCCCGCCTCGGTGGGAACAATGTGCTGACAGACATGGTCCATTTTCGATCTCCAGCTAAAGAGGAAGTTGGCCCAGGAGTGGGGTATGGACCAGACCTGTGCCATGTACAGGAACACAAAGAGCACCTCACACCTGATGACCAGGTTCTTACCTGCACTGGAGAAGGCGCGTTGCTCCCACATGCCCAGTTTCTGTTTACTATGGCTATGCACTCCTTCCAGTCTTAAGCATACAGCCCAGCCTCTCCGAACCATATCCCCAGCATCATCAGGCGATCTGACCTGATGGTGTAGGGAACAAAGGATCAATCAGCCCAGTTCCCAAAGAATGCAGCCTCGTTCTTGCCATGATTTACTTTGGCTTCCGAGGCCAGTTTGAACTGGTCGCAGACACTCATCAATCTGAAACTGACAGCGGATTCGAGCGGCAGACAGCAACGTCGTCCACGCATAGTGGGGGGCTCTGACCTGAATGCCTCTGCTCCCTGGGATTGTCGCCCCTCTTATGCCCGCATCCTTCCTGATGGACTCAGCAAAAGGTTCAATATAGCAAACGAACAAGAGGATAGCTGCCACTTCTCTTCCAGGAATGCCTACCTTGAAGAAGTTCTGCTCTTCTCTCCGACGGGATTTTCGTTTGTCTCTTTTACCTTGTTCCTGTGACTTTTCTAATATTTGTCAGTTCCGAAGAAGGGTCACTGACCCGAAACGTTAACTCTGCTTCTCTTTCCACAGATGCTGCCAGACCTGCTGAGTGAATCCAGCGTTTCTTGTTTTTGTTTCAGATTTCCAGCATCCGCAGTATTTTGCTTTTACTTTAGTGTTTAATTCACTGCCACTTCTCTTCCAGGAATGCCTACCTTGAAGAAGTTCTGCTCTTCTCTCCGACGGGATTTTCGTTTGTCTCTTTTACCTTGTTCCTGTGACTTTTCTAATATTTGTCAGTTCCGAAGAAGGGTCACTGACCTGAAACGTTAACTCTGCTTCTCTTTCCACAGATGCTGCCAGACCTGCTGAGTGAATCCAGCATTTCTTGTTTTTGTTTCAGATTTCCAGCATCCGCAGTATTTTGCTTTTATTATAGAAGAGGATAGCCCTGCCTGACTCCAGATTTGATTGGAAAACTTTGATTCCCACCCATTGATTGAAACTGCGCTACTGATATTTGCATAGAGCAGTTGGATCCAACTCCGGATTCCCTCCCCCAAACTCCATTTTGGACAGCACATCCATCATGTAGGTGTGCGATATCCAGTCAAAGGCCTTCTCCTGGTTCAAGCTCATGAGGCAGGTCCAGGGAAAGAGTAGGGCCCATTAGGGACCAAAATGGCAATCTGTGTGCGGAGCCAGAGGACTTAGATGAGGCTTTAAATGGTTACTTTTCATCTGTTCACTATGGAGAAGGACAATGTAGGTGCAAAGATCAGGGAGGGGGATTACGATATACTCGAACAAATTAGCATTGAAAGGGAGGAGTTATTAGCAGCTTTAGTGGGCTTAAAAGGAGATAAATCCTCAGGCCCAGATGAGATGTATCCCAGGCTGTTATGTGAGGCAAGGGAGGAGATAGCAGGGGCTCTGACAAATTTTCAAATCCTCTCTGGCCACAGGAGAGGTGCCAGAGGACTGGGGGACAGCGAATGTGGTACCATTATTCAAGAAGGGCAGCAGGGATAAACCAGGTAATTACAGGCTGGTGAGTCTATCAGTGGTAAGGAAAAACTATTGGAAAAAATTCTGAGGGACAGGATTAATCTCCACTTGGAGAGGCTCAGGGATAGTCAGAATGGCTTTGTCAGGGGCAGATCATGTCTAACAAACTTGATTGAATTTTGAGGTGGTGACTAGATGTGTAGATAAGGATAAAGCAGTTGATGTAGTCTACATGGACTTCAGTAAGGTTTTTGATAACCAATCTCCCATGCGCAACCTTAAGAAGGTAAGAGCCCATGGTATCGAGGGCAATTTGGATCCAAAATTGGCTTAGTGGCAGGAGGCAGAGGGTGATGGTCGAGGGTTGCTTTTGCGATTGGAAGCCCGTGACAAGTACTGTACCGCAGAAATCGGTGCTGGGTCCCTTGCTGTCTGTAGTATACATTAATGATTTCTGCGTGAATATAGGAGGTATGATCAGCAAGTTCTCAGATGACACGAAAATTGGTGCTGTAAATAGTGAGGAAAGCCTTAAATTACAGGATGATATAGATGTGCTGGTAAGATGGGCAAAGTTGCGGCAAATGGAATTTAATCCTGAGAAGTGTGAGGTGATGCATTTTGGGAGGACTAACAAGGCAAGGGAATATACAATGGGTGGTAGAACCCTAGGAAGTACAGAGGGTCAGAGGGACCTTGGTGTACTTGTTCATAGATCACTGAAGGCAGCAGCACAGGTAGATAAGGTGGTTAGGAAGGCATATGGGATACTTGCCTTTATTAGCCAAGGCATAGAACATAAGAGCAAGGAGGTTATGATTGGAGCTGTATAAAACGCTAGTTAGGCCACAGCTGGAGTACTGTGTACAGTTCTGGTTGCCACACTATAGGAAGGATGTGATTGCACTGGAGAGGGTGCAGAGGAGATTCACCAGGATGTTGCCTGGGCTGGACCACTTCAGCTATGGAAAGAGACTGGATAGGCTAGGGTTGTTTTCCTTATAGCAGTGAAGACTGAGGGGGGACCTGATAAAGGTATACAAAATTATGAGGGGCATAGATAGGGTAGATAGGAAGAAACTTTTTCCAGCGGAGGTGTCAATAACCAGGGAGCACAGAGTTGAGCTAAGGGGCAGGAAGTTGAGGGGATTTGAGGAAAAGAATTTTCACCCAGAAGGTAGTTGGAATCTGGAACACACTGCCTGAATGGGTGGTTAAGGCAGGAACCCTCACAACATTTAAAAAGTATCTAGATGAGCACTTGAAATGCATACAAGGCTATGGGCCAAGTGCTGGAAAATGGGAATAGAATAGATAGGTGCTTGATGGCCGCCACGGACACGATGGGCCGAAGGGCCTGTTTCTGTGCTGTATAACTCAGACTCTATGAGATAGGCGATCCTATCCCTGCGTAGTGCTAGGCTATCAGAGATCTTCTTGCCAGGTACAGTGCATGTCTGATCGGGGCAAATCACTAACTTCAAAGCAGACTTGACCCGATTGGCAATGATCTTGGACAGAATTTTTTCATCCACATTACCCAGTGAAATGCGATGCCAATTTGATTTCCTCCCTCTCCCCCTTCTGCTTGTAGACAAGAGTGATAATGCCTTTCCTCATGGTCTCTGACATGCTGCCGGCCAGAAGAATTTTCTCAGACAGTTCCAGCAGGTCTGGGCCGATCCAGTCCCACAGAGCAGAATACAACTCTACCAGTAAGCAGTCGTCTTTCCTGCCCTTTCTCATTCAATGAGAAATTGGTCCCTGGGATGAGGGCGTTGTCCTCTATGATGAGAGGCTGAGTAAATTGGGTCCATACTCTCTGGCGTTAGAAGAATGAGAGGTGATCTCATTGAAACATACAAGATTCTGAAGGGGCTGGATAGGGTAGACAGATATATTGCTTCCGCTAGCCAGGGAATCTAAAACATGAGGGCACAGTCTCAGGATAAGGGGCCATTTAGGACTGAGATGAGAAGAAATTACTTCACTCAAAGTGTTGTGAATCATTGGCATTCTCTTCCCCCAGCGGATGCTCCATCATTGAATACATTTAAGGCTGGGATAGACAGATTTTTGATCTCTCATGGAATCAAGGAATATGGCGAGCGGGAGAGAAATTGGAATTAAGCCTATCAGCCATTATTGGCAGAGCAGGCTCGATGGGCCATATGGTCTACTCCTGCTCCTATTTCTTGTGTTCGTGAGGAGCAGCCACTGTAGTCCGTTTCAGACATGAGGCTCCAAACATGAGGTTTGGGTGGTGGCCTGCTCCCTTTTTTTGGGCTGTCTTCTTTGTAGTTTTTCCCTTAACCACTTGCTACACAGCTGATTATCCCTCTTCCATTCATTCTGTCTGCTGAGGCCGTGGCTCAGGCTACAGGGTTGGTGTTTGACAGCTTGCTGCAGCACCTTCTTCTTCCTTGTCCTTCCTCAACAGATTCCCCTCGTCAGGGGGGCTTGGTGGGGGTGGGGGATTGCTCGTCTCCTTCACAACAGCAGCCATGTTTGCTGTTCACTCCCCATGCCCCTCCTCGATTCTCGCCTCTTGTGCATAACAGACAGCATTTTAGGCAGGTCTTGTAGAAGAAGCCTGTCCCATCACACAGGTTGTTGAGTCTGATGGCCTTCCTGCTTGCAGAGCACAATGCTGCAGTTAGCCACCACATGCCCAGGTTTACCATAGATATAACAGACTCTGGGCTGCCCCACAAGAACCAAGCAGCCCCGACTTCCGCAGAAAGCAAAGCTGCAGGGAGGGGGAGGATGGCTCCGCTGGTGTCCACCTTCACGATCCCCTTGATTTGCCGTTTGCTGGTCCAAATCCCAAACGGCTCCTTGACCTCGGTGCTGCTTCGGCTACCTCAATCTACCTGGTGAGGAAAATGAGCACATTTGTGACAAGAATATGGGGGTTGCAGAGATGGATGATCATCATCTGGTTTTGTTGCAAAGGCAGCGTAAACAGCGGTTCCAATGTAAGGATCAACAGTGGTTCCTGGTTTCCTCTATCCTTGAAGACCTTCAGAAATTTCATGCATCCCGCCATGTTCTTAAACATCACGTCGAAGTAGCCATCACCGGGGAAGTCCTGCAGGTAGATGTCCGCAACTTCAAATCCACAGCATTCAAAAAGGACTCACTTAATGAAGGAGGTCCAGTCCATCGGCGCACCTCCTTCACTATTTTTTCCCGCAACACTAATGCTGTTATGCACCCCCTGGCCTGGAGCTCTGATGTTGGTCGCAGCCATTTGGCTTAAAGTCTTCTGTGGATAGGCGCCACGACCCAAACCAGCATGAAAACAACAACAGCAAGACAGTGAACAGCTAAAATTGGGGCCGAACACACCACTCCCCTCCCACCCGCCCCCAAAAAATAAACCAAATCCCAAAGAAACACAACAGCCTCCTGCAGGATCAAGGTCTCTTCCCTGTTTGGTATAAACAGTTACATCCAGACACCTGTGCGAGGATGAAAGTGATTGTTAGGTGATGTTAAAGGGATACTCAGTCTCTGAAACATTCATTTATCACAATCCTTTGCTGTCTATCATTCAGCCATTTCTTCTTCACAGTGTCATCTATGGAACTCAGAAGATTGTGGGTTCAAGCCCCAATCCACAGATTTGAGCACATATGAGTTTAACATGACTGATAACAAAATAAATGACAATGAAAAAGGACTCAAGTTAGAATTCCCATCTGTTAAAGTATAGACATCAACTGGACTACATTTAGTACAGCAGACCTATTACTTATTGTGCATCAAAATTCTTCAAAGTATTAGCCCTGGTTGCCTGTGTTTGCAAACATCGCACCACCACACCTACACAGCGACTATGCAGTCTCCAGCTACATCAGCAGACATGTCAATTCAGACCAGCTACCACAAAACCAGCTCAAATCTAGGTGGCTATTCTGGACCGCTGCCAAAGCCCTTCAATGATCTCCCCTTAGCCTTGATAACGGACGGTGTAATGCTTGGAAGAACCATGACATACCAAATGAATTCCTTATAGAGTACCCCACAGTACAACCTGAAGAATTAAACCTCCCTTGTGAACAGTCGACACCCATAAGCCACTTCAGAACCAGTCATGATAGATGCTGCCACCTTCTCCATGGATGGAAAATTAAAGCACCCCTGTCATGCGACTGCAGAGCTACTAATCAGACCCTGGAGCACATCAAACACTGCCCTCAGAGGAAATTCGCAGGCAGCCTACAAGATATCCAAGCTGTTACACCGGAAGCTTTGGCCTGGATATCGGACTTAGATATTCCAAAGCTAAATGCATTATGACCCAAGGTACTAGTTACTTGTGCTCTTTTTAAAGTTAGGGAGTCTCAAATTACTGCAGTTTGTTATTACATACATATACAAGTTATTAGAAAGCACAACAGACGTAACATGTGGAATTCTACCCTAAAATCGTAGCCAGCTTTCTACTTCAAAAGTTCTTTCATTTACGTTACTCTGACCCACACTGCACCAATTTAAGGAACCAAGGATCTAATTAGCAAAATCTAAAACCTTGAAGACACACATGATCATGGAAAAACACAATTAATTGAACTATTTCAACAAAATGAAAAACACATTGCTTCCACAGAAAACTCCCGACACAGCAGGTTTCCTTTGTAGCTAAAACTTCGCCATGCAAAATCAAAAATTAACTTAAAAAATTATACCGTCTGCTGTTGGAGGGCAAAAATCCTGACCCAATACAAATCATGCTGGTTTTTCGGCTATAATTTACCAGTTGAACGATAGAGGAAAATATGAGTGTTTAAAACCAGTAAAGCTTACACAGAGGCTGCAAAGGATGCCTTTCAGTTGTTTATCATAGTTTTGTTCAACTAAATACCAAAATCTTTTTTTACAAAACACAAGTGAAACCTCTTCATTTATGACAAACACATCTTGCATGCAGTAGTCCAAAGGGAAGAGTACTTTAAACATTATTCCAAACACAAGTCTGATCTGTTTGATATGCATTCCAATACATAATTTGCACAGTTTTTTAAAAAAAGTTGAAATTCTTCTTTTAATAACTGTAATCACCCCCAGAACGACCTGTGATTTTGTTAGTGAGTCACTAATTATTCAGGGAAAGAAACATTCTTCACTTTTCATTGCGAGAAAATTCAGATCCAGAATATTTCACTGCACTATCAGGCCATTCAAAAAGCTTCTTAAATCTGATCAGAAAGTCATCTGTCCCACATCATAACAACAGTATCACATCAGCATAATTCCCTATAATACTGACAACCAGAGCAACTAAAGTTAGATAAATTGCTTTGACAGCAACACCATAGTGACAGTTTCAATTGGTTAAGTTCCACTAAATTAAGTTTATACTATAAATATGTGCATCGTTTCTGAATCACAAATCAAAGATCTCTAAATTTAGCCAGATAAACAAGCCAGAATCACCCTGATTTTAAGAACAAGATGCACAGCAGCAACGCACCAAGGGTCCTTAGACAGCACCTTCCAAACCCGCGACCTCCACCACCTAGAAGGACAAGGGCAACAAATGCATGGGAACACCACCACCTGCAAGTTCCCCTCCAAACCACACACCCTCCTGACTTGGAACTATAATCGCCATTCCTTCACTGTCGCTGGGTCAAAATCCTGGAACTCCCTTCCTAACAGCACTGTGGGTGTACTTATCCCACATGGACTGCAGCAGTTCACGAAGGCAGCTCACCACCACCTTCTCAAGGGATGGGCAATAAATGCTGGCCTAGCCAGCGACGCTTACATCCCATGAACGAATAAGACGACAAGTTCCTTACATGAGCTAATCAATTCATTACTTCATCCAAGGAGACACTCTGCACCAGGAAAAGGAAGCAAAAATCACTTGGGTAACAAACTTGGGCAAATTCAGAGCTCTGAACAGTGAGGTTCAATAAGAAACTTAACTATGGGAACATTAGTGTCGTTAGGACAGAGATTGTAAAAGCTGCTGGATTGTGAATGAAAACTCAACTAATTTATTAATGGCTTTCAGGGAGAGGGACCTGTCAAACCTACCCAGGCTGGCCAACATTCTCGTCCTACACAACCTGGTTGAGTCAATGTTCTCAGGGCAATAGGTCACCCACATTCCAAGAACAAATATTAAAAAAATATATAATTTACAGGTGGGGAGCAGGTAAATTCATACTAATGCAAGAACTCTCCCAATGGTCCACTGATAAATGCACTATAATGACAGGTGGCAGCACTGGCCTGTGCCAAGTTAGTCATCTGAGCAAGGGCTTAAAATTGGTCTCTGCACCCCTGGACTAGACTGTACTACTTGTTGGTTTCCAGCGGATGCCTACTCCACTGAAAGTGCACACAATGGATGTGGTGAAGATTGCAACGGGGCCAACTGTCAACGGCCCAGACAGGTGAAAAAGCCAACAATAATGCATCGTTCAGACTCACATCAGAAATCATCAAAGGTACCATAAATCTGTCATTACTTGCAAAGCCATTATCTTGGGGAGTAAAGGGTGAAGTCGGAACAAATATACTTTGGTACCATTTCCACGGAATTAATTTTGCAACACTTGCACTACTTGAAATAATTCCACTCCTGTTGCTCATCATGATAACAAGTTATTCCACAATTATTTTGTTTTGAAATGTATCTTTTAATTACAGACAATCATACATTCCCTCCTCTCCCCCACCTTCCCCCCACAACACAAATGAATGTTAGGATTAAACGGGAAGGGGCCATAGCCCTATTGGGGAGGAGGGAGAAAAAGGGAGAGTAAAAAGTGGAAAGGAGAGCACCAGTTACTGCCCCTTAAAGAGTATGTCCTTGCTGCATCAGATACTCTACCCAACCCTACATTCACTCTCACTTTTGAGGTGTTGAGATGGATCCAAGGACCGGAAGGATGTTCACATTACCCGCGCCATGATAGCAGACAATGACTGCTGGACTGACCGTCGCCTAATCCGAGCTACTATCTCCATAAACCCAGTCCAAAAACGGCAGTGGCAGCAAAAACACTGCCGCAGGAAAATCAATGTCGATGGTATCAAGGAGTCTGCGAAGAAAGACCAACTTGGGCAGCGTCTTACAAGCAACCTGGCAACGCTCAAACAGAAATCACAGAACATCCACAATGCCTGGTCTGCTCTCAAAGCTCCGATAATCAGCACTTGCGAAGATACTCTTGATTTCTCGACCATGAAACATCAAGACTGGTTTGAGGAGAACAACCAGGATCCAGGAGCAACTAAATTGCAAGCGCAAGGCGTTCCTGAACTGGAAGCATCACCAAAATCCGAGGGGAAAAAAGCAAGTATACAGACAATTGAAGGCCAGGTTCAACAAAAAACCTGTGACCTAAAGAACAGCTGGTGGGCTGAAAGAGCACAGGAAGTACAGCAACTCGCTGACAGCCACAACATGCGTGGATTCTTCAGCGGTCAAGACCATTTACGACCCAAGTACCTACTCCACTGAGAGCAAAGAATGGAGTGGCACTGATCAAGGGCAGAGAGGCAGTCACCACTGGTTGGAAGGAGCACTTCGAAGAGCTTCTCAATCGCGACTGTGTCCTTGACACGAATGCCCTCGACCACATTCCACAGCATGCTACCTGCCACGACCTCAGCACAACCCCAGCCCGACATGAGATCGAAAAGGCCGTCTGACAGCTAAAAAATAAGGCTGCCGACATAGACGCGATTCCCACCAAAATTCTAAATTATGGCGGAGAGGCACTCTTGACACAAATACATGGTCTCATCTCCCTCATCTAGAAGGAGGATAGATTTAGATTTTTAGATTTAGAGATACAGCACTGAAACAGGCCCTTCGGCCCACCTAGTCTGTGCCGACCATTAACCACACTAATCCCATATTCCTACCACATCCTCACCTGTCCCTATATTCCCCTACCACCTACCTATACTAGGGGCAATTTATAATGGCTAATTTACCTATCAACCTGCAAGTCTTTTGGCTGTGGGAGGAAACCGGAGCAACCGGAGGAAACCCACGCAGACAGAGGGAGAACTTGCAAACTCCACACAGGCAGTACCCAGAATTGAACCCAGGTCGCTGGAGCTGTGAGGCTGCGGTGCTAACCACTGCACCACTGTGCCGCCCATAAATAGCATACGAGAGGATCTCTGAGAGGCCCTAATTGTGACCAACTTCAAAAAAGGCGACAAGACCGAATGTGCTAACTATAGAGGGGTATCCCTGCAGTCCGGCACAAGGAAGGTCAACGCAAGAGTCCTTCTCAACCGCCTCCTCCCCGTGGCTGAAGAGCTCCTACCGGAATCACAATGTGGATTCCGTCCATCAAGAGGCACAGTGGACATGATCTTCACAGCAAGACAACTCCAAGAAAAATGTAGGGAGCAGCAGCAGCCTTTATGCATGGCCTTCAGTGACCTCACAAAGGCCTTCCTCTCTATCAACCGGGAGGGATTATGGAACATTCTCCTCAAATATGGCTGCCCAGAGAAATGAGTCACCATCCTCCGCCTACTGCGCGACGACATACAAGCTGTAATCCTTGCCAACAGATCTGCCACTGATCCAACCCGAGTGCAAACTGGGGTCAAGCAAGGCTGTGTCATTGCACCAACGCTCTATTCCATCTACCTCGCGGCAACACTCCACCTCATCTCTTGTGCAAAAAGCAAATTACAACTGGCATCAATTAAGATGGACACTCTCATTGGCTTTCAAGTACAAAGCTGCATAAGTCTTCAATTATGTATGCCCCCGTGACAGTGTTACTGCCCAGGGTCAGTGGAAATTTCACATTTCAATCACCTTCGCTATTCCTATGTCTCAACACTAATTAGGAGTGCTAGAATTGAGCAGACATTTGGGAAGTTACAAGAAGTGCGTAGAGCCCTTCTTTCAACTCCAAGGTAATACAGAGCATGCTTTTCAAGATCACTTCCATTTCTCTTCCTGACAAAGATTTGGACATCTGTCAAATGAAGCTTGGCATATTTCCATTGTAATGAACTGCATTAGGGCAATCTTGACAACAGGACTGCCTTGCAGCAGATGAGATGATCACAAACCTTTTTCTGAATTGTGCACAGACCTGTAGCGCTGGAAATCATGCCACAATAAAAGATACCAGCAACAGCCACGATGGTGGTCAGTAGCTGGAAAACAGCCATGATGTTCAATAAAAATTTTAAAACTGTGTCAACATTGATTGATTGATTCTAAGTCAATCAAGAAGATAAATCCAAGGTAAAGTTTTGTTCATTTATAGTATAAGAGCACAATGTAAATACATACCAGGCTTGTCAAAGCGGTTGATGACCAAACTAAAAATTATTTTAAATGTTCAGACTTTCTGACTAGTATAAGCCTCCAATGTTACTATATGTCAAAGAATACCTTCGGATTGAAGACGTAGAAATGCAATGTTGTTGACAATGGGAAAGCGACTGAGAATGAAACTCTCAATGGGGCTATGTACAGAATGAAGGGAAAGTCACCTGATAAAACTATGGCAACACAAATTGCTAATGTCATGCTATTTCCTTCCCTCATGATTTCCTATTTTACATGGAATGGTCCAATGTACTACTATTCTTTCATAAAGGAGAAAAGACTGGTGGAAGGAGTATTCTTCTAATGAGGTACTCCGCCATATGCATTTTCTTCAAGTTTAAAGGTGGTACCTCTTACCAGATATCTTGATTTTTGTCACATATCTTCACTAATGGAGATTTGCACTTCAGGTGTGCTCACACAACTGGACAAGTTCAAATTGCATGGTTTACCACACAACCCAATCTGTAGACAGCAAACTCCACTTTGAACTGGTACTGCCTGCCCTTCTGCACCCAGGTAGTTTTTCTCCTTAACTTATAAAGGAAAATATTTATCTGCAAGTTCCTAATGTGCTATTTCACATTTGGCATTGTAATGTTTTTTTTAAAAAAAAAGCAAAACTGTTCTGATCCAATTGTAACATGACCCACATTATACCCAGTACAAACTTCCCTCCTCCAAAACAATATTCCTCCCACGCAGGATAAAACTGAAAAGGACATGTTCTTAGTATTTGTGGCCAAATGGAAATTACAGTTCAGCAAGTTAAAGAAATATTTCATCCCCAAAGCAAAATGTATGTCACTTGACTTTTGTTCCTCTGGAATCTTTAATGTGACTTCAGGAGAGCCACTACATACCTTAAATCACATGGTTAAAGTTATCTCTTTTGATAATAAATCACATGAATCACAGAATCATTACAGCGCAGGAGGAGGCCACTCAGCCAATCGTGTCCACAGCCCTCTGGAATGCAACTCACCTAGTACCAACCCACCGCCTTCTCCCCGCAACCCTGCACATTCTTCCTTTTCATATAGCAGTCTAATTCCCTTTTGAATGCTTCAATTTAACCTCCCTCCATCAGTCAGGCAGCACATTCCAGACCTCAGCCACTCGCTGCATGAAAAAGTTTTTCCTCGTGTCACTTTTGCTTCTCTTATCCATTACTTTAAATCTGTTCCCTTTCGTTCTCGATCCTTTCCTGAGTGGGAACAGTTTCCCCCATCTACTCTGTCGGGACCCTTCATGATTTTGAATACCTCTATCAAATCAACTCTCAGCCTTCTCCAAGGAAAGCAGTCCTAACTTCTCCGATCCATACATGGTATTTGATGTACAGCCAACTTATTAAGTGAAAAAAATGATTTCTACATCCTTCAGGAGCATGCACTTGTTTAAAACTCAAACAATATCCTGCCAAATATTTCTAAATATCTTATGAAATGTGAAGTTTCACACTATCACTTCAAATTTAGAGGACTGATCTGAATAATCCATCAATATAAGGAGATACACAAAAGATAGACAGGATGTCAGTTAGCTTGGAAACTCAAAAAAAAAATCTGTAACCCTAATAAAAATGTGTATAGTCATGTACTGGTTATGTTACAGTTTCAATAATCCAGCAGCCTGGTCTAATAATCCAGAAGAACTTTGTGGACAGTTTAGGTTCCCAAAATGGAGGCTTGTGGGCCATCTATAAATGTAAATAAGCACTTCTATTATTCTGCATTGTATTAAAGAGAACATGGTGTTCCTATTTCCTCTAACGAGACAATAAGAAACAAGGCAGTGCTTTCTTAATTACTAGACCCATAACATTCAAATGAGTTGGGAAACAAATCCAACTGAAAACAAAACTGAGCTGTCTGTCCTTCTTTCGCTAGATTTCCAGGGTCACAGGCTACATGTGGTCTAAACTTTATAAATCTCCAGCGCGTGTGCCGAAATTGCCCAGAAAAACAAAAAGCTTGCTATACTTAACTAACATTCTTCCCTTTTCTACAACAGGATGTGAAAGTGCAACTTAGTTATAGTTTTAAATGGCATGCTGTAATTCTCTATTCCGTGTACATCCCAAAAATTCTTTCCACAGCTGCAATTGAAAATAGAGGACTACAGTTAGCACCATTTTGTATCCAAGCCAAGTCACTGAAATTCTCAATAGAAAATCCCACTGATTAAGCTATGTACGTGGACAGCTACTGTGCTAATGACAGACAATTTTTACTCAATGAGGAAAAGTTGAATTCAGTCAGGATCAATCACATTTGACATGGATGGGCAATAATTGTAAAACATTTGTAAACAGTGAGGGGGCTAAAATATACTAACCAAAATTATTTTTTGTGAAAATAGGTCATCTTCAAAACAATGCTTTTTGTTTGATAATTTACCCTCTTTTATCCATTTTTAAAATTAAAATGGCAGCTTAAATTGTAATACAAGAAACTAAAATCATCAGTGAAAGCCAATCTATGCAGCGACCAGGTCTATGGTGCAGTTATAGACCTCCAAACTTTACCACTTGACAAAGTTGTCCTCACTTACAACAAATTAGCACAGATCCAAAGTTTCAATGACTTATTTTAAATATTAAAAGGATTAAAAACAAAAATCCTTCCAACTCCTTCATCTACATCAACCCCATGATGGCACAGTGGGTATTGTCACCACCTGGAATTAAGATATGCAATTCTGAAGGTTTCATGTTCAATTTCAGCTGTATACCAAGTCAACTGGAGGGGAAAAAAAAAAAGAGAAAATAATATTTTGTTGCATGCTTATTATTTCAAGAAATGTGAAGTTTCACATTATCACTTTAAATTTACAGGATTGAGAGAAAAGGGTTTTTTTTTTAAAAAGAGGAGCACAATTTACTTGATGCTAGCAATAGATTTGTTACGAATGTTGTAATTCCGATCCTGGCATACCGTCAACTAAAAAATGTGAAGCTCCAAGCTGGATTGCACTTGTGCCAACCAGTCTGTGTAACTTTTTAAGTAAGTTCAGAAAACCTGCTGCAAGCCTGCAATCTAACCCAATGTGAGCCTATGGCATGTTCATCACTCGTCACTGCTGCTCACCACCCATATCCGAAATTCACTAGCTGAGTCTAAAAAAAGCACACACTACATGGTTCATGATATGAGCTAGCTATGATGATTTGCTTTCTCAATTGTTTAACTTTTTGCTGCTAAGCCTCTCTCAGCTCTAAATTTTCCATCAATACTGTATCAAAAAAAATCTGTGCAAGAGAAAATTGTTAATCATCATGCAAACAGATTGATTCCTGCCATCTGCACAACTCCAGAAACACCGGCTGTTGACTTGAATATAACAGAAGGCTTTTTAAAAGTCATCTACATCCCCCGTCTAACCCTTTGAGCTTGGGAATGAATTTTTTCCCAGTACCTTACAATAGTACTGGTGAAAAACTACTCTAAATACGTAACACAAAGACAGCGATTTCAAAATCAACTGACGCAAGGCCACTATCTAAGCCAAATTGCACTCACTTGAAAGAACTTCTATTTACCTGAAAAAGACAGGATTTCCAAATGTTTGGTCTGCCAGGAGACCACTGAGATTTGCTCTCTTTCTCCTGACAACAAAAGCAACAAGCCTAAATATTCAATGAATTTTTCCAATAGAAGACAGTGTAATAGAGGAAAATTCCAACTTTATATAAATAGGGAACAAGATGAGAGTCAAGACAGGAGACCCAGATTTTAAAAAACCCTGACTTCATATATACTACGGTAGTAAATTTTGATTACTGATTTGAAATGTTTTCCAGTTCAAACTGTGCTAATTTATACCATTATGCATTTTGATATAAAGTCCAGTTTACAAACTTGGTTCCAAATTGATTTAAGCAGGTTCAATCAAATATGTTGCAGACAAATACACTTTCACAATACCAGTACTATTGTATCAGAGATATATATTCAAATCAGTGGCAGAGTACGGCTGCTTTTATATTAGGCTGACTGCCGTATTACTGATGCCGGCTCAATCACTTTTTAACTGGGTCTTCCTGGCTATAGGGAATCTGGCAAGTTTGCTTTAGTATCAGTGGCATTAATATAGCACTGCAATATAAAAAGGAGCTATAAGGCAAGTTACATTGGAACTGACTGAACAGAAAAATAGTGCACCATAGATTGAGCCTGAATCAGCATTACCCAAACTGAATCTAATCCACAGAGTAAACAGATTCTTTGACTTTCTAACAAAGGAAGACTTTTACTATCAAGAATCAGCTCCATGGTTAACTCACTTCGCACTTCAAATACCTTGGGATATTTTTCAGATACAATGCAGGCATCCAGCTGAGCACTAAACACGTATGCAGCACAATCAAAATACAAAATTAAATTCAAATAAGTCAGTGCTTTATTATTCACAGGTGGGGTTGACTTTCAACTTAAGCAGGCGCAGACAACTGGTGGCATTGAATATGCCTCCTGCTATACACCCCACCTGCCTTTTCTTTCATTAGACTTCAGTCTGTCTCCCCACCGCGACCCCACGCCAACAATGTGTAGGAAATCCTATCTGTATAACCAGTCGATAATTTAAAACTATGTGACGTCTGGAGTCACAAGGTTATAATATTGCATTTCCCTTTCTCCTGCTTCTTACTTCTTTCCCACTTTTTCACTGCTGCACAAGCTAACAATTCTAAAATGACATTGGCAACTTGGAAATCACGACCATGGCTTTCCATAATAATCCTGAAGGTTCAGTCCAAATTCAAAACATTTTTCCTAAAATGCAAAGTTCAAAATCCCTTTTCATAGTAAGATATACAAGTTTTTAGTACTGGATTCTGGGAAACTGTTTTAAAAATAGAAAATGCTAGAAGTACTCAGCAGGTCTGGTAGAATCTGTGGAGAAAGAAATTCTTCTGCCTCCTTGTCTCGAGAGACAATGGGTAAGCGCCTGGAGGTGGTCAGTGGTTTGTGCAGCAGCGCCAATTCTAGAGTGACAGACTCATCCACAGGTGCTGCAGATAAAATTGGTTGTCGGGGCTGTTACACAATAGAAATAGAGTTAATGTTTCAGGTCAGAACTGAAACCTTAACACTTTCTCCACTGATGCTACCTGACCTGTTGAGTATAATATTTCCAGCATTTTTGGTTTTTATAACAGTTTTTTTTATTGTGGTATATAAGTGCTACTAAAGCATACAGGGGTTGATCCAACATATTGAAGGCTGAAGTCGGTACAGGAGGAAACGTCCATAGGAGAAATTATTTGGTTCAGTGTTGGGTTATATTTGGGTAGAAATGTAAGCAGCTTTTATACTAAATCCAGCTGCCTTATTCTGGTAACAGAACTGCAGACCCAGATTTTCCTGAGTCTATGATATGACTGCTGAAGGTGTATTCTTATTAAAAAAAAATGTTTTCTTTCACTCCAAAACTGCTCTTAAAGTGTAAATGTAGCCTGAATCACGGCTAGATCTGACATCAGAACAAAGCAAAACAAGACTCTGTTAAGGAATGTGACCTTCATAAGCAATGTACATTCAAAAAGTTTAGCATTAGCCCAAAGCTGAAACTGCTTTGCACCAAAGGTATATCTGTAGTGTGAATGCACCGTTAATGTTTTTCCATACAGTACAGAGGGATACCACCAGATTGATGAGTCAGTCAAGTTATTTCAGGAATATGAACTTAAGTTCTTTTCTTTTTCTTTTCTTTTGGGCCTCCTTATCTCGAGAGACAATGGATACGCGCCTGGAGGTGGTCAGTGGTTTGTGAAGCAGCGCCTGGAGTGGCTATAAAGGCCAATTCTGGAGTGACAGGCTCTTCCACAGGTGCTGCAGAGAAATTTGTTTGTCGGGGCTGTTGCACAGTTGGCTCTCCCCTTGCGCCTCTGTCTTTTTTCCTGCCAACTACTAAGTCTCTTCGACTCGCCACAATTTAGCCCTGTCTTTATGGCTGCCCGCCAGCTCTGGCGAATGCTGGCAACTGACTCCCACGACTTGTGATCAATGTCACACGATTTCATGTCACGTTTGCAGACGTCTTTATAGCGGAGACATGGACGGCCGGTGGGTCTGATACCAGTGGCGAGCTCGCTGTACAATGTGTCTTTGGGGATCCTGCCATCTTCCATGCGGCTCACATGGCCAAGCCATCTCAAGCGCTGCTGACTCAGTAGTGTGTATAAGCTGGGGGTGTTGGCCGCTTCGAGGACTTCTGTGTTGGAGATATAGTCCTGCCACCTGATGCCAAGTATTCTCCGAAGGCAGCGAAGATGGAATGAATTGAGACGTCGCTCTTGGCTGGCATACGTTGTCCAGGCCTCGCTGCCGTACAGCAAGGTACTGAGGACACAGGCCTGATACACTCGGACTTTTGTGTTCCGAGTCAGTGCGCCATTTTCCCACACTCTCTTGGCCAGTCTGGACATAGCAGTGGAAGCCTTACCCATGCGCTTGTTGATTTCTGCATCTAGAGACAGGTTACTGGTGATAGTTGAGCCTAGGTAGGTGAACTCTTGAACCACTTCCAGAGCGTGGTCGCCAATATTGATGGATGGAGCATTTCTGACGTCCTGCCCCATGATGTTCGTTTTCTTGAGGCTGATGGTTAGGCCAAATTCATTGCAGGCAGCCGCAAACCTGTCGATGAGACTCTGCAGGCACTCTTCAGTGTGAGATGTTAAAGCAGCATCGTCAGCAAAGAGGAGTTCCCTGATGAGGACTTTCCGTACTTTGGACTTCGCTCTTAGACGGGCAAGGTTGAACAACCTGCCCCCTGATCTTGTGTGGAGGAAAATTCCTTCTTCAGAGGATTTGAACGCATGTGAAAGCAGCAGGGAGAAGAAAATCCCAAAAAGTGTGGGTGCGAGAACTTAAGTACCACATGCAAAACAGCAGTTTTTCATACATATAACCTTTCACAAGCAAAAGGACAACAGTTTTGCATTGTCAACGTGCAACCTCAATTACATTTACACTCTAAATTGTAGAATGCACACTGCACAGTACTGTTCCATAGAACACAATACAAGAAATACACTCATCCAATTTGTTTTTTGCAGTCAACTGAACAAGAAAAGCCAGAAGAGAATTTGTTCACTGCTATCCTACATTTTACTTTAAAATTCTTGTATAGTATATATGCAAAACTTACATTTATTGTCAAAGGTAGAGTAAATGAAGATGTGATATTCCACCAGGAGGAAAATCAACCCCGGTTAAACCAGTTAAAACCGGAAGCATAAACTCTACCAGAGTGTGCACTTATCGTTTCTACCATAGATTAATAGCAATGGGACTTCAAGTTTATTTTAAAAAGATACTATCCTACCTGGCATTATAACTGCCTAAGAGTGCAGATTATGTTCACTTGTCACACTGTTATGCAGAAATTAAACTGGACTGGCAATTATGCAAAAGTGAACTTCAATTTTCATCAGCAGCCAGTACATAGAGCAGTTTAGCTGAGGTAATAAATGCAAGAGTACATGTTTTTAAAAGTGTTTGTGGCTCTCCAAACACATCATTAAATTGTGCATAATAGCCTACAGAAGATAAACATAAAACTCAGCGACGTCACACCTAAATATTGTGTAACTCATGCCAAGGACTGGTACTTAATGCAAAATAGGCCTTTTGCATCACAACAATCTTGACTCATATCTGCTGCCCATAAGCAATATATTACTATCATTTTGTTTACTTCAGAGTCAGCCAGTAATCCCAAACTTGTATCTATGTAAACAACGACCATTAACAAAAGCAGGTTGCACATCACGTTTTAAAGAATCTCATGACTAACAAAGACAAAATTTAGGTCAGTGTATTATGTAGTTCCACTGCAACTTTATCAATACATTTATCTGTGCGATTCAGTTAAAGATGTTTTTGCTTGTGCAACTTATCTTGATTTTCACTTCATTAAGCAATTTTCTGTAGCTTTACAGAAAGTATTCAATGGTGACCTGCCATGTGCATTAGCAGCTTTATCACTGCCCAAAAACTTGGGAAGTCTATTAGATGGGTACATTATTAGCAACATTGTGATGAGTTTTAATATATTTTCTTAATTGCAACTTAGTGTTAATTATTGTACATTTAATGTAGTAAATGGAAAGAGACAAAACTGGACTCCAAGCAGTAGAGTTGAAAAGTCATAGTGTCATTTACGGCAGAAGAGGCAGCCATTCAGCCCATCGAGTCCATGCCAGCTCTCCATGGAGCTATCCAAATCAGTCCCACTCCCCCACTCGATCCACATAGCCCTGCAAGTTTGTTTCCTTTAAGTGGCCATCCAAATTCCTTTTGAAATCATTGATTGTCTCCACTTCCACCAGCCTTGTGGTCAGTGAGTTCCAGGTCATTACCACCCACTGCGTAAAAAAGTCCTTTCTCATATTCCCCCTGCATTTCTTGCCAAAAACCTTCAATCTGTGTCTCCTAGGATGTCAATGAAAGCTTTGTGACCAAAGACGGAGGGAGATTGCCACCAGAACTGAAGAACAGAGAATGCACACTGGTATGTAGGTTGCAGGAAAGGATGAGGCAAAGCCATGAACAACTTGTAGATGAGGACAAGGATTGAAATTTGACACATCAGGAGATGAAAAGCCATTGGATGTTGGCAAGGACAGAGGCAACGTGGAAATTTTGCAGTTTACACAAGTTATGATAATGGATTAAGTATTAGATAATCTGTGTACCGAATAAACTTGGAAGGCTAGCGAGGAGTGCATTGGTATTTTTGAGCCTGGAGGTAACAGAGGTATCGATGAAGGTTCAGAGGCAGCCAGGATATTTTAGAAGCAGGCAAAGATGCTGACATGAAGGTAGGTGTTCTGCAGTAAACCATCTGGTTTAGACTAAGCAAACAGCTGTGAGAAAGATGAAATCAGGGGCTAGGGTAAATTTCTGTTAAAAGCTGAACAGGGTGGTTTTGGTTGTGATGAAGATGTAAAAAGTTCTTGCCTATCACAATTTGACGTTAGACAAGCAGTCAGGCAGCACATGGTTTTCCTGGAGTCAAGGATGGTAGCAGAAAGGTAAAAATGACTATCAGCACACAAATGGGAATGATCCCAAATGGCAGAATTTCACAAGGGAACAAGGGTACCAATCAATAAAATCCAGCAATATATGCAAGGCGAGTATGTAGGGGACAGGAGCAAAAGCCACTGTAAACATCCTAATTACATAGTGGCAGGTAGGAGCAGATTCATGCATTGGGAATTCCAGAGATTAACTACAAAGGAGAGATGAGGAGGAAGATGCTAAGGATGGAGTGGTTCACTGCAGAGGGGTCAAAGAGGGCCAGGAGGGACAGTGCATCATTTTAAACAATCACAGGCTTAAAATCAGCCCAGCTTTTCATTCAACGTACACCATGGTAAACAACTGTTGCCATATTATTGTGAACAACCTTTTACTTCTATATTTTTGAGGTCTTTGTTTAATTCTGTTTATTGTTACTTGCCTCTGGCAGCCCTGCACCACAAGGTCCAGGAACAACTTAGGAGGAAATAAAACTACATCCCAATTTTGAAACAAAAAAGTACGTTCTGCATGATAGATCAATCTGTGTGCACGAATATTTACCCTTTCAAAATGAAACATACCACCACCACAGGCTATGATGTTATTTTATTATGGTCTGAGTAAAACATTCTGGCACCAAAAACAAGTCCAACACTTACTCATAACGTGTTAGTTTAATACAACTGTCCAGTCTAAGCATGCAAGCAGTTAAATCTGGTACCAATACCTTCTTTGGCCTCCTTGTCTCGGGAGACAATGGGTAAGCGCCTGGAGGTGGTCAGTGGTTTGTGGAGCAGCGCCTGGAGTGGCTATAAAGGCCAATACTAGAGTGACAGACTCTTCCACAGGTGCTGCAGAAAAAATTGGTTGTCGGGGCTGTTACAGAGTTGGCTCTCCCCTTGCGCTGCTGCCTTCAATACCAGCTGACTTTAAATAGGTATGGCAAATAATTTAAAAAATGACAACACTAAACTGCATTCTTTCAGGTTCCAGACTTACAAAATAATGAACTGCTCAGAGATTGTAAATCTGCCTTTCACACAAGTAATACCTGCTTAGGCCTGAGGAATGTATGAATTCCATATCCTGGACTACACAGACAGATTACATTTTGAAATAGAAAAAGAGGGGACCTTTAAGCCAATAATCCTTAAAATACAATTCCCAGTTACAACCAGCAAAGACAGAGGCACAGTGCTACAATTCTTCAGACTGCTTTACATCTTCCCATTTCTATACTCCAAAGATGTATGAAACTACTTACATGCTGAAAAATCTGAAGGCTACTGATGAGGTTTGTTTTTGTTTCAAATGACCCAGCACCATAACTTATAAACTTGGCCACGGCCTCAGTATGATCGAGCTGAATTGTAAAAGGCAATAAAAGTGAATGCTCTGAGTTGATTTTATGGAAGTGTGTGCAGTATCACTTGGTTAGAGCTAAATAATTACACTCAGGTACAGAACAGCAAAACAAATCAGCTGTTTCTAGAAAGTGGAAATTGTGCAATACTTCCTGTGTCGATCTATTTAGAACCAAAACTACTTTAGTTCACCAAGTCTAACAATAGAAGTCATAATTATTAAACATATACATTATACCAATTTAGTTCTGTCTATAATACAAACGACTATCCTAACCACATCCAAAATTCACATATTACAATTAGAACTGAGACAACAGTAAATGAGAACAATCTGCTATTTTAGGATTTGGAAAAGGTTTGCGTGGTACAAAAGTTTTATGCAGTATTTAAATTTAGCATTATCCATTTTAACCCACTTAATATGCATTTCCAATCAGATTACATTACCACAGATGGCAGTCTATATCTTCTATGTAACCTGCGCAGTCCAACTTGCCAACCACTTGAAGGATAACCCATGTTTCCCTGGTCCATTACTATAATATTGGATTCCTCCCCAGTTATTCTACAAAACATACAAACACATTTCAACAAAAACTGGGAACAAGCTTCACAACCTGGTTATGCAAGTGCAAGAACAGCAGCACAAGTAACTGGATGTAAATGTCAGATTACCAAATCTCCTTGTTTGGAGCAACAAGTAACAAACCTCTCAACTGTGCATCTTTAATAGTGAACAACTAGTCTGCCCAAAGTTTGCAGGTGTGTTTATATCCTACCTGTATCACTGAGGCAAGCTTACTACACATCTTATTGCTGACAATACCTGTCAGCCTGGCATCTTGCTAATATTTAACACACAATCTTAAAGTATTCAAAATCAATCTTCACCAAACACTTGTATTTGATGTGTTCAATAAAAACATAAGCACAAAGAGGTTTTGTTCCTACACAGGATCATGCTCACAACACCAGAAAATGAAGACCTACTCCATCCCCTTCAGAAAAGCGGCCTTGGGGGGGGAAGGGGGGGTGTGGAGTGTGGAGGGGGGGGGGGGGGGAGAGAGAGGGGGGGTGTGGAGGGGAGAGGGAGGGAAGGGTGGCTGCTTTGTAATGAAATAAATTACATTCCTTTCCATCCCAAACACAGTTCCTCCTTTACAATAACTGCTGCAAAATACTAAGAACTCCAAACTCGGGCTAAACTGAGCTGGATGTGTCACATCTTTGCACAAAGTATCGTTGGGAGGTGGGTGGTGGTGGGCTGGAAAGATAGAAGAAATCTTAACTCTTAACAGAGAGAAAGATAACAAAAAGTCCTGCTTCCAGAGCTGAGGTCCCCCCCCCTACCTCCCTTAATGGATTTGAACAGAAGTTTTTTAAAAAAGATTTCGTTTTATAGAAAGAAAGGTGACCTGCTTTTAGTGCCTGCAGCTTGTTGCTAATAAAGCAGCAGGAGGAGAGGGGCAAAGACCTCGTGTGTGTGTGTGTGTTTATAGGAAGGGGGGGGGGGGGGTTGTGATTAATTGCTTGCTTAGCTCGCTGCCTCCCGGTTACCTGAGGTAAGGCGGTGTTGAGCTGCCGCTGCAGCGAGTCCCTCTCGTGGAAAGCCTCCTGCATCTTGGCCTGACACAGGGCCAGCGACTCCTGCGTCTCCCGCAGGCTCTCCAGCAGCTTGTCGCGCTCGTCCAGCATGTTCACCATCAGCTGCTCGAAGTTGGCCTCGGTCTCGGCGCCGTACTGCGAGCCCCGGGGGCTCAGCGTGTCCTCGCTGATGGTCGGCATCACCTCGCACATCATCTTCGGACGTTGAGGGGGTTGGTGGACTGGAGTCCGGTGCGGCGGCCTCTACTCACACCGCAGCCCCGGGGTACGGGAGGAGGATGTAATAAATAATATTTATATTATATATATATATATATATATATATATAGAAAAAAAAACAGCCAACTGGCTAAGGCCGGGGGCCTCAAAGCGGCAGCGACAGGCCGGCCCCCCGGCTCATCGCCGCCGGGAGACACCAGAGAGAGAAACTTAAGTAATAAATAAATACGCTGCTGCCACCTCTTCCTCCTTCGGACAGCGGAATATCCCTGGGACCAGTCACAGGGCGCTTTCCTTTCCCCCCACCCCCTCTCTCTCTCTCTCTCTCTGCCTGCCGCTTCTCCCTGGAGGGCATCCGCGCGTTCCTGCCCACAATCCCCCTCTCTCTGCGTGTGCGTGCGTGCGTGCGCGCACGTAACCACGGCGCGCGCGAAACACGTACACCTCTGGTTCCTCCCCCCGTACTCACGCACGACGTGCAGCTCCGCCCTAATTCCCCTCCCCCGCACAGCTCCGCCCCCTTTTCCCCAACCCCACCCTCCCCACGCACGCACGACGTCCAGCTCCGCCCTCTTTTCCCACCCCGCACGTGCTCAATCTGGGACAATCTGTCTGCCAGTGCTGTGAGTTTCAGAGAGGGTGCAGTTAGCCTTAGTTGATCCTGCTCAGTATTTTTAAATTGCAAGTTGTGTTTGGGGGGGGGTGGGTATAATAATAATAAAGTTCCACGCCCGAGAGGGGGTAAAAGCAATTTGCAATTTGTGGCTTTTGTTTGCAGATTTTCTTCAGCTCTGTTGAAATTCCCAACGCAAAAGTGCATGAGAATCATAGAAAGTTTAAGGCACAGAAAGAGGCCACTTGGCCCATTGTGTCTGTGCCGGCCGAAAAACAATCCACTTATACAGTTCCAGCATAACCTCCCTGCTCGGTTAATAAAGGAAAGGATTCCATATGTCTTCTTAACCACATTATCTACCTGTCCTGCTACCTTCAGGGATCTGTGGACATTCACTCCAAGGTCCCTCACTACCTCTACACTTCTAAGTATTTTCCCTTTAATTGTGTATTCCTTTGCCTTGTTTTACCTCCCCAAATGCATCACTCACACTTCTCCACAGGTTGAATTCCAATTGACACTTTTCTGCCCATCTGACCAGACCATCAATATCTTCCTGCAGCCTACAGCTATTCTCCTCACTATCTACCACAAGGCCAATCTTTGTGTCATCTGCAAACCTCTTGATCATCCCCCCTACATTTACATCCAAATCGTTAATATATACAAAAAAAAGCATGGGACCCAACACTGAGCCCTGCGGAACGCCACTAGAAATGGCCCTCCAGTCGTGAAAACAGTCATCAACAATTACCCTTTGTTTCCTGCCACTGAGCCAATTTTGTATCCACCTTGTTGCAGTTCCCTGGATCCCATGGGATTTTATCTTTTTAACCAGTCTGACATGTGGGACCTTGTCAAAAGCCTTGCTAAAATCCATGTAGACCATATCAACTGCACTACCCTCATCTATCTTCCTATCTACGTCGTTAGTTCTGATGTGGACCACGACTGCTGGCTGTTCACCCTCCCCCTTCAGGATGCTCTGCAGCTGCTCATTGACATACTTAACCCTGGCACCAGGGAGGCAACGCGCCATCCTGGATTCACGTCTGCGATCACAGAAACGCCTGTCTGTTCCCCTGACTATCGAATCATCTATCACTATGGCTCTTCCAGTCTTCCCTGTACCCGTGCCCCTGCTGTGCAGCTGAGCCACCCGTGGTGCCATGGACTTGGCTCTGGCTGCACTCCACAGGTGAAGCATCACTTTCCTTAGTATTCAGAACTGAATATCTGTTGGAGAGTGAGATGCACTCAGGGGTCCCATGCACTACCTGCCTGATTCTTTTTGACTGCCTGGTGGTCACCCATTCCCTCTCTCCCTGCATACTCTTAAACTGTGGGGTGATCACATCTATAAACGTGCTATCCATGTAGCTCTCATCCTCACGAATGCACCGCAGTGTCACCAGTTGCCATTCAAGCTGCTGCAATTGATAACATTTCCTGCACAAATGGTTCTCCAGGATACGAGACGCATCCTGGAGATCCCGCATAGCACAGGAGGTGCACTCTCAAGGTTGAAGCACCCCTACCATTTCTTTATTTTTTAGTTGACCCTTCACTACTGCTAAAAAAAACCTTACCAAAACTACAACAACTTAGAATTAATAAAACCTGACTAGTACTGATAAATCCTGCTAAAAAACAATACAGTTCACTCGTTAAAATAAACCTTACTCAAACAAATACTCACCAGCTACTCACTTGTTCCTTATTATTAATACTTAATTTTTACTCTTTTTTAGTCTGCCAGTTGTTGAGAACCGATAAACCAGCTGTTTACACACGCACCCTAACAGTAATGTACTAACCCAGCTCTTTACAGATATTCCCCAACAGCAGTTACTCACCAACCAATCATCTTGCCGCTTTCCCGTGATGTCATTGTTCACTTTGTTTTCAAACTCAGGCGTGCCTGGATTCCTCCCTACTGCTCTCCCGGAAGGTAAATGCTGTAGGCTGCAATCCTCAGACTGTATTTATCGGCTCCCCGTTCCGTGTTCTTCCCATAGGTCCGCTCCTCTCTCCTGCTCTCCTGGAAGGTAAGTGCTGTAGGCCACGATCCTCGGGCTGTATTTATCAGCTTCCCACTCCGTGTTCTTCCTGCAGGTCTGCTCTTCTCCGCTGATCTCCTGGAAAGTAAGTGCTGTAGGCCGCGATCCCCAGGCCATCATTTATTGTAAACAAAAATATATCATTTCTTGAAAGACTCCTAATAAAATGGTTTTACAAAAAATCCCTTAAGCAGAATGAAGGCACAATATGTGTTTAATGAAAAGGGAGGAGGGAAATGCAGACCATTCCTTCTCCAGTTGTATCCTCAGCAACATCTTCAGCATTTGCAAGACTACCGAAAATGGTATGTATCCCAAATCTGGTGTTTCTCCATGTTCTGTCATATGCCCTGGGTTGCACAAACATTCCCCAGATTATATATTATGAGGTGATAGGATGATATCGTCAGATTGATGGGTTTTTTTTAAGGCAGTGTTTGCTGACAACACAAACACTAGGTGGCGCAATACTAGCACATGCACAAATGCAGCCTCTTCAACTGAAACATCGCTGTCTGCGACGTTCAGGCAGCTGCCAGAATTAAAATTGGTGTTGCTCAATTTATCACAGAAAAACAACTTCAACATGAAAATCCCCTCAAAGGTTGCCATCGCCGCCTCCAACCCACCCCCAACAGTTCTTCGCTCCCTCCTGCCATTGCTTTATTTGTATAATTTCTTGGATATCTCCTGCTCAACTATTTTGAATTTTTTTGACAAAGACAAAAGATCTCTGGTATGATGCTGCCATTGAAATTTGGAATGGAAAGCAACTTTCTATGGGACGGTAAAGTCAACATTTACACTGTGAAGTTTATGGAGGAAATAACTGTGAATTTCTGCCCCCCCACCCCGCCTCCTTACCGCAATCTCCCATTCACCCAATCCACACGCTATAGCCTTGCTGTTCCCACCCCCCCCCCCCCTCCCTCAGCCACTCGATCCAGACTTTGCCACTGCTCCACCCTTCCGCTCCCCTCGGCCAATTGTTGCCCGCTCCTCAC
Source organism: Heterodontus francisci (assembly GCF_036365525.1). Classification (NCBI taxonomy): domain Eukaryota; kingdom Metazoa; phylum Chordata; class Chondrichthyes; order Heterodontiformes; family Heterodontidae; genus Heterodontus; species Heterodontus francisci. Next base: position 93,712,790 of record NC_090384.1, on the reverse strand, counting down.
TTCCGGCACCACCCTGCTATCCGGCTGCTCACTCTCCGCTTCTCCCCACCCCTGCTCCAGACCCTAGCTGTAACTTGAGCCACCTCCCTCCACTTGGCCACTCGGTCACTCGCTCCCACGTTCGATCGTTCACCGTGCGCCGCCTGACGGGGCGACATAGGAGCGAGTAGCTGGGATGAAGGAAGCAGCACGGCCTAGAGCTAGCCGCTGGAGCGGCGGGGGGGAAACGGGGAGCGAGCGGCTGGAGAGTGAGGTGGCGGGAAGCAAGGATTGGAAAACAATCGGCTGAGGGGAGTGGGGGGGGAGCAGTGGCGAGGTCTGGAGCGAGCGGCTGGGGGAGAGGGGGGAAGCAGCAGGTGGGGGGGAGGGGGGAGAAAGCGCCAAGTCCTGGAGTGTGTGGCCGAGGGGGGAGAACGGCCAGTGTAGTGGGAGTAGCTGAATGGGAGGAAGCAGGCGGGAGGGGAGCGAGTAGCTGATGATGTTTTCCTGCGCATGCACCAGTTAGTCCTGACAAGTGGGAAGCTGCACATGCGCAGCATCTCACTTGGAGCAGGAGACCGTTTGCAGGTATGTGCAGCTTGGAGCACTCTGATGACGTCGGCGGGCCATTGCGTTGTCAGGAATCACTTTGTTATTTTAGCTACATGTAGTAACCTGATCAAACGGAAACAATACATCAAACGTGTGCTAAAGCAAGTGAAGGTCACCAGTTGTGCGGAAAATGTACACCGTTAGGCACTGGTTCCATTTTTAGCAGTTTAAGGTTGCATTTCTGCTTGGCTGCATTTTTCTATGGAGGTACATGTGCACTCCAGGTAATCCAGCAATACACCCAGGGCCAGGTGTATGTATATTTTGGTGCCCTTTCTTTGAGTTTAAGTATGTAGTAGTATTCATGAAAAACTCCTCTTTAAAATGTCTAAACCCGCTTCCCTCCGATAAAAATAAAGTCAACCCGCCAATAGTTTTGCATTCATCAGGTAAATTTTCCATACGAACATACGAATTAGGAGCAGGAGAAGGCCACTCGGCCTTTCGAGCCTGCTCCGCCATTCAATAAGTTCATGGCTGAACTGATTACTTCACATTTCCACCTACCCCCGATAACTTTCCATCCCCTTGCTTATCAAGAATCTATCTACCTCTGCCTTAAAAATATTCAAAAACTCTGCTTCCACCGCCTTTTGAGGAAGAGAATTCCAAAGATTCACGACCCTCTGAGAGAAAAAATTTCTCCTCATCTCTGTCTTAAATGGGCGACCCCTTATTTTTAAACAGTGACCCCTAGTTCTAGATTCTCCCACAAGGGGAAACATCCTTTCCACATCCACCCTGTCGAGACCCCTCAGGACTTTATATGTTTCAATCACGTCACCTCCTACTCTTCTAAATTCCAGCGGATACAAACGTAGCCTGTCCAACTTTTCCTCATAAGACAGCCTGCCCGTTCCAGGTATTAGTCCAGTAAACCTTCTCTGTACTGCCTCCAATGCATTTACATCCTTCCTTAAAATAAGGAGGCCAGTACTGTACACAGTACTCCAGATGTGGTCTCACCAATGCCCTGTATAGCTGAAGCATAACCTCCCTACTTTTGCTTTCAATTCCCCTGGTGATAAACGATAACATTCTATTAACTTTCCTAATTACGTGCTGTACCTGCATACTAAACCTTTGCGATTCATGCACTAGGACACCCAGATCCTGCTGCATCTCAGAGCTCTGCAATCTCTCACCATTTAGATAATATGCTTCTTTTTTATTCTTCCTGCCAAAGTGGACAATTTCCCATTTTCCCACATTATACTCCATTTTGCCCACTCACTTAACCTATCTATCTCCCTTTGTAGCCTCCTTATGTCCTCCTCTTCACAAGTTACTTTCCTACCCATCTTTGTGTCATCAGCAAATTTAGCAACCATACCTTTGGTCCCTTCATCTAAATCATTTATCTAAATTGTAAAAAGTTGAGGCCCCAACACAGGTCCCTGTGCACACCTCTCGTTACATCTTGCCAACCAGAAAATGACCCATTTATGCCTACTCTGTTTCCTGTTAGCTAACCAATCTTCTATCCATGCCAGTATATTACCCCCTACACCCATGAGCTTTTATTTTCTGCAATAACCTTTGATGTGGCACCTTATCAAATGCCTTCTGGAAATCTAAGTACAATACATCCACGGGTTCCCCTTTATCCACAGCACATGTAACTCCCTCAAAGAACTCTAATAAATAGGTTAAACATGATTTCCCTGTAACAAAACCACGTTGACTCTGCCTGATTACTTTGAATTTTTCTAATTGCCCTGCTTTACCATCTTTAATAATAGCTTCTAACATTTTCCCTAAGACAGATGTTAAGCTAACTGGCCTGTAGTTTCCTGCTTTCTGTCTCCCTCCCTTTTTGAATAAAGGAGTTACTTGCGCTATTTTCCAATCTAACGGAATCTTTCCCAAATCTAGGGAATTTTGGAAAATTAAAACTAACTCATCAACTATCTCACTCGCCACTTCTTTTAACACCCTAGGATGAAGTCCGTCAGGACCCGTGGACTTGTCAGCCCGAAGCTCCAACAATTTGTTCAGTACCACTTTCCTGGTGATTGTAATTTCCTTGAGTTCCTCCCTCCCTTCCATTTCCTGACTTACAGCTAATTTTGGGATGTTACTTGTATCCTCAATAGTGAAGACCAATGCAAAATATCTGTTCAATTCATCTTCCATCTCCTTCTTATTATCCATCATTAATTCCCCAGACTCACTTTCTATAGGACCAATGCTCACTTTGTTAACTCTTTTCTTTTTTAAATATCTATAGAAACTCTTACTATCTGTCTCTATATTTCTAGCTAGCTTTCTCTCATACTCTAATTTTAACTTCCTTATCAATCTTTTAGTCATTCTTTGCTGTTTTTTATATTCTGTCCAATCTTCTGACCTGCCTCCCACCTTTATGCAATTATAGGCTTTTTCTTTAAGTTTGATACTACCTTTAACTGTTTTAGTTAACCACGGATGGTGGGTCCCATCCTTGGAATTTTTCTTTCTCGTTGAAAAATATCTATTCAGTGTATTCTGAAATATCCCCTTAAATGTCTGCCACTGCATCTCTATTGACCTATCCCTTAACCTGATTTGCCAGTTCACTTTAGCTAGCTCTGCATTCATGCCCTCATAATTGCCCTTATTTAAGTTTAAAATACTAGTCTTGGACCCACTCATCTCTCCCTCAAACTGAACGTAAAATTCAATCATACTATGATCGCTGCTACCTAGGGGTGCCTTAACTATGAAGTCATTAATTAATCCCATGTTGTTGCACAAAACCAGGTCTAGTTTAGCCTGCTCTCTGGTTGGCTCCAGAATGTATTGTTCCAAGAAATTATCTGAAAATCCTCATCTAGGCTACTTTGCCCATCTGACTTTTTCAGTCTATATGTAGGTTCAAATCCCCCATAATTATCACTGTACCTTTCTGACAAGCTGCCATTATTTCTTCCTTTATACCCCGTTCTACAGTGTGGTTAATGTTAGGTGACCTGTACACCGCTCCTACAAGTGACTTCTTGCCTTTATCATTTCTCATCTCTCCCCAAACTGCTTCTACATCCTGGTTTCCTGAATTTGTGTCATCCCTCTCTATTGCACTAATACCATCATTAATTAACAGAGCTACCCATCCACTTTTTCCGAGCTTCCTGTCCTTCCTAAATGCCATGAACTCTTCAACATTCAGGTCCCAATCCATATCGTCCTGCAACCATGTCTCTGTAATGGCTATCAGATCGTACTTATTTATTTCTATTTGTGCTCTCAGTTCATCTGTTTTGTTTCGAATGCTACATGCATAGTTGTGTCCTTTTATTATTTTTGTAACCTCTAGCCTTATCTGTTGGTTTACTCTTAGATTTGTATGCTCTGTCCCTTCCTGCCACAGTCTGTTTATCATTTCCCATATTAATACCTTTTTTCCTTGGCTTGCCTGTACTCCTTGATTTACCATATCTTTCCAAATTTGATCCCTTGCCCCTACTATTCAGTTTAAAACCCTCTCTACTTCCCCAGTTATGTGACTCGCTAGAACACCGGCCCCAGCACGGTTCAGGTGTAGACCGTCCCAACAGTACAGCCACCACTTTCCCCAGTACTGGTGCCAGTGCCCCGCGCACTGGAACCCACTTCTACCACACCAGTCTTTGAGCCACGTATTAATTTCTCTAAACTTATTTGCCCTATGCCAATTTGCACGTGGCTCAGGTAATAATCCAGAGATTATTACCTTTGAGGTTCTGCTTCTTAATTTGGCACCTAGTTTCTCATATTGACTATGCAGAACCTCTTTACTTGTCCTGCTTATGCCATTGGTACCTACATGGACCACGATGACTGGATCCTTCCCCTCCCACTGTAAGTTCCTCTCCAGCCCTGAGCAGATGTCCTGAACACTGGCGGGCAGACAACACAGCCGTCTGGATGCTCGCTCTTTGCTGCAGAGAACAGTGTCAGTACCCCTAACTATACTGTCCCCTACTACCACTACATTCCTTTTTTCTCCCTCCACTTGAATGTCTTCCTGTACTCTGGTGCCATAGTCAGGTTGCTCATCCACTCTGCAGCCCTGACTCTCATCCAAACAATCTGAAAGAACGTCAAACCTGTTGGACAATTGCAAAGGCTAAGGCTCCTGCATTCCTGCCCTCTGGGTCCCCTTCCCTGCCTCAGCTGCAGTCACACTTTCCTGTCCAAATCAAAATCACCTCTGACCAAATCAGAAGACCCTATCCTAAGGGGTGTAACCAACTCCTGATACAAAATGTCCAGGTAACATTCCCTCTCCCTGATGTGTTGCAGTGTCTGCAGCTCGGACTCCAGTTCAATGACTCTGAACCGAAGCTCTTTGAGCCACAAACACTTACTGCAGCCATGTTTGCCCTGAATCATACTGGCATCCAGGAGCTCCCACATGCTGCAGCCGTGACACATCACCTGTTCTGTCATCCTTAATATGTTTTAATTAACTACTTAATTATTTTATTCAATTATTTATTTTATTTTCCTTTTTTTATATATTTTATTAAGCTTACCACTAGTTCCTTTACTATTTTAAATGTTAGGATTAGAATGGACCTTAATCACCTACCAGATACTCACCAAACAGGTAGCTTCTTCCCTGCTCTCTCTATTGATCGTGACATCACTCTGATGTCACTTTTCGATTTTTCCCCTGCTCCTTTCTTTCTGTCTCCAGTCTCCGACTCTGGGCTTTTGGCACGCTTTTTAAACCTCTGCTCCCACTGTTCTCCTCTCTCTCTCTCGCTCTTTCTCTGGTCTTCAACTCTGGGCTTTTGGTGCAATTTTCAAACCTCCACTCACGCCTTGCTCCTCTCCATTGTTCTGTCTCTGTCTCCGGTCTTCGACTCTGGGCTTTTGGCATGCTTTTTAAACCTCTGGTCCCGCTGTGCTCCTCTCTCTCACTCTCACTCCATTACTTGCAACTAACAGTAAACAGAGTGGCTCACTCCCAACGATTATAAAACACTAGTTAGGCCACAGCTGGAGTACTGTGCACAGTTCTGGTCGCCACTATAGGAAGGATGTGATTGCACTGGAAAGGGTGCAGAGGACATTCACCACAATGTTGCCTTGGCTGGAGCATTTTAGCTATGAAGAGAGACTGGATCGGCTAGGGTTGTTTTCCTTAGAGCAGAGAAGGCTGAGGGGGGACCTGATTGAGGTATACAATATAATGAGGGGCATTGATAGGATAGATAGGAAGAAACTTTTTCCCCTAGCGGAGGGGTCAAGAACCAGAGGGCATAGATTTAAGGTAAGGGGCAGGAGGTTTAGGGGGGATTTGAGGAAAAATGTTTTCACCCAGAGGGTGGTTGGAATCTGGAACACACTGCCTGAAGGAGTGGTAGAGGCAGCAACCCTCACAACATTTAAGAAGTATCTAGATGAGCATTTGAAACACCATAGCATACAAGGCTACGGCCAAGTGCTGGAAAATGGGATTAGAATAGATAGGTGCTTGATGGCTGGCACGGACATGATGGACCGAAGGGCCTGTTTCTGTGTTGTATAACTCTATGACTCTGTTACATATTTAAAGATTTTTTTTAAACTCCCCTGTCTTGAACAGGGCCCAGTAAAAATCTGTGCACTAAACACAGAACTTAAACCACATTTTAATGTGGGAGATCTATCGTTTGTAAGTGTTTTATACAGACATGTTTGTGCCTCTAACTCACTCTCATACTTTAAGACAGCCCTTAAACCCTACTTCTTTGACCAAGCTTTTGGTCACCAGTCTTAATATCTCCTTATGTGGCTCAATGTTAAATTTTGTTTGATAGTGCTTCTTTTACTCCATTAAAGGCGCTATATAAATGCAAGTCATTGTTTTGTCACTTTATTCTGGTCTCTGGGTCAGAGTATGTGAGCCTCATACTGGGACTTGAGTACTTAATTTAGGTCGGCGTGCCAGTGCAGTTAGTTTTATGTTGTTCATAATACTCTTCATTGGATGAGATGTTTAATGAAGATCTCATCTGCTTGATCAGGTGGATATTAAAGATCCAAGTGACACTATTTGAAGAAGAGTAGGGAGTTCTCCTGGTATCCTAGTCACCGAGACCACCAAAGAAAACTAGATTAATCCATCATTCATTTACTTAAAATTTCTCAGATGTTGCTGGTACAGAAATGACTACTGTGTTTGCCTCTGTAGCAGCTTCCATATTTCAAGAGCTACTCATTATGCGCAGTATTTTGAGAAGCAAATCATCTGTCAAAATAATGAGGCAGTAATTAAGTACAAATGCTTCTTCTTTCTATTAATTCAGAGCTGATTATCTGAAACTATTACCACAGTCTGTCATCACCATGAGCACACAAGATAGGCCATATTTTATGGGAGTATCTGCAATCGATTCTTTTACTGATGCGAGTGATCCACAATATATCAGGTGTAAAAGGTGGCTCTTCTCTGCGGTGACTGTCAGATCGTTCTGAGGAAGAGTCAATGCGAGGGAGGCGGCAGCTGCAGAACTGTATGGAAACTTTAATGTAATCACCCTCATGTGTAATAGTGACATCCTACCTTTTTATAAATCCCTCTAATTTTTATTGGGGGGTGGGGGGAACAGTTCAAGATGGAACTTCTGTAAGTCCTGTTTTGAGTGACTTCGAAGATGTGATGTAGAGTGCATCGTCAACACTTCTCAGATCTTGGATTAAGATACTCTGCAGATGAAACAAGATCACCTGCATGACAAGGTGACATAACAGTGTTTGGTTTGAGATTACCTACTCGTCCTTTTGTTTAGCACCAGTCAGCTTCTTTGACTCTTTCTATTGTCCATGCCCTGCTCTACACTTATAACATTGTTCTTCTTCAATAAGCAGCAAGACAAGAATTTTTCAGACAATGACTCAGGTTGTTTAATCATCAAATACTGTGAGTAGTTGTGTTTTATTCAAAAGACAAACAGTGTTGCTTCTGTATCAGTTCCCCTGCAGAGAGGCTTGTGCTCAGACCTGGTGGCGTTCATGAGGAAGCAAGTGTACTGAAGCTGAGGAGGCAGAAATCTCATGCCTACATATAATACTACAAGTCATATTGCATTACTGAGTTTCCACACCCAATATGGTGGCACTTCTCTGTGCAGAATATTTATATGGTTCTTATTTCACTGTTTCAACTTCGAATAATAAAGTCCGCCTTTATGAAGCCCTCTTCTCCTTTGTGAATTTTCAGATTTCTGTAGAAATAAATGTGTGTATTCATTTCTTTTACATTTACAAATACCTTTATTGACTTTTTAAAAAATGTTATGCACAAAAACATATACAGGAGAAAGAAACAGAGAGAAATGGGAAATCATAAAAGGAAATAAACGGGAAGAAGACAAGAAAGAAAAACAGGTATATTAGATTGAGGTGGATTCATCTTACAGAGTCATAGTGTGATTTACGGCACAGAAGGAGGCCATTCGGCCCATTGAACACATTCTGGCTCTCCACGGAGATTTCCAGTCAGTCCCACTCACCCGCTCGATCCCCAGAGCCCTGCAAGTCTATTTCCCTCAAGTAGTCATCCAATTTCCTCTTGAAGTCATTGATTGTCTCTGCTTCCACCACCCTTGTGGGCAGCGAGTTCCAGGTCATTACCACACTAACGATACTGACAACAACACTACAATATATTTAGGCAGCATCAGTGGAGAGAGAAGAGTGCTGCATGTTTGACATGCTGTCTTTTCCCTTGGCTGGCCAGCTGAGCCAGGTGAGCCTGATAAGTTGACTTTTTTATTTTTAGCAAATCTTGAATTTCCATGTCATTTTCATCAAACCAGTCATTATTCTTCTTGGTCCGATGACCTCATTGGAAGTAACCAATAATGCAGTGTTCC